>NC_091809.1:111602500-111936250 GCF_041296235.1 Equus asinus
GAATGGGACATTTGAACCTGCAGAGTCAGAGAGAGAACTGTGAGAGGGGCTGGCAGATGAGAGTTCAGTAAATGCCGCTGGAGAGGAAGAAGGAAGTGACTGAGGCTGGGGCTCCTTCCAGGCCCCTGGGATCATAGCAGAACTTGTGTTTAGGGAAAAACTGTGATCCAGGTGCCAAAAGGGAACTTAACTTCATGTCAGTAGACAGTAACAAGGTGGGAGGTGAGAGCAGCCCAGGCTGGACATTCGGTATATCCTTCTAGAAAACTGGAGATTTATTAAGACAGTAAGGAGTTATGGGCTGGAATAAGCAGTGGAAACACAGTGCAGAGGGCACTGATCCCGTCTCCTTTCCCCAGAAGGATGAGCAGACTTCCTTTGAGAAGATTAAGAGCAAAGCAGAGTCCTCCGGGCATGATTAGATCCACTGGAAGGACGGGAGGGAACATGCAGGGAAAAGGGAGAAGGGAGTTTGTTGACTAGGAGCTGGGAGTTCCAGAAGGCAAAACACGAGAGCCACGGGAGTGAGCTTGGAGGGGGAGCAGGTCAAGGAGGACGCAGAGAGAATTAAAGGGATGAGAAGTCTGGGAACGAACACTCCTAGCAGCTCGTATTATAGGGGCTGACACAAAGATACAGAGGAGGAGGTAGGAAGGATTTTGTCCTAAAGGAGGAAGGACATGGGATCCTCTTATAATTCACCATGAGATGGAAGAGAAGGAGGGAGCAGGGGGGCAGGAGGGCATCAGGAGTTCCAGGATGGGCTGGGCTCAGAGCTGCTGTAGGTGTTTCAAATGTGTCTCTTTGTTTTTACATCTCCACGTGTGACAGCTTCTTGGGAGCAGATATTCCACCTTCTGTTTCTTTTGTATCACACATAGCACTCACCTCTACGCACAAAAGACATGAAACCAAATTGCCAGTTTGACAAAGACAATGGTTTTAGATTCAAGGAAATGAGGATGCTTGCAAGTGAAAAGCAACAAGGTGCACTGAAATGATCATGAACTATATTGTCCGTTTTTATAGGCAAGACTGACTGGGCATGTTTTAAACTGGCTAGAGCAAGGGAATATTTCCATATAAGTAAAAGAAAAATAAATAAAAATTCAAATTTCATAGTTAATGTAAATGTTTTAAATGGCAAGTTTTCAGTGATGCAGGAAAAATAATCACAATGAAAGGCGACTATTAACACATGAGCGCTCACAGCACAGGAGTGGAAAAAGCATAGGTGGAAACATCAAAAGTAATTACTTCCTTATTCAGGGTATATAGAAATAAAAAGACTACTACTGCAATAATATTAGATTTCAGAAGTTAAGACAAAATCCATGCCCAATAACGAGAATATATAACAAGATTTTAGATTAGTTTGTTTCAAGACATATTAGCATCTTCAAGGAAAAATGCTTTATACAAAAGAACTAAAAATCCAAATAAATCAGAAGTTTACCTTTATCCTACAAAAAAGATTTATTATTGTTTTTTAAAAATAAATAAGAACTAAAGGAATAATGGTTCATGTCTAAGATCTTTAGATCTTTCTGTATTTTTAGAAATGTATTGATAATCTTAAAGGTCTGTCCCAAGTATCAGTGACATCAAAAATGCATTAGTTTTTGATTGCTGCCTAACAAATTATCACAAGTTTAGAAGCTTTAGCAAATTAACACAAATACTTATTATCTCACAGTTTCCACGAGTGTGGAGTCCAGGAGCAGACTGGCTGGGTCTTGTGCTTAGGGTCTCACACGGCTGCAGTCAAAGTGTCAGCCAGCCTGTGTTTTCACCTGCAGGTTCAACTGGGGAACAATCCCCTTCAAGCTCCCTCGGGAGTTGGCAGAACCCATTTTCTGGCAGCTGCATGACTAAGGCCCTTCCAGATGCCACTGCAGTTCCCTGTTGCATGGTCCGCTCCACGGGAGGCTCACATTATAGCACTTTGCCTCTGGAAGGGCAGTAAGTGTTTCTCACTCCAGTCTACTAAGACGGAGCCTCATATAACGTTGTGCTGCCAGAAGTGGCAGGGACCATCCTTGCTACACTCCATGATTTAGAAGCGAGTCTCAGGTTTGCCCACACTGAAGGGCATTCAACAGATCATGACTCATTGAGGACCATCCTAGGGTGTGCCTTCAGAAAAGATTAACTGACCTAACCAATGTTCTTGTGAAAGACATTTTTAACGACACATATTTTCAATATTTTTCATTTTTAACCTTTAAATATTTCTATCTCAATGAATTCTCAAAAGTAATCTATAATAATTTAATACTATAAAAATTTAAAATGTATGATTATTTACATGACCAAGCAATTCCTTAGAATACCTCTAACCTAAAGCTACTGTTCTGAATATAAATTTTTTAAAGTAATCTTCAATTAGTTCTATTTTTTTTGCTTTCATTATGAATACAGAAGAGATATTTGGATTATGTAAACTAATACTTATTTATCTGTTTTATTATTTAAAAACCTATTAAACATATGAATAGATCAATGAAACATAATACAGCCCAGAACCACATCCATGCACATATGGAAATGTGACATATGACAGAGAGAATGTTCAATAACTTAGTAAGGGAAAGACAGACTCTTCAATAAATGGTGCTGCAATAATTAATTTTATGTACCAAAAAACTTCTTTTATGTTTTCCTGTATAGTTGAAACATATTATAATTATAAAACAAAAAATCATACTTCATTATTAGAAATAGACTCACAAGTCTATTCTAAGTTGATGAAAAATCTAAATGCTCTAAGACAAATTTTAAAATATTTAAAAGACATTTAACATAAGCCATGAGATCAAATATGAATAAATCTTATTAAATTAAAAAAAATCTATTTAACAAAAGATACAAAAAGCAGTTTCAAGAAAATATTTTCAAAGCATACCAGGATTATTATCTAAAATACTTAAATAACTACTGCCTATCAATAAGACAAAGTCAAACAACTTAATAGAGAATAGGTAAAGGACACGGATAAGCAGTTCACAGAGAAGGAAGCCAGCATGACCAACAAATACAAAAAGATGCTCTGCACAACGACTAGTCAGAGAAGGGCAAATAATAATATTAATGTTAATAATAATAATGAGGCATCATTTTACATTCATCCAGATGAGCAAATTCAAGTCTGACAAGCTGCCATCCCCTATTCTATAAATAGGCAGAACCACCTTAGAGATCTTTTTGGCAATACCAAATAAAGTTGAAAGCATTCGTGCACTTTATTCACACCAACTCCACTTCCATGTACACGCTCTAGAAAAACTCTTGCATTCACACACCACAAGACACGTCAAGGAATTGTCACTGTTTGTAATATTGTGCAGAAATTAAAGCTAGTAATGAACACTAGTAACATTATTTAGTAGATAAAAGATAGATTCACATTCACCATCATGGACGAGTCTCAAAAAACGTAATGCTGAGGGAAGAAAACAAATTACCAAATCTCATAACAAAAAACTGCAAATGTCTACCAAAGAATAGAGAACTAAATTGCTACACTCACAATCACATGGGAATTAAATTTGATTAGAGCTAAATATATAACCACGGATAAATCTTAAAAACATGTTGACTAGGGGGAAGATCCAAGATGGCGCCGTGAGTAGTCCTCTTTGTCTCTCGCCCTTCGAGTCTACAATTATTTGGACACTTATCGCTTGACAAAGGATATCCAGACAGCATCTCAGGACGTCTGAGACACCCACGCGACTATACATCAGAAGGCGGATGGACTTTCCTCCGGGAGGATGTGGAAATAGGTGAAAACTCTCCGACCCCGACGGGCAGCCTAGTACCCGCAAGCGGCTTTCTTCCAACAGACGCCCCCAGAGGATCCACACACATCTACGGCAGGAGCGAGAACACAACAGAGGAGCGACGGTGGAAACAGGTGACCAGAACCCTACCTAAACCCCCCGCAATTACTCCTAAACGCAGAGGGAAACTTTGGAGTTGCACACCTGAGCCCGCGGGGAGAGTCTCTCCCCGCCATTGGCGGGGAGACCCAGCCTGGTGCTCGGGGCGCTCGGAGGGTCCCAGAGAGAGACACGGAGGGCACGGAGGTCTCCCAGCTGCCGTTGCCCGCCCCGTGGGACTAGGGATTGCCGGAGATCTCGGAGAGGACCGGGGCTGGGGGAACTTTCAAAGGCCGGTTCTGCGACCCGGAGGGGAAGCGCCGGAGCTCCGCCCGGGCAGCAGACAAAACTCTCTGTCTGCCATTAGCAGAGGGGCCACACTGAGCATTCACGGCTCCAGGAGAGGCCCGGAGAGAATCCCAGAGGGCGGGGCGACCCCCTAGCTGCCGTTGCCCGCCCCGTGAGGCTAGGGATTGCCGGAGATCTCGGAGAGGACTGGGGCTGGAGAGAGTTCCGGAGACCCAGCTTAGTAGCCTAGGGGGAAACCCTACAGGCTCACAGCAGCCTTAGGGAAAGCCTCTGCACAGCACCAGTAGAAGGCACCCAGCCGCCAGCCACAAGGCTGGAAGACCCCAGGGCAAAAGCAGCATAGCTAGGTGAACTAACCACAGACTGTAGAAGATGCCAATAGCTCTCCTGCGACCCATAGAGGACAAGTGAGATTTGGTGGGTGCCGACAGCAACGGAGCGACAAATATAAGTGATCCCACCCCTGGCCGCTGGAAAAGCCCATAACACCGTTGCAGACCCCAAGGAGAGAGCACATCTAGGTGGGCTGCAACAGTAGGCACCTGCAGCCTGAAGCCCCCCTGTGACGGCCCCCACGGCAGAGGAGGGAATCCAAAGGGCCACTGTGGCTACGAAGAGGGGCCCAGGCCCAGTTAGCAACTACGGACAGGGTTCCTGGTTGGTGAAGTATAAACAGCTGCTCCCCCCACCGCAGCAGCTGAAACAAGTGAAAGGAGCAACTAAACTCTATCTCCATGCGGAGGCACAAATCAACAACATCAAGCAATATGAAAAAATATATTAAATCTCCAGAACAGAAAGAAAGTAACAAATACACAGAAAACAATCCCAAAGAAAATGAGATATATAACCTAAATGATGATGACTTCAAAACAGCCATCATTAAGATTCTCAATGAGTTAAGAGAGGATTCTGACCGACAACTCAACGAGTTCAGGAGCTATGTCACAAAAGAGTTGGATACGATAAAGAAGAACCAAACAGAAATATTGGAAATGAAGAACACAATAGAGGAGATTAAGAAAAATCTAGATGCTCTGAACAGTAGGGCCGATAATATGGAGGAAAGAATTAGCAATTTGGAAGATGGCAATATAGAATTGTTGCAGGCAGAGGAGGAGAGAGAAGCAAGACTTAAAAGAAATGAAGAAACTCTCCGAGAATTATCAGACACAATTAGGAGATGCAACGTAAGGATTATAGGTATACCAGAGGGAGAAGAGAAGGAGAAAGGGGCAGAAAACCTATTCAAAGAAATAATGGCTGAGAACTTCCCAAATCTGGTGAGGGAGATGGATCTTCAGGTGACAGAAGCCAATAGATCTCCAAACTTTATCAATGCAAGAAGACCAACTCCACGGCATATAGTAGTGAAGCTAGCAAAAGTCAACGACAAGGAGAAAATATTAAGGACAGCCAGGCAAAAGAAACTAACCTACAAAGGAACCCCCATCAGGCTATCAGCAGATTTCTCAGCAGAAACTTTACAGGCTAGAAGAGAGTGGAATGATATATTCAAAAATCTGAAGGACAAAAATCTACAGCCGAGAATTCTCTACCCAGCGAAAATATCCTTCAAATACGATGGAGAAATAAACACTTTCCCAGATAAACAAAAATTAAGGGAGTTCATTGCCACAAAACCTCCTCTTCAGGAAATCCTCAGGAAAACCCTCATTCCTGAAAAATCCAAAAAAGGAAAGGGGCTACAAAACCAAGAACAGAGGAGATAAGTAGAAGGACAACAACAGAGAGTAGCAGCTCTACATCAGAACAGATTAAACCCTGGGACGAGAAACAAAGGAAACTGAAGAAAACTGGAAAACAAGACACAAAATGGGAGTGGTAGGCCCCCACGTCTCAATAATCACTCTAAATGTAAATGGATTGAACTCCCCAATCAAAAGACACAGAGTGGCAGGATGGATCAAAGAACAAGATCCAACAATATGCTGCCTCCAGGAAACACACCTCAGCCCCAAAGACAAACACAGACTCAGAGTCAAGGGATGGAGAACAATACTCCAAGCTAATAATGAACAAAAGAAAGCAGGTGTCGCTATACTAATATCAGACAAGGTAGATTTCAAAGCAAAACAGATAAAGAAAGATAAAGAGGGACAGTATATAATGATAAAAGGGACTCTCCACCAAGAAGACATAACACTTATAAATATATACGCACCCAACACAGGAGCACCAAAATTTGTAAAGCAACTCTTAACAGAACTAAAAGAAGACATCAAAAACAATACAATAATAGTAGGGGACCTCAACACACCATTAACACCAATGGACAGAACATCCAGACAGAAAATCAACAAGGAAATAATAGAATTAAATGAAAAATTAGACCAGATGGACTTAATAGATATATATAGAACACTTCATCCAAAAACAGCAGGCTACACATTCTTCTCAAGTGCACATGGAACATTCTCAAGGATTGACCATATTTTGGGAACCAAAGCAAACATCAATAAATACAAGAGAGTTGAAATAATATCAAGCATCTTTTCTGATCATAACGCTATTAAACTAGAAATCAACTACAAGAAAAAAGCAGAGAAAGGTGCAAAAATGTGGAGACTAAACAACACGCTTCTCAACAAACAATGGATCATTGAAGAAATTAAAGAAGAAATCAAATATTATCTGGAGACAAATGAAAATGAGAACATGACATACCAAATCATTTGGGATGCAGCAAAAGCAGTCCTAAGAGGGAAATTCATTGCAATACAGGCTCACCTCACTAAACAAGAAAAAGCTCACGTAAGCAACCTCAAACGACACCTAACAGAACTAGAAAAAGAAGAACAAACAAAGCCCAGAGTCAGTAGAAGGAGGGAAATAATAAAAATAAGAGCAGAAATAAACGATATTGAAACAAAAAAGACAATAGAAAGGATCAATGAAACAAAGAGTTGGTTCTTCGAAAGAATTAACAAAATTGACAAACCCCTAGCCAGACTCACCAAGAAAAGAAGAGAGAAATCGCAAATTAATAAAATCAGGAATGACAGAGGAGAAATCACAACAGATACCAATGAAATACAAGAGATCATAAGAGAATACTATGAAAAACTACATGCCAACAAATTGAACAACCTGGAAGAAATGGAAAAATTCCTAGACTCCTACAATCTCCCCAAACTGAATCAGGAAGAAATGGAGAATCTGAATAGACCAATCACAAGTAAAGAAATAGAAACAGTAATCAAAAACCTCCCCAAAAATAAGAGTCCAGGACCAGACGGCTTCTCTGGAGAATTCTACCAAACATTCAAAGAAGACTTAATACCTATTCTCCTCAAACTGTTCCAGAAAATTGAGAAAGATGGAGAACTCCCTAACACATTCTATGAAGCCAACATCACTCTGATCCCCAAACCTGACAAGGACAACACAAAGAAGGAGAACTACAGGCCGATATCACTGATGAACATAGATGCAAAAATCCTCAACAAAATTTTGGCAAACCGATTACAGCAATACATCAAAAAGATTATACACCATGATCAAGTGGGATTTATACCAGGGACACAGGGATGGTTCAACATCCGCAAGTCAATCAACGTGATACACTACATCAACAAAATGAAAAACAAAAACCACATGATCATCTCAATAGATGCAGAGAAAGCATTCGACAAGATCCAACACCCATTTATGATAAAAACCCTCAGTAAAATGGGTATAGAAGGAAAGTACCTCAACATAATAAAGGCCATATATGATAGACCCACAGCCAACATCATACTCAATGGACAAAAGCTGAAAGCCATCCCTCTGAGGACAGGAACAAGACAAGGGTGCCCACTTTCACCACTCCTATTCAACATAGTACTGGAGGTGCTGGCCAGAGCAATTCGGCAGGAAAAAGAAATAAAAGGAATCCAAATAGGTAACGAAGAAGTAAAACTCTCGTTGTTTGCAGACGACATGATCCTATACATAGAAAACCCCAAAGAATCCACAGAAAAACTACTAGAAATAATCAACAACTACAGCAAAGTAGCAGGGTATAAAATTAACGTGCATAAATCAGTAGCATTTCTATACACTAACAATAAACTAAAAGAAAAAGAACTCAAGAACTCTATCCCATTCACAATCGCAACGAAAAGAATAAAATACCTTGGGATAAACTTAACCAAGGAAGTGAAGGATCTATACAATGAAAACTACAAGACTTTCTTGAAAGAAATAGGCGATGACATAAAGAGATGGAAAAACATTCCTTGCACATGGATTGGAAGAATAAACATAGTTAAAATGTCCATACTACCTAAAGCAATATACAGATTCAATGCTATCCCAATCAGAATCCCAAGAACATTCTTCACAGAAATTGAACAAACAATCCTAAAATTCATATGGGGGAACAAAAGACCGCGAATTGCTAAAGCAATCCTGAGCAAGAAAAACAAAGCCGGCGGAATCACAATCCCCGATTTCAAAACATACTACAAAGCTACAGTGATCAAAACAGCATGGTACTGGTACAAAAACAGGTCCACAGATCAATGGAACAGAATTGAAAGCCCAGAGATAAAACCACACATCTATGGACAGCTAATCTTCGACAAAGGAGCAGAGGGCCTACAATGGAGAAAAGAAAGTCTCTTCAACAAATGGTGCTGGGAAAACTGGACAGCCACATGCAAAAGATTGAAAATTGACCATTCTTTTTCACCACACACCAAAATAAACTCAAAATGGATCAAAGACCTAAAGATTAGGCCTGAGACAATAAGTCTTTTGGAAGAGAATATAGGCAGTACACTCTTTGACATCAGTTTCAAAAGAATCTTTTCGGACACTGTAACTCCTCAGTTGAGGGAAACAATAGAAAGAATAAACAAATGGGACTTCATCAGACTAAAGAGCTTCTTCAAGGCAAGGGAAAACAGAATTGAAACAAAAAAACAGCTCACTAATTGGGAAAAAATATTTACAAGCCACTTATCCGACAAAGGGTTAATCTCCATAATATACAAAGAACTCACACTGCTTAACAACAAAAAAACAAACAACCCGATCAAAAAATGGGCAGAGGACATGAACAGACATTTCTCAAAAGAAGATATGAATATGGCCAAGAGACACATGAAAAGATGTTCATCATCGCTAATCATCAGGGAAATGCAAATCAAAACTACACTAAGATATCACCTTACCCCCGTTAGATTGGCAAAAACATCCAAAACCAAGAACGACAAATGTTGGAGAGGTTGTGGAGAAAGAGGAACCCTCATACACTGTTGGTGGGAATGCAAACTGGTACAGCCACTATGGAAAACAGTATGGAGATTTCTCAAAAAGTTAAAAATAGAAATACCCTATGACCCAGCCATCCCATTACTGGGTATCTATCCTAAGAACCTGATATCAGATATCTCAAGAGTCCGTTGCACCCCTATGTTCATCGCAGCATTATTTACAATAGCCAAGACGTGGAACCAGCCTACATGCCCAGAAACTGATGATTGGATAAAGAAGATGTGGTATATATACACAATGGAATACTACTCAGCCAAAAAAAAAAGACGAAATTGGCCCATTCACAACAACGTGGATGGACCTCGAGGGCATTATGTTAAGCGAAATAAGTCAGTCAGAGAAAGACGAACTCTATATGACTCCACTCATAGGTGGAAATTAGTATATTGAGAAGGAGATCTGATCGGTGGTTACCAGGGAAAAGGGGGGGTGGGAGGAGGGTACGGAGGGGGAAGTGGTGTACCCACAACATGACTAACAAAAATGTACAACTGAAATCTCACATGGTTGTAATCTATCATAACATTAATAAAAAAAAAAACAAAAAAACATGTTGACTACTAAAAGCAAGAAACAAAGCAGTATGTTCAGCATGAGATCATTTATAGAAAGACTGAAAACACGCAAAACCACATTCTCTGTTGTTTATAGAATAATAATACAAGAACACGCATGTGGCTAATGGACACAAGCTCAGAACAGCGGCATAATCTGGAGAACAAGAGGAAACGCGAGCAGAGGATGGTACTCGGGGTCTCCAAATGCAGTAGCAATTTGTATTCGCTGAAAAAATAATCTAAAGCAAATATGGCAAAGCTGAAGATCTATTAAAGCTGGGTAGTCAGTACTGGGTGTTACTATATCACTCTACATTCTTTCCTGCTTGTCTGAAATATTTCATAATAATTTTTAAAAGAACAATACTACCAGACCTTTCCCCAATACTGCTCTTTGGCTCCCTGTTTGTCCTTCTGTAAAATGTCTAATATACTTTTTTTCGCTCTTTCTTTCTTAATTTTATTTTTAGTCTTGAAAATAGTGAATAACCTTTGGTTTTCAAGAGCACTTCGATGGGGACATTTGATATTCAGCATAAAGACATCACCAGTGAAGATTTCTCATTTAGTAAATTTTAAGCAAGTGTCAAGTTCCGTAGGGAGGGATTCTCTCTTTTTATTCTTTCCCTCTGCCCCAGCGCGGCAGCAGGCGCACACGCACATGACACGTGCTCAGTAAACGCTGTTCTTACGCTCGTCAGAAAACAAAACCCGCACCGCAGGACTGAAGAAGTATTCACCCACCAAGACCATTTTGGTCTTAAGAAGTATTGTAACTACTTTACCATCAAAAATAAAAATAAAAGCCTAGTGATCTTTATGGGCTCTTTCACATACATAGTAGATTATACTCACAGGTATTTACACATAATCGCATATTTATTTAGGGAGACCACACACACACACACACACACACACACACACACCTATGATGAATATATATGTAATCATATGATATACTTATAATTTTCATATTTTAATAGAACAGTGTTAATGGTGCTTTCATTTTTGTCTTCAAGTGGATCTGAAAAAGAAAATGATGCCAAACCAACTCCAAAGGTGACTTGGAAGAGGAAAGGCTTTGGGTGAGTCTGTTCAAAAGACACAGAAGCCATCAGGATGGGGACAGTCCCGGAGACACCACCACACTGCTTGTGCAGTCAGCCCCTACGACAGCCCCCAAAGATCCCTGTCTCCTGGTGCTTACATTCTTGTGTAGTTCCCTTCTGCTATAGACTGAATTGTGACCCCCTCAAAATTCACCCATTGAAGCCCTAACCCCCAATGTGACAGGACTTGGATATAGGGCCTTTCAGGAGGTAAATAAGGTAAATGAGGTCATAAGGGTGGGACCTTACTCCAATAGGACTGGTGTCCTTACAAGAAGAGGAAGAGACACTGAGGATCTCTCTCTGTCCACATGCACATAGAGGAAAGGCCATGTGAACACAGCGGAGAGTGCCCAGCCAGGAGGAGACCCTCACCAGAAATCAAATTTTCTGGCACCTTGATCTTGGTCTCCTAGCCTCCATACTGTGAGAAAATAAATCTCTGTTAAGTTACCGAGTTTATTATATTCTGTTATGGCAGCCTGAGCTGACTCACAAGCCTCCCTATCATACCAGGTTTGGTCTGTGTGACCAGTAGAATATGGCAGAAGTGATGGTATTTCACTTCTAAGGTTAGGTTATAAAAGACACTGTGCCTTTTGGCCTTCTGTCTTGGATGCGTTCTCTCTTGCTCTTGCTCTCTCTCTCTCTCTCAGATCACTCAGCTGAAATATCATAAGCAGTCCCACGGAGAGGCCCAGATGGCCTGCAAATGAGGTCTGCTACCAAAAGGCACAGGAGTAAACTTGGCAGCAGATCCTCCAACCCCACTCAAGTCTTCATGTGACTGAAACCACAGCTGCCAGCTTCACTGTAGCCTCATGGAAGATCCTGAGACAGAACCACCCAGCTAAACTGCTCCTGGATTCCTGATCCTTGGAAACTGTGTCAGATCATACAAGTTTGTTGTTTTAAGCCACTGCTATAGTCTGAAGGTTTGTGTTCCCCCCCAAAAATTCACGTTGGAATCCCAACACCCAATGTGATGCTGTTAGAAGGTGGGGCTTTGGGAGGTGTTTAGGTCATCAGAGTGGAGCTGTCACGAATGGAATTAGTGCTCTTATTAAAGAGCCTCCACAGAGCTCCCTAGGCCCTTCTGCCATGTGAGCATACAATGAGAAGTCTGCCACCCAGAACAGGCTTCTCACTCAACCATGCTGGCACCCTGATCTTGAACTTCCAGTCTCCAGAACTGTAAGAAACAAATTTCTGTTATTTCTAAGCCATGCAGTCTACAGTATTTTGTTTTGACAGCCCAAACAGACTAAGACAGTCACGAAGTTTGGGGTAAATGTTTTACTCAGCAACATCATACCACTTTATTCAAAACCAGTGTAAAAGTCCGGGGCTAAATTTATCTATTTGATATGATGCCGGCCATTTTTATGCCATGATGTTTAATAATCATCGTCCTCACTATAATCCTTCATGACCACCAACCCGCCAGATGGAGGCCCAGCCACAAGGAGTATTCAGTTTTATACGAGGAAGACTTTTAAGGAATATCAACATCTTAATATTTATTCATCTTCTACCCACCAATACTCCAATATCCAGATGGAAACTATGTTTTATGTGGTCCTCAACTGTGACTTAAATTCATTCATTATTCCAAAGTTCAAGAAGCATCTGACAACCTCCCTTTCTTGATCCCATATTAGCTATATTTAGTTTCTAGAATTTCCTCTGGTTTTTTTTTTTTGGTAATGCAGTTAAGTCCTTGTCTTACTGTGAAACAGACTTTTAGGCATATTAAAAATTGCTTCCTAGTAATAATGGGTTTTCACTGAAATGCTTCATTTTTCCTCTTCTCCCACTCATCAGCTGCTCTTCTGTTTCCCTTTCTCCAGCTGCTTATGTTGTTACTTCTTAATTTTCCTTTTTCTCTTGTTCATCTTCTCTCCCTCTGATGTTTCCTGATATCAACAAGCCCATCTGATGGCACGTAAGAGTCATATTTTTCTTACCATATTTACAGGTTGCCTTTCCATTGTTACCTTATTACCTTCTGAAATGACTGACATAAGCTTGAACTCTACTTAAGAGATAATTGCAGAACCTTTGGGGAAGAGATTGTTATTGCAAGGATATGAATGAAGCAGTTTGGATGGAAGGATGCAGACACCCTTAATAATATGCTTTGTGATGTCAGTATTCAGGGTAAAAAAGCTATCTGTAATACGTTTTAATCAATATCTCAGTCAAAGTTAGAGCACAAGTGGTTTTCCAGGTGGGTGAAGCCAGCTGGATGTCAGCCACTGTGTAAAGCGGAGACTTTGTTGGTGGGAAGTAAGAGGCAAGACCACATATCCTATCCTAAGAATATTAACTGATCAAAACCATCTAAGTTGTCAAAGGCCTAATATGCATGCAAAAGTCAAAATGATATACTCATTTTAAAAAACCCTCTGTATTCTTAAACATCTTTTACTGGGCAAACTGCATCTAGATATTGAGATTTTTTTAAGGGAAAACAAACAAGTACAGTGGAAAGAGGAGGATTGGGTTCAATCCCATTCTGTCATTTTTTGGCTGAAAATCTTTGTGTTGATCATCTGGTTTCTATAAGCCTCAGTTTCTTCAGTTGTACAATGGGAACAGTAACGCTCCTCTGAACAAGTGGTAATAATCATTACATGAGACAATGCGTGCGGCGCATGGAAAGTGCTCAGACAATGGTGGTTTCTTTAAATTCCTCAAAGCACTGGCAGAAAGGAGAGTAGCATGAATAAGGAAAGTGTTAGCTCTCCCTCAGATGACATGAGAAGAATGTATTTTCCTTCCACTAATTCTCCAATCTTAAGGCTGCCATTAAGTGCTTGGGCTAAATCACTCTGTTTGCCATGTGTTTCATTATATATTGTTTAATGCAGTGACATCTATAAAATCATATATGTGGAGGAAACTGACACATAAATAAATAACCAAAGTACAGAAGGTGCATCATTTATAAAGTGTTTGTGAAAACTGAAAACGGATTAATTGACTTGGGTTGGGGTGGTGGCACGAAATGTTCAAAGCTGGACATTTGAATTGGGTCTTTAATGAAGAGCAGAAGCACTCATTCAGAGGACAAGGGAGAGAATGTGCAAAGGGCCCCTGCTTGAAACACCGAGGCACATGTTAGTGGTGTCCCAACTTGCCTGAAATTGGAATCACTTTGGGACCTTCAAATACAGGGGTGCCTGTGACCCAGCCCAGAGATTGGTATTTAATTGTCTGGGGCGTGACCTGTGTTCTGAGATGTTTAAAGGGCCCCCAAGTGATTCTAATATGCACACAAGTTTGGGAACCACTAGCATATTAATTTTCTGTAAGTTGTTGTGTCCGGCTGAGTGTAGGAGAAATAGTGAGAGATGAACCTGACATGGCACGCCATAGAATTTGGACTTTAAACTCAAGTCTAGAAAGTGTTGTATAGTCCTATAATTTGAAAAATTGGTATGCATCCAAAAATGTACAAATACGTTTCATTCATTAACTCATACAAGCACTATTGTAATAATGTGGCATGGACAATATAGCTATATTATATGCAAAAAAGTAGAAATAAAAAATTGATTAGCAAAAGAATAGAACAGTATTTTAAGTAGTTATTTTATTTCTTAATGGTAAGAAAAAAACCTTTCTGCTCTCACTAAATTATTAAAATATTATTTTTGTATAAGCAATAAGATAGGATATACTTCACTATTTGTGGCAATCTTGGTTTGACACTTTGTACACAGAGATTCCAGCCTCCTTTTCACTGCAGATATTTTGTAATGTGGTTTTAAGGGCTGTTATACCTAAAACCAAAACATCTCCAAAACACGTACATAGAAATGGAAGAAATGCATCATTGGCTGAACAGACTAAGTCATGTTTTTGTTTTTCAAGCTCATCCCCAACTATGTAAGAATTTCTGTTACTCTTTGGCTAGCAAATTTTCAACTGCCCTGACATCTATTTATTTGATCTTACAAATTTATCAGAGGGCATTAAATTCTTTTTAGTAAATAAGCTCAAAACACACTTACATTTTGGACTTACATTTTGGAATGTTTTTAACAAGCTATAAAATATAGTTTCATGTTCTTAAGTGTGTCTTGAAATGGAGAGGAAGGGGACAGTTTCCATGAGATAGAAAAGAACAGAATCTCGTCTTCAAGGGAAAGAGACAAGATCATTGAGAGTCACCGCAGACCCAGTGAACATCATCAAGTTCGTAAATGCCAGCACTCTCTGCTCCTCATCGGTCCCTCCTTTGCTGTTTGCAACAATCTGTGCATTCTGCGCCTCCATCTCAGTGTTAGAGGCGAGGACGCCAAGGCTCACGGGCTAGTAGCTGCAGTACTAACGATACGGCAGAAGGGTTCGGAACTGGACAACTGAGAACTGAGAAAAAGCCTTGCAAAGGCTACTGAGAGAAATCTGTTAGGGAGACCTTGAGAAGTGAAAAGCATTTTCCTGGGCAACACTCAGAGGAGGTTGGACAGCACGTACTTGTGGTGGGAGATAGCATAATTTTGTGATTTTCTTCTAAATATTGGCAATTCAAGAGTTAGAGAGAAATTAGACAGGACAGAAAAATCAAGCGGCTGGAGAACTCTAGGATATTGGCAAAACCTTTTGTAATAGCTTTCTTAATGGTGGGGGTTTGCAGGTTTTACAGGTAAGGGAACAAGGCTGTGCTGAAAGGGAGGACGGATGACATTAGGGAACCAGAGGACACCGTGAGGGTCAGGGTGTGATGGCGGGAAGGGAGATGCTTTGGAGCCCAAAGTCATAACAGGTTTTCCCATCAGACAGACCTGGAGTTGAGTCTTGACTTGGCCAGTTGTTCTATGATCTTAGAAAGTACATAACGTCCCTCAATCTCGGTGTCATCAACTATAAAATGGGAGTTACAATAGCACGGCCTCATTGAGTTGTTGTGCAGCTTTCATAGAAAGAGCCCAATGGGTATGACTGCTCAGACAGACAAAACGAGCTCAATGAACAGTCAGTGCTCTTGTCATTACCGTTACTACTTATGACTGAGTTCTCAGCACTGGAAGAACTTGAAGGCCACAGCCAAAGTGGGCCAGGGCAAATGGAGGGCCAATGTTTGTGGAGATAAAAGTTCTTTGAGGTGAAAAACTTAAAGAACTAAGAACATAAAATCTATAACATGTTTACAGATTGAGACACATTCTGTGAAGCGATAAGTAGGGTGATGTGATAAAGGGCACCAGGGCTGAATGGGGTTGCGTTGAAGCTGCCAACCATGGTGACAGAAAAGAGAAAGTCTACGAGACTTTCAGTTTTCTTTTTCATAGTCAAGTCAGTCGAGTTACATCATTTCTCACATGGTATAATAACACCATTGCTGTGGTCTGTGGAAAATGAAAACCAGATCACGTCATGCCCCATTGAAATACTTCTCTGTGCTCTTCAAATCAAATCAAATCCAAACTTGTCACCAGGGTCTGCAGGGCTCAGATCTCCATTCTCAGCTCCACTGCTCTCCCTCCAGCTCTTTCTGCTCCAGCCAAATCTGCAGCTTTTCTGTTTTTAGAATAACCCAAGCTCTTCCTTGCCTCAGGCTCTTTGCTAATCTCTCCGTGGGAACACACTTTCACCTCACCCTCCACCTCTACTCTGTCTCTGCATCACCAGCTCAAATCTCACCTTCTCAAGAAACCTTTCCCCACTACGCCATCTAAAGCAGCACCTCCCCGCCACTTACTCTGGAGTCCTTCTCCCTTTTAACTCCTTCATAGCATGTACCACAATCTGTGAGTATGTTGATTCCACAACCCAAGTTATGTGAGACATGACCGTGTTGCTGTTGCTCATTGCTGGAGCCACAGACAACATCTGGTAAAGGACAGGTGCACCACAAGTACTGCCAGTTGAATAAATGCAGGATCAAAGTACAAAAAATGGAGTCTCTATCCGAAACATCAATAAATAAGACAGCTCCTTTGGTTCTCATTCTCACAAACCCAGAGTCGGACAACTTCACAGACCCTCCACACTACTTTAAAACTAATTGCTTATCACTCAGTGATGATTCCCCAGGCACTATAATTTTGTTCTCATAAATATAACTTCCTCACTTCCGCTGTTCTAGAAAATTCTAGAAAAACAAAAACAGTACCCATAACAACTGTAAGAAATACATTAGAAAAGGCAGAGATGTCTGCCTCTAGTCATTGGATCAACTCTAGACTCCGATCTCCTAGACTCTCACACATCGAGAAGAAATTGTTGGCCACTTCTCATTCTCCATTTTCATCACTTTAAATGTATATTTTGAAAATATTTCTCACATTCTTTTACACTTTTTAAGTAGAGAAGCATTTCTAACTCTCACACAAAATCCAAGTAAATATTTTCATGGAAAAATCCACTACAGGTAAAATCAAAAGGAAAACTATAATCTGGGGGAAATACAACAAATCACAAAGAGCTATTTGCTCATATATGAGAAACTCTTGCAAATCGGTAAGAAAATACTAAAATCTCAATAGAAAAATGGGCAAAGATTAACAATTCACAGCAAGGGAAACATAATTTAAACATGAAAAGATCAAGTTTACTTAAAATAATAGAATTGCAAATTAAAATTACATCAACAGACCAATTTTTTACCTTGCCAGTTGGCAAACTGTCAAAGTTTGATACTATCTTGCATCACCAAGACTATGTATGAAACAGGCACTTTCATATGTTGCTGGAGAACATGTAAACTGTGCCGTCTCTTTAGAGAACAATTGGGCAATATCTATAAAAATTACATACATACATATCCTTTCCCTTATCTTGTCTATTTTAAAAACTATATTCCAACATATTCACACATGTGTGTAATGAACTAAGTACAAGGTTAATCATTGTGCCATTGATTTTAAAACCAGAAGATTAGAAACTACCTAAATGTCCACCAGTTGGAAGCAACTTAAATAAATTATGGTACATCCACATAATGGAATAATATGCATCAAAAAAAGGAAGGAGCACACTTTATTCACTGATACAGAAAACTCTCCAATGTGTGTTGTTAAGTGAAAAAAAGAAAAGTGCAAATTGTATGTGGAATATTGCCACTTGTGTAAAGGGAGTGAGGCATATATGCACATTTCCCTGTTTATGTGTGAAAAAAAATCTCTGGAAAGACCCACATGTAGCTAATAGGAGTAATCTCTCGGTGGGCTTGGGAGTGGGCTGATAGGGAAAGCAGAGGGAGTGGTAGACAGGAAACTTGTCACTATGAACCTGTTTGATTTTAAAAATTTGGTGGTAAGAATAAAAAAAATAAAAGCACACGAAGTGTTTCCCAGCAACCTCCCTTCCTCCTGAACAACTCTGCTTGGGAGCCAAAATGGCTCCCTGTTAGTAATTAGGTGCACAGTAAACAATCAGCAAACGTTGAACGTATGAGTAAGAGAATGGAACAGATCAATTCCTCACTAGGTTACTATAGGCCTTCCATCAGTTGGATCTACTTTATCCGATCAATTTCTCTTGCACCCGTCTCAGAGACGATCACTTGGTCACCCGTCTCAGAGGCGATCACTTGGTCTTCTTACAGTCCCCACATAGTCATTCTTACCCTTGCTAATGAGCTTTCCTCCAACGCAGAGCCCTCTTTCATTGTCAGTCCAAATCCTGCATTTCTTTTAGAGCAGAGTCTCATATCCATCTTCTGAGTGGCTTAAAACAACAGAAATAAAAGGACTAGAAGTCGGAAATCAAGTTGTCAGCAGGAGAGGCTCCTCCTGAAGCCTGTAGGGGAGAATCTTTGCTTGCCTCTTGCCAGCTCGTGGTTTGCCAGCAGTCCTTGGCACTCCTCAGCTGGCGGCTGCAGCACTTCCTCCTCCATCATCACATTGAGTTCTCCCCGTGTACCTGTGTCTCTGTCTCTTCTCCTCTTCTTATAAGGACATCAGTCATAGCGCATTAGGGCCCACCCTAATTCAGTATGACGTCATCTTAACTTGATTACATTTGCAAAGACTACAGCATTTCAAATAAGGTCACATTCACAGGTACTGGGGGTTAGATCTTCGACATAAAACCTTCTCTAGCTGATGCCACCCTGTTTTTAGACTGTTTCCCCCGATGTTAAATTCCATAGCATATAGATCTGCACTCTTAAAGTCTCTCTTGTTTATTTAGCAACTAGTTCATCTAATGTTTTTATTACATATTTCATATATATGTATATATATACGGTCTCCCCAATCAGATTGCAAATATGCAAATACTTCAAGGGCAGGGAAATGTTTTCTTCTAACTTTGTTTGGCCTGGTGCTAGATCCAGGATAGGGGCTCCAAAATGACAAGATGAAAGATTAGATGAATGATGTCCTAGAAGGCAGACACTGCGACTTTTATAGATTTCAACAATCATTTGTGCATCATGACAACCTTTCAATGAGCTAAGAGGAGGCCCTTGGAGTCACTCAAAGTGTGAGAATCCAGAAGCAGTGTCAGCTCATGAGTCCCACACAGCAAAGGCTGTTCTTTAAGGAAGGAAGGATTAAAAAACAATAGACTTGGTCCCAAGAACAGAGGTAATTGCATGACAGGGAGGCAATCTAGCCTTCAACTTCATGTCCAGCTGTCCAGATGCAAGGCAAGTCCTTGCTCTAGTTTATAATTATGGACAAAGAAGTTATCATTAGAATTGTGCTGTTTTTCCTCAAAATAAAATACATGCATACAAGCACATGTATGCATCTATGTATAATATATGAATTGATTTCTGATGAAAACAAAGGCTGGAGGCTTTTCAGGCATTAAACCAACAGATCACAGTAGGATATGAACAGCAGCACAAGATGGTAATTGACTGCTGTCTCAGGTCCATCATGGGCAATCAAAGGCTCGTGGTGGAGCAAGGAACAATGAGGAAGACACTTAATGAGTGCAAGGAAAGTAAGAGCAGAAGGAAGGGCAGGGTGAAAGAAAGAGGAGAGACACAGAAAGAGAAAACCCAAAGAGGAAGACAATTAGCCTAAATACCCAACCTAGGAACACATAATCGCATACTTTATAATAAGGAAGTACATACAAATGACTCAGATCGCAGAGGCTGACAATGTGTGTCATTGTGTTGTATTGGAAAATGCTGCTCATTTTCAGCAGTAAAATAATCGCGTGAGGAAAGATCAGTGGAGTAGAATATATAAATTTTAAAACTCTTGTATATTGAAAAATAGCAAAATTAAAGGATGACCACGTATTAGAAGAATTATTTGCATCAAATATAACATGCAAAGTGTCTTTCTAACGTGTAATTGGGGTATTTAGATGTATTTTTAAAAATTTCAAAACTCCCAATGGGCACAGGACACAAACAGACTTTTCATATAAAGAAAAATACTTTAGAAAACCAATACATAGAAAGTTGTTATCAAATAAACGCAAATTAAGGCAACCTAGATTTTTTAAATATCCACTAAATGTAACAAAAAGATCTACACTTAAAACACTCAATTCAGATGAATATGGAAAAGAAATCAATACACTCATTCATTGCTGGTTCTGTTACCAATAGGTGATACAATAAGACAATACACAGCAAGTGTTATAAAAGACGGTGACACCTTTTGAGGAATGAGTAAAGTCCTAGGAGTTTATCTTAAGAAATAGTTCAAAAGAAGCATCAAGGTTAATGGGTGAAAATATTCACTGAAATTCTGCCCATAATCACGAGAATAGGAAATAGCCTAAACATCCATCTCCAGGATAACAATTTTTAATCCATAGCTATTATAACAACTTTAAAATTACCATTATGAAGTTTATGTAAAGTCATGTGAAAGCACTATGCAGCAAGGGTAAGCAGAAAATGCAGAACAGAAGTAGGAGGCACGTGAATTCCAACTACGAAAAACGTGTATTCTTATGGACTACCAACCATCCAGTGAGTAAAAATGATCTAAGTAGCTATTACCTACCCATCCAATGTCGGGAACAAAGAACATAGGTCCTGAACTCACACTCACAGTCTCAAAAAATAAAAACATGTAAAAATAAATATTGTAATATAGAAAGTACTACAATGATATTCAAAAATAAAAATAATTATATGGTGAGATTCGAAGTACATGGGATATTTTAAATTCTTATGTGTTATGTTGTTCTTTTTTCCCATATATTCTTTTTCCCCACATTATAAGAAAATTACATGCTCATTATAAAATACTAAGAAAACATATGAGGGGCCAGGGAAGAATCTGCATAGTCTGGCCCCAAAGTCATGTGACAGCATGGCAAGTTTTCATCCTTTCTTTCTAAAGTGATCATTTCAGTTGTATTTTTTTTTTTACATATTTAGATGACATGTAAATACATTTTACATTCTATTATTATCAATTAAAATTATAGCATAAGCAAGTTCCCACACAACTAAAGCTCTTGGGAAAAACCGTTGTTTAATGCTTCTTAATTTACCTAGCAACGCCCCCCAGTCAGACACCTTGCACCCGAGTCTTCATCAGCATTAATAACGCTCAATGAGCATCTCTGTCTCCGTTACATTAACTCCTCTGTTATAAACTCCTAAGATGTCCCTTAATTCTTGAAGCTATAACTTAGTAATATAACTCAGAAGCATTTCACTATTTGTAAAGTCTTCATAATTCTGCGTACAAACTATGTCATCTATAGAAATTTCAACTAAAGCATCTGAGAATAACCATGAGCAGGACCTCAAAGAGAAAAGCATCAATAAGACCCTCATAGAACCTGTGCGTGCACGAAGCGTTGCTTCACGCGCTCTCCGGCTAGAACCTCGCCCAAAAGGGAGCGCTGGTGCAGTCCCTTCTCATCTCCTGAGAAAAAGCCAGTAGAATCAGTGCTGACTCCAATTTTAAAAATCCAGGAACATTCTAAAATGAGTAAATTTTTTCTATAAGAAAAAGAGACCTATAGATTATACATTTCAAGAGTAAAATTTTACACATTTGAAATTTGTAAAACATTTATACCATTTATACAAAAACACTATTATGAAATAAAAGCTACATAGACCTTAAAGACCACAAAGCACTTGAGCACAGATAACTAAAATTCAATGAATTAAGCAAATCTTTCTCTTTAGGAACAAAAGCTTCAAGTTGAACAGAGCACTTTTTTGGTGGAAAAGAATAAAGGATTAAAATATTTAACGAGACTTTTCCTCAGACATTTATGACTGCTATCAATCTGCCAGGTGATATATTTTATACTTGCTTGAATAGTTGTTTGAGATCATCGAAAAAAGCTAGTGAAAATGTTTATCTTCCCAATTTTTAGGTCATAAAAACTAAAACTTACTTTAATGAGCATTAAGATCTCATCACAACTTCCAGTGTCTATGAAGTAAATACAGCAGGAAACTGAGGCCCAGTGCGTACCCAGGACGCACCAGATTTGACACAGGGTAGGGCACAACACGGTAGAAGGAACTTGGGCCAGGAAAGAGACCATAAAAAGAAGACGCTTTGCGAAGGAGTCTTTAGAATTGAAACTTGCTGGTTGGATATGAACAGCAATGATATGCATAATACACAGTGTCAGGTTTCTTTTCATAATTCCGTGACAAAGAAAGGAAGAAGGACATCTGAAACCTGTAATAAACATTCTTAATTCAAATATCATTTATACTCATTAATCGTTGAGAATTCATATGTGTAGTTATCTTTAAAGGGAAGCATAAAAAGCTCTGTCATCCCTTTAGACGTAAAAGAGATAAAAAAAAATAAAACATGAAGAAAGGCCATAAATGTAGGAATTACAACATTACTGCCTAGATAACAATTCTTCACTAATGGAATCCATGACACGGTACCTTTATATAATGAAGGCTAAACATAGCAGAAACCACATAATGGCTGTACCAGTGTAGATCAATCTGAGTCTAACATAACAGAAATGATCACTGATCCCAAGACGTTATGGAATAGTAAACTTAAGATATTGTGCTGATTTTCAAGTTTACGTGACTATGATTATTTAATTTTCCTTTGTGCGTGCTCAAGTATAGCTGTTATGTGACTACACATGAGAGAACCTGAAATTAATTTGTCTGTATGAGATCAGTGACTGTACAAATTCTTATGAAAACTAACATGCCATGACAATAGTAATTTTGATAAAATTACAGCAAGTACCTGCAATTCTCTGCCATCTGGCTGTCTCGTCATAACTACTCTGATGTGCTTTTTATTACTTATTTATTTACTTCAACACTCTGTCGGTATAGTTTTAAAGTGTGTAAATTATCGTGATGGAAGGTTTTAAATGTTAACGGCAGACGATCTTCATATACAAATGTTGAACTTTTCACCAAATTATAAGACTCTAGCCTTTTTGATGGGAAAATATTATTCAAGAAAAAGTCATTTTAAGGAACTTTCTTAGTTCATTTGATATTATGTTTAATCCTTGAAGCACAGCCAGCCCATCTATGAAGCTGACGTTGAATTTTGTCTACAAGAATGCAGTACTATATACGTCACTATCATTTTGATCCTTACGTTTTGAATTCAGTACCTTAAATTTGATCACATACTTATATATTTTCCCTCACCATGTGGTTACTGTTACATGAATACCAACTAAAACATCATCATCAGGGCCCTTTATGAAATGTGGAGGTCAAATCAAATCTTTATCCACCACGAATCCTTTTTGTTTTAAAGACTAGGAGAAGTGACTCAAAAATTCAAAATATTCAAATTAGTCCATAAAAGCTTCTCTTTATTTGTCTAAGATTCAGTTTATTTAAGGCCTAGAAACCTCTTTTCCTTATGGTCAAATGATATCTCCTCATAGTCACATTACTTAAATACTCTCCTCCAACTCTTGGAGAAATTCGAGTCTGCACTGTGTGTGCTCAGGGCACAAAGGTGGAATTATGATACGCACCTCTACAGACCCCTTCTTCTAATCTGGCAGATAGGAGACCTATTTAAGAGCAACTCAGTCACGAGGGAAATGAGTTGCTGGTTTTACTCCAATTTTCAAAGGTTCAGTATCTATTTCACGGACTCCACAGAAATAACACTTGTTGATGACTGGGAAGAGAGCAGAGAATTGCAAGTGATGTTTCTTCTGACCAACAAGAATATACTTGGGTTGAACAATATTAGCAAAAACGCAACTCAGTGACATCTCAATGGCGAGCATGACAGGACATTGGACTGTCTACACCGACAAGCCCCATACCATAATACACACCAAAGGAAATTTCAGAAACCTCTCTTGACTCAGTTGGCATAAAAAATTTCTTGTAGATGGTAGAAAATAGCTTAGCTGTAATTCACTTGGAACTAATTTCAGTCATTGCTAAAGCATGCTGGGTTGAAAATTAGTGTCAAACAACAAAATGGCATGACTTCTTAAAAGCATTTGAATTCAAATTTTATGTGCCCACAATGCACCTGAATTAAAGTTTCCAGGATTCGGGACTGAACTATAGTTACCTACCGGCAACAGTATCCTCATCTCAATCTTAAAGAAAATTGCACCCATGATTACACCTGAGATTTGGAATGGCATCTCTGGGAGGCACTGTTGTTTATTCCCTTTTAATCCAAAGCAGGGAATTAGCATAAAAACCAATAAAAATGATATATATTCTGTAAAATAGAATATTCATTATCTTAGATTTTAGACACTGTAAAGTGACATATAATAAAGCTATCTTTTCTGGCACAGATACAAATTGTTGAACTAACTTTTGATTCCTGAAAGCATCTCAAAATAAAACTAAAATAAACTTTTTTAAATACAAATGCATAAAACTGTGAGATTGTTTTAATAATAGAGATACTTTGTTATATTATCCAAACTCGTTTTCTATTGGTCCAATTTTAACTCTGTCCTATATTTCTAAAAAGTTTTAAGGCCATTAGAAACAGAACAAGTGTCTTCTCAAGACGTTCATCAGACCCACGTTTGTCAGCACCATTTACGATTCTCCTCCCTGCACGGTCCCCTCCCTATCAAACACACAAAACGGAGTGCCTGGGTCCTGCCCACCACCCTTACTGCAATTTCCTATCTGAGCGTACTAATTACTTAGTAGCCTTTAAACCATTCCTGTTTTCATTATTTACTCACAGCAAGATAAATCTGAGTAGTTAAATTCGGAGAGAACACACTAAAGACTTGAGTTTTTTAATGAAATAGCAAATTCGTAATGTGGAAACTGCAAAATCACACTGTGATAAATCTATTTGATGTTTTCTTTTTAGTGAAATGAACACACAAGGTTTTGTTTTCCCCATCAAGTGGATTTCTTATTTTGAGCTTGTGTTTTCTACTTACTGGAATTTTTCACGTGGTTCTGGAAGTGCTTAATAAAATCTCCGTATCCCTGGGGGGTCCAGCCCATCTGAATCTAGAACTGTAACAAACTAAAGGGCTTGGTTTGGGACTAATTAATATTAAAGAGCAGATTCTGTTCATGGCACTGTGTCATAAGTCAGCATGTTTTCAGTTCACCCCCAGTCTGAACTGACTGCTAAGTCAGACCTGCCTCTAGCCACATATGTTACGAAGAATAAAACAGATGTTAAAGGTTTTGCATCTGGTGATGCTGACAGTGAAAGGAAAGAACTGCTCTTCTAAACTCCCCTCAATGGGAAGGAATTTGGATGCTTTTCCTGTCCCATTTCCTATTCTGCTGCAGAAATAAAATTTATCACATCTGTCCATCTGCCAATTCAAAGTCAACACAAATGATATCTTTCGTTTTAATCCAAGTGACCTCCTAAGGCAAGAACTCAAAAGCACCCTCGGTATATATTTTATAATTCCTGAAATAAAAATCCTTTCCAAATTGTAAGCAAGATAGGGCAGAGGAGTGGAGAAAATGTATAGTCTATTTATTAATTACCACTACAAAAAAATAAGTAAAAAAGGAGATTTTTGCGATTAAAATGTTGCTTTTCTGATAAGTGACTCCAGAGAAAAGGTATCTTTTAGAATCAGAAAACAGTAGTGGTGGTGCAAGCAGTCTCGTCATAACAGCAATGTGCAGATGTCTTTATCTCACTGGTAGGGGAAACAAAATGGTTTTATGAGCTCTTTACTGGACAAAAAGAATGGCATTATTTTAGCAAACAAATTCATTGTCTCAGATACTCTATTTTATCAATTTTTATTTCACTCATACAAACTTTGAGAATTATATTTACTTGCTGAGAAAATACTGGTCACAACCGCATCCACATCAGCTCAAGTCCTTAAGCCCCCATGGTTCTACCTAATCCTTCTCTATCAGAATAAAATACATTTTGAGCTTTGGTTTTTTTCTTGAATATGGGGCTGACATTTACGCTAAATTTCAATGAGATTTTGGCTCATATATTTTTAAAGAATACGTTATCAATGCAGATGCTATACTTTTCATACTATAGAAAGTCCAAAGGAGAAATATTTATCTTTACAAATCTGTAAGAGGAATTGTAGTCACGTGGTTTCTATTACAAAGACACACTGACAAAAGGAAGCCCCCTTCCATAGAGGATGATCATTTTTCATAATATATACAAGCCAAACTGGTAAAAGCAAGATCACCAAAATTCTTCCATGTTTACTCCAATTTGAAATAAAATGATTTTATATACTTTGAAACATTTTATATGCTTGGACCAATAAGTCATGTCTACAAATCATTTTTCTTTCTGGCAATTTTAAACTGCTTATCTTTCATAGGATTTCTTATGGTTATTTACATTTTCACTCAGTGAAAATCAATTACCTTCTTGCAATAAGCCTCATTTGCTACCTTTGAGTATAATAGAAACACCATTAGGATGATGACATTACCCAAAAGAAGGGCACCACACAGTTGGTAGACATAAATTAAGGCGCCTTTCACATATGCATTAGAAATACTGCTGTGACTGAAATATGCATCAAGTCTGTATCTATTAGAGCTATTAGTGTGTGGGGGCGACGGTTTTGAAGGGGGAGGGAAGGACTGGCAGATTGTGATCTACTACTTCGACAAAATTATGTATTTCCTTTTTTGCCCGGTGTGTGCCATTGATGTAATAAGCCTGGGCCCCCAGCTGAGCTGCATTTGGAAATGCCACTGAGCATGGTATACGCGCTTCACTTCCCTTTGCCGAAGCAAGGCACTGTCAGGAATAGAGTGCATGTGCGCCGCCAAGCCCACTCCCCTCCATCACCCTGACCTCGGCCGCTCTGCGGATGTCTGCCTGGGTGCAGCCACCACTCATGCGGAAAACAGCTCCTGCAGATCAATTCATAGGATTTAGGGACATTTAACTTCCATCAAGCCCACATCATCTTATTGGTATTTGAGGACTAACTTATTACTGCACATTAATGGCTATAACATAGAGAGCTGTATATTTCCCAGGGGAAGAAAAAAAAACTAATCTAGAAACTGCCCCCTCTGAGACTAGAAAACAGAGGGCACTACACCGAAACTCAGTTATTTTTATGTGAGTCCGTCTAAGCTTCAGTACAACAAAATCATACCTATTGACCCTCGAGGTGAGAGGGAAGGCTATGTGCCCTTTAGAAGGGTGTTAGGATTACAAATGGCGATTTTTGATGAATTATTTTCAGAATCACTTATCTTTTAAGCAATGTTAAAATTACAGGATACATGTGGATAGTTCTTCATTAAAGAATTTTGAAACAGGAACACGTAAGGATTACAGAAAAGGTTTACAAGAAGTAAGGCAGACTGGGAAGAACCAACAGCTTGTCATTTCTGAACCTCAGAAGAATCGGCAAATACTAGAAACATATTTTCTTTTCAAAGTATAAATACTTTACTAAAGTATTAAACTAATAAAGTATTAAAACTTTCTTCTCATTAATGATTTCTAAATCCATATCATTATGCTTTTTTAAAAAAAAAAATCTCTTAAGTTGGTAATGTTAAAATATCCAAGATCAAAGAGCTGTGGACATAACTCACTAAGCATTAGTGCAGTCTAATTCTAGATATTATGCTTTTATAAAAGTGTTTATTATAGTGACTCCAATTTTTTAAAAGCTTTTAGAATGTTAACATAATCTTCACAAGAAAAGAATTTAAGAAGCAAAATGCTGGAAAATTGTCCTGCAGAAGTCACATTTACAACTTTTTGTGGAAAGGGAAAATTTTTAAGCACAAACCTCCAAGTCTTATATAATAATACTACCCCAAGATGTTATAATTAAATACATATAACAATTTGATTACTACAAAGAAAGCAAGAAATACTGTGAAATTAATTTCACTCATCATTGCAGTATTATATAAAATTTATAAAAAAGTTTCTCTTACATAAACATGGAACCCGAGCCTCTGCTGGAATAATAAACTGAACCTAGACAGACAATGAAAATCACACTGTAGAGCCTATAACTCTAAAACAGCTGTCATATCTTTCTTTTATGTCATCACAGACAAAATACATTATGAGATCTTATGCTAAAACATATCGAGACTTTTAATATGCTTGAAATTCTGTAAATGGTATTTTTCTAAGTCAGACATATTTAGTTAAACCAGTTGACTCAATGATACGACTGCGTGCACACTCAGTTCTGTAGAGAATGACAGCATAATGGTGCAGACTCTGCTTCAACAACCTCCTTTGTGCCAGGGTTGAAGGTGGGGTTGAATCCATATGAAACTGGCTTGCCGAGTCCACCACCCACATTTTACATGTCCATCAAACAAATGAGAGGCCCACAAAGTTCAGATGGAGCAGGAACCTGAATGAACTCCCAAGAAATACTGTTTCAGATTAACATCTCAGAGGCTATATATTGCAAAAGGATATAGGTCATAACAAGTGAACAATTAGTTTCCATTATCATTTTAAGCACAATATTATGTGATATGGTACATTTTAATTTTCATTTATCAGCTCATATATTGTATTCCCTAATGTTTTTCTATTCAATTCCCTCTAAAAAATCAGAGTCTATGGAAGGTAGATATTTTTTAATAGGGAAAATAAACAGGTAACACTTCAGACTGCTATAATACAATTATGCCTCAGACAGAGGAGTAAAAAATTCTGTAGTGAAAAATACAAGTGAGTCAGTGTAAACAAAAATCAGAAATGAAACGGTGATTGGGACCCACGTAAACAACAGGACCATGGACAACATGGGGCAGGATGGGCACAAACCCTGTGCTCTCATCAGAGGTGACTTTCTTGCTCCCGTTGAAAGAAGACCTGGTTTGAAGTTGTGGGGACAGTTTCTTTTTTCTTATTTTAGTTAGTTTAGCAAAGTGGAGTTTAAAGAGCTTATAGGAGGATAAAATAAACCCCAAACTGCTTGCAAGGACAATTATCTTACTCCTTTTAGATCCGACATAATCAATTCCTGCAATTTAGTGGATCTTCTATTTTAAAGGGGACAGCTCCCGCCCCTGCCCTAATCCGTGTAAAAGAAGACACACCTGGCAGAGGTGGGAGGCCCTGCCGTTTATCAAAGGGACAGACAGCCCCTCCAGCAATTCCCCCAGCTGCGCAGGGAGGGTGCTTCCTCTGTCTCCGGGGCAGGAGCGGTAAACGAGCTAATTGCAGCAGCAATGATTTATGCGCAAGATTGTATGTCATCTGATAATTACAGGCGCAAAAATTGCCCACGCTACAAAGCTGGCCCAAAGAGGTCTCTTTCAAGTGGAGAGAGTACGACTTGAGCCTTTGTCAAATGGAAATGCTAAACAATTTATTAGAAAAAAATTTACACGTACAAAGCCTGTGTTTTACATGTGTTTATTTTTGTTTCTGTTTTCAGGTCATTTAACATCTATCTTATACTCAAATTCAGAGGAATTCTATCTTCCAATTGGGAATGGCCATTTATTATTTGAAGGTTTCAGAGATTTCAGTAGCCAGCATGTTAAATGAAGGCAGAAAGTTACCTTGCTGTTGTGAAATATACTCTGAATGGAGTTTTTGTTAATGACTACTTACCTCTCTACCACAAAATGTTTCCTTGTCCAGCTTTCATACACACATTCTATACACGTTTCATATACACACTGACTCAGAACAACATGGCATTGTTTAGTGAAGGGAGTGAGATGAAAAATACGTTTCTGAGCATGAAACAGTGTCCAGAAAAATTCTACAAAATCACAAGGTTAGAGCTGTTTTTGTAGACCTCTAGTTTTTGCCCTTGCTTTGTTTCAGAACCGTATCAAAGTAATCTCAGAATTTTAAAAGAATCAGTTTTATTTTTTAACTCTTTATTGAGATAATTTTAGATTTATAGAAGAGTTGTGAAAATAGTACAGAGCGTTCCCGTATATCCTTCACCCAGTTACTCTTCATGTTAACATCTTACATGACCATTGCATGATTATCAAAACTAACAAATTAATATTTGTGCAATACTATTAGCTAAACTATCGGCTTTATGTGGATTTCATCAGATTCTCCACTAACGTGCTCTTTCTGTTCCAGGATCCCATCAAGAATACGACATTGCCTTTAGTTATCATTAGTCTCCTTCAATCTATGATAGTTGATCAGTATTTCCTTTCGAGACCTTGAAACTTTTAAAGAAAACTAATCAGCAGAATATCCCTCAGCTTGGGTTGCCTTATATTTTCTCCTGCTTAGACGGAGGGAATGGATTTTAGGGAAGACAACACTGGAGGAGCGGCTGCTTGTCTCGCCAGATCATTTCAGAAGGTATATGATGCCCAGGTGTCTTATTACTGGTGATGTTAACTTTGATCATTTGCTTAAGACGCTGCCCGCCAAGCTTCTTCACTGTAAAGTTACTATACTGCCCCTTGTAACTAATAGATATTTAAATATTTATGCTCCTAAAACTTATTTGGAAATATACTGTTTACCTTAAACTTTCACCCCCTAATTCTAGCCTCTGCTGCCAGATTTCAGCTGCAATTACTGCTATGCTCTCTCACGACAGCTTTCTCGTTCCTTCCTTCCTTCTACATTTTAACTGGAGTTCTCTTGTAAAGAAGAGTTGCTCCTTCTTCCCCCATTCAATTACTTACTGGGGTATGTATAGTATAAACCAGGAATATTTATTTTATTCTTTGGCTTGTATTTATTTTTTGGCTCAAACCGTTCCAGCTTTGGCCACAGAGAGCTTTGATCAGATGGGCTCCTGTGCCCTTTCAGCTTGCCTCCATTTTATTTTTAAATAAAAATACTTGCTGGCATTAATCAATTCTCTTTTAAGTAATCATTTTGAAGTTGCTGTATTTGACAGAAACTGAATATTTCATCTGACAAACTACATATTCCTTTGAGACCGATCTGGAATCTCTTCGCACAGAGCAGAACAGCAACTGACAGGCATTTGTTGACTGTGCTTCGACTGAATGCTTGTCTATTCCCCTTATTCATTCTAAACTTGAGAACGGTAAAAACTATTCGCCATATTCTGTGTCTGCCTTTAAATATATGTTCACTATTAAATCACTGCTCTCTTCCTCATTTCCTATACAATAATCCTGGGTTCTCTGACCATTTGTTAGAGAGATTGTCATCGATATTATTTCATTATCACCCTTAAGCCATCACCAAATCTTACCCACCTATTTCTCTGTAACAGATACTATAAAAAGCTAATTACAGGAGTGTCTGCTCCACCTGTCCCTGATCTGAACCATTCAAAAATGTAACACACAAACACAATATACATGCTTTATGAATCTTTAATAAAGCGAGGAATATAAAATCAATATAATGATTAAAAAGGGCATGGTGTGGAATAGTTTAGTAAAGAGATAGAAGCAGGACAGGGGCCCTTAACCCTTAGTTTTTATAACTATCTTAAAATTAATGGCTCCAAGGATTCACTCTTTGTTTTGCTTGTTTTATTTTAGCAGAACTCCTTGCTCAGATGGCTATTTACCGATGCTGATGGTGTGCCAGGCGCTAATGTAACACTAAGCGTTAGGTACTGCCATTATGACCATCCACAGACATGGAAAACTGAGAGGCGGAGGTGAGCTACGTGTCAAGGTCATGTCACCAGGAAGTGCTGGGCCAGTATCTGGACTGCAGGTGCCCCACCACAGCACCTGCATTCCTAACCCTTACATTGCACTCCTTTGCAGGAGCTGCACACACAAAGCGGAGCTGCTCTTACAGAGGAATAGAAATGCTTTCTTGGCCTCCCCCCAGGCTCATCCCCAGTGTCCCTGAACCCAAGGTCTCTGAGGAACAGAGTTCCAAGCCAGGTCCCATCAGTCCTCAGTTCTGACACTGAGTGCAGAGCTGGATGCTACTCAGAGTGGAGCCAGTGTTAAGGCAGATGGGTAACAACCCGAGAGATCGACAACCATGCGCCATAACTGTGGGGCACGATGAAAGGGTATAGGAGCCAACTGGCTCTCTAAAATGTGGTGTTTCCAAGAGCTTCCTCAATGTCTTTATCTGTACAATGTCCCAGAATTTACCTTGCCAGCTGTGCTCATCAACTTCACATCTGTTTGTTTTCTCTCAGTGAACTACCACATCTTCCTAATGAATGGACTTGGCTTGCATTTAAATATCTCCTCCTCTTATTAAGACTATCTTTAACTCTAATTTTTATCTTCCTGAATGCTAATATTTTCCCACTTTTCATCAAGGCTTTGAAGGTGATTCGAGCAAGCATTAATCTTTAATTTAGTGTTTTTTAGAAGAACAAAGAGCAGAAATAGAAGCTTGAATCAGGTACTGAATGTAAATTCACACACCAGAATTTAACATTTGGAGATCTGAAGTATACCTGTTAATTTTTTAAATTCTTTTTAGCACTGTACTTATTTTCTTAATTACTTACTATATATTTAAAATCAAATAGAAAACATGTGATTCCTTGCTGTAATTTCAACTTTTCTGCATGTTTCCATGTGTGGTAATATCTGCCAAATCCTTGAAAAACACAACAAGACTCAAGGAGAGCCTGGGATTATAACAATTTGTTTGGGCTGTGAATGTTACAAAGATGAAGAGCTGATTCTCTGGGTCAATTGACAAGTAAAATACACTAGAGGTCAATTCTAGATTTCATAACAGATTTTTGGAAGCAGAAAGTATCCAAAAATTATTTTGTTTGACCTGTTTCACTCTCTGGCCTTTCAGCAAGCATGTCAACATCGTGCCCCTGTGGTTAACAATGGTCCAGGCAGGGAGCATGGCTGAAGACCCAAATGGCAAATTTGACTCAAATCCTATGGCCTAACAACAGGACAGTTGTCCTGGGAAATAGTTCTATTGTTGGAAGTGCTTTCCTCTTGAGATACCTAAAAAGACGTCTCTCTCTTAATAGAGAGATGAAAGAAAGAAAGAAAGAAAGAAAAAGGAAGGAAGAAAGGAAGGAAGGAAAGAAGCAAAGAAAGAAAGACAAAGAAAGAAAGAAGGAGCAAGTTTAAAAGCTAAACGTAATGTGATAATTAATATGAATATGATAAAATGCTAAATTAAAAGTTGTTTCCAAAATTATTATTTTAATTTATTCATTCCTCAATAAACCCCTACTCTATGACAGGCAATACACACTACAGGCTTATAGGCTACAAACGTCAGAGGATTTTTTTCTTTAAGTTTAGGATTTGAAATTAAAATGAAAAATAGTCAAAGGAAAATGTATCAACACTTTCTTTTCACGGGACATGTGAAAAGCATGATTTAAGCAGGGCTTGAAATGTAATAGGAGGGAGCATCTTCAACGAGCTCACACCTGAAGCTACACCCTGTTTCAGATGCTGGCTCTCCCCCTCGCTCGCTCTTCGACCTTGGACCAGTTCTACTCTCTGTCTCTTGGCCACTTGATTTGCAAATTTGGGATAATCTTTATACCTAAATTCATACGGTGATACATGCAACATGGAGCCTGGCCCGAGACGTGGAAAGCAGACAGTGAATCTCACTACTGGCATTCCCCCTTATCCGAGGGTGACACATGCCAAGACTCCCAGTAGATGCCTGAAACCACAGATAGTACTGACCTGTGTATAGACTATGTTTTTTCCTATACATACATACCTATGACAAATTTATAAATTAGGCCCAGTAAGAGGTTAACAACATACCTAATAATAAAATAGAACAATTATAACAATACACCGTAATAAAAGTTACCATAGATTTTAGCAACGCCAGCATACAATTTTTTTCTTTCCCTACTGAGAACTTTCAACTTTTCACTTAAAGGAAGCACTTTGTGGCTTCTCTTTGGCATGTCTGAATTGCCGGCATCACCACTCTTGTGCTTTGGGGCCATTATTAAGTGAAATAAGGGTTCCTTGAACACAAACCTGTGATCCTATAACAGTGGATCTGATAACCAAGACGGGCGTATACAGTGTGGATCCGCTGGACGAAGGGGCGAGTCACATGCCAGGTGGGACGGAGCAGGATGTGGGAGATTTTATCAAACTACTCAAAGGGAGCACAATTTAAGACCGTTTATTTCTGGAATTTTCCATTTAATATTTTTGGACCACGGTTGACCACAGATAACTGAAACCTCAGAAAGTGACACTGCAGATAAGGGGGGGACCACTGTATTGCTTTTAAAGAGGCGGGAGGAAACGAGTCAGGAATTTGAGACGAATAGCCTTTGAAAACTATGTGAGGTCCCTACAGAACAACAAAAAATATGGGAAGTTTTAAGAAATGATTCAATATTTACAAAGATAATGGGTATTATGTCATAGATTATTTATAGTCGCTGACTCCTCTTTTAAAAGAAATAATCAGGAAATTAGTATTAAGAACAAGCACTTCAAACAGTGCCTGGTTCATGGAGCTGTTTTATAAATATTTGTTAAATTAATAAAAGGAGGTGATTTAGTCTCATGATTCCTGGGGGAAAAGAACAAGCTGAGGTACTCATTTGTGTTTGCTGAGGTGGCAAAAAGAATACAATTAGTTGCATTTTGAACAGGGCTACAATCATTAAAACCTAAGGCCAAAGCATGAAGACTGATAACAAACTAATGAAGATAAAATTTAACATTATCAGATATCAAATAAAGATAGGTCAAGCCATAGCAATAACGAATTTCAGAAATACATTGAAAATAATATTGGCCACTTGGAGATGGGGATATGGTTATTAAAAAAATGGTCAAAACTGAATTTGATTCAAAAATTAAAATAAGGGACTATAAGAGTAGACACAACAGAGGCTTATGTTTTGAGGAAAAAAATGCAACTGAAAATCTTATAAATATTGCAAATTTCCAAGGATGAAAGTCATTTAAATCAGCCACTCATCCACCTGGCTCAACCCAGTTGTGTACACAAGTGTTTGTGCAACGGTCCTCAGACTTTATCTTGTAATATCTGGAGGAGGCACACAGATCGCTGCCCCACCCTACCCCACATCTGGGGCAGGACCTGAGGACTCATTTCCAGCACATTCCCAGCAGATGCTGCTGTTGCTGCTCTGAGACTCACTGCTGGAGTGGGGAGAAGACTCGGTTCAGCTCTGGAGCCGAGGGTTCAAATCACAGCTCTGCCAGTTACCAGCTAACCTGGAGACGGCAGGCAAATTCTCTAGGCATCATTTTTCTCATGAGAAAAAAAAATGGTAGAAATAATAGTAACCTCGAAGAATTTTTAAGAGATGACATAAGAGAACATATGGAAAGTGCCCAGCACTGAACTGGCACACAGAAAGAACGCATAAATTTGCTAAGTTTATATGTGCTGCTCATTTCAAACTTACCATTTTAACTGATAACAATAAAAGTCAATATACTTTCTACAGAAAGACAAAAAGGAATTTGTACCAATAAATTGCTATTATTTGTCAAATCATCAATAGTGAAGGATTTCGCCCTTTAAGGCCAAAAACTCAGAGGTCTCGTGCTAAAGTACTGCGTAATCTCACAGCGTACTTTCTCAGTTAGCATACTTCAAGAGAAGAAACAAAACAAAACGTGGAACAAATGAGAAAGCATCGCAAACACTGCCCCAGGGAACAGCCGGGAGCTAGAAAGGCTGGTCAATAGCGCCAAGACATTGCAGCTCCTCCGGGGTTAATGCGGTAAGACGCCAGGGCGCCACATGCACTCGTGTGAATAGGTGCAAAGATCCTGATCACGCTTTGCTCAAGATATTTACAGTGTTAAAGAGCCGTAAATGAAACTTCGCATTCTGATGCCACATCAGCAATGCTAATCAAGGAAATTTGTGAGCATCTCATTTAGAAATACAGATAAAGACTGAAAAATAGTTACGATTTCTCACTGAGAGGCATTATCATGTAGCAGTATTCCGTTTAAAGTCCTTAGGGGGATGTATGCTTACGTTGTTCATTTTAATCACTCATTCATTCAACGTTTCTCGAATTTGTCCTGTGTGTGGAGCAGCGGTCCAGGCTCTGAGCGTCCAGGGGTGACAGACGGGACAGCCCTGTCCTCACGCAGCTTATATTTTCAAGGGCAAAACAGACAATAAGACACAACTAAGGAGTAAACAAGACGATCTTCGACAGTGCTATGTGCTGTGACAAAGTATGACTGGGGACCACTTCAAACGGCTCTCCCAGCGAGCACTGTCTCTCAGCACTGACTGATTTGCACACGAGTGCCTGTTCTCCATACCTGTGCCTGTATTGTTCCAAATGCAGTACAGACATTGACTGTCCTAATCCTCAAAGCAATCCTAGGAGATTGGTGTTATTATTTCTAATTTATGAATGAAAAAACGGGAGCAGAGAGGTTAAGTAACTAGACCAAGATGGCACAGCTTGTAAGAATTTGGACCCAGGGGATGCGGCTTCCATGTTTCTGCTCTGGCCCATTCTATTATTTGCAGCTTGATTTCACGTATTATCTCATTTAATCCTCACAACAACCATCTCAGGAATTACACCTCATCTTGTGGAACTGACAACTAAAACACAAAGAGAAAGGGGGCTTTGCCAAGGTGGAGGTTTCCGCAGGCACCCTGACTCCCGTCTCCTTCTGACTCTTCATCTGCTGCCTCTGGACGACTTCCATGAGGAGTCACCAAGGTGTAAAAAGGAAAAGAAGTAAAAACACTAAGAGATACAAGATGATGTGTGTTTATATGTTCAGATGAAAAGTTAGACTAGAGAACAAAGCCTCGTTTCTAAGTTGTGTCACAAAACACCCTGTTAAATTATTTTAAGAAAGCCCACAAACGCAGCTTACATTCTAGTGAGATTCAATTACTAAGCATTAGTGACTGCACTCTGGCCTTCCTACTCCTACACATTCACCATCCTGTCCACCAACGATCCAGTTCCCCAACCGTGTGGATGCAGTTAAGACAATAATATTGAAATATCAAGCATGGAGGATGCGGAAGTATTACAGTGAGACACAAAACCAGGCTTCTCGACTGACCACGTGGCTGAGCTTGCACAAGTCATCGAACTTCTTGGGCCTCGACTTACTCACCTGCAATCTGAGAAGACAGGACTACGTCGCTGGTCCTCAGACTTGTGCATGTAATGGAACACAGGGAATTTTTACGCTTTTTAAGAGAATTTCGTAAAATATTTATATATACAAATTGTAATTACCACATGTACAATTTTGTGCTAAATTAGAGACCACCTTACCATCTTATACTAGGTTATAGAATCAACAAATGCTAGAAAGTGCCAAAATTATTTTTAAAAAAAGGTTTTTGTTGGGGGGGAGGGAAGTCTATGCAGCTCCTTCTGTGACTTGGACCCAGCTTTCCCTCCTTCCCTCTCAGCAGTGGAGGACACTGAGATTCCCCAGAGCCCAGCTGAACGCCACTGACGTGGCCCCGGGGTTCCTGTGAGCCCACTATTGCTGCTTCATCCTAGTGAGCAAGTGAGTTGAAATATTTGAATATCCCCATAGGTATCGGATATATCTGTATAAATATGGTCTGAATGGGAGACCCTGCTGTGGACGTCCCTGCCTGTACGGCCCGGCATCCTCAGCATCCTCTGCCCGCTCATCCCTGCCTTGTTCCTGGGTACCAGCTCTCCCTCAGTCTCGGTCCACGTGGTTCCCGTGAAGCTGACCCCATCCTGGCACCAGAGCTGCAGCACGTGACCTGGATCTAAGCCAATCAGCACATCACAGTGACCCCTTCCCAAAGGGACCTGACACTGCAGAGGCTGTTGATAATTCCAAGACTTTTGCCGGATGTCTGGGGGATCCTGTGGCCCTGAAACCTGAGGACATCTAAGGGCAGAAGCTGCTGACACCATGTTCCTTCCCCGTGAATCCTGAAGGCAGAACTGAGAAAAGTGGAGTCCAATAGCAGCAGGTGAGCACCTACACCGACATTTTCCCTGGGCTTTTTTCAGGTTAAATGATTAAAGCAGTCTGCACTGGGAACTTTATCACCTGCAACTGAGAGTCCGAATCAGTACAATAGGCATTGGCTAAACCGTTGAGTTCTCAAACTCTTGATGGTCAGTAAAATGGAAAGCCCATTACAGCACTGCCATTACATCATATGCAAATTATGCATTTCTTCCTCCCCACTGTCACAACGCAAGCCCTACCCTAACTACTGTGTGTGGCACAATTATTGTGGCTGTTTGGCCTGAAGTGTTAGGCTGCTAGGCATGTAACTTTTTGGAACACTCTATAAATGCTATCTTCTCTATTTTCCTTTCTGTGCTAGTGTTAACCGCAACAGAATTCTATAGTTACAAGATAAATAAAGAACTTATCCAAACTAGTCCTCCACCTGGAAGCAGCGGTGCAGTAGGCAGAACTCTAAAAATGGTCCCCGGAGACGGCCCGCCCTGATTCCTGCAACCTGGGAACCTGAGCTGTCACTCCCACGATTATGCTCTGTGAGACAGCACACCGACCTCCAGGCAGGGCGGTCCGTGGGTGAGCGTAATCTACACATGAAACCCTTTAGAAGCAGAGTTTTCTCCAGCTGGTGGCAGAAGGAAAAGTCAGATTCAAAACATGAGGAGGATTTGACACACCCCTGCCAGCTTTGAAGGTGGGAGGGGCTACGTGCCAGGGAGGGTGGGCACCTCCAGGAGCTCAGAGTGGCCCTGGATCACAGCCAGCAAGGAAAGAGGACTCAGTCCTGCAACCACAAAGAACTGAATTTGAACAACAATAGGGGAATAGTCTGGAAACGGATTCTCCCCCAGGACCTTCAGAGAAGAGTCCAGTCCAGACAACACTTTAACTTCACCTTATGAAGCCCCAAGCAGAGGACGCACCAAGCCCGCTTGGACTTGTGGCCTAGAGAACTGGGAGATATTACATGAGTGTGTTAAGACGCTAAGTTTGTGGCATTTTGTTACACAGCAATAGATAGCAAATACAGGCAGCTATTCCTACCGTAGGATGTGATGCTAATGTCCTAGGATGATGACAACCCAATTATCTCAACTTGCATGATATGGTGAGAGAGATGTTAGAGAGACTTTTTTTAACATTGGAATAATGAAGTATGGCACCCCAGTAAGCCATAATAAGCATTTTACGAGACTTGTAAGTATAATAATATGAGACTTTATGGTTCATACATATCTATTTGTGGTCTCATAAATATACTCGTGTGTGTGTCAACTTACATATGAAAAAGGAGCACTCAATCTCATCAACACACATACATGCATGCATGCGTGCATACACACACTTTTTTCAGCATGTATTTTCTACGAGTAAAACAGCTAAAAGAATCTCAAATTTAGGAATCTAGTTTTCACTCTTCCTAGTCAGAGAAGTCTCCGCTTGTCTGATCCCCTCTCATAAATGAGGTAAGGCAAAGTCCTCCCCTCTCCCACAACTTTATTGAATTTGACCCTATTTTATACTCTCATGGGGAAATGGACTTCCAATGTAAGTCTCTCAATGGCTGAGCCCAGAATTCTCTATTAGAAATATGTTCAATATCTCCTTCTGCTGTTAGAACCGAGAACTCACTTTGTACCTACTTTGTAGCCTACTTTTTAAAAATGTTAATATGGACTGCCATAAATATACAGAAATACTTAGCTTCTAGTTCTAATAGTACCTTTCTTTCAGAGCCTCCAGATAACTATCCCTATTTTAAAAAAACAAAAAGCAAAGACCTTTTTGTTAGGAGTACTGAGCCTGCCTAGATGAGGAGTGCAGTCCGCTGATCTTTCCGAAAAGCTCTCCATCCACATGGAGCCTCTGCTCTTCTGCGTCCTGGACATTTCCACTTGCGAAAGGTTTGTTTTTCTTTTTTAAGTGTTCATTTTGAAGTAATTATAGATTCACAGGAGGTTGCAAAGAAACATACAGAGAAGTATCATAAACCCTTCCTCCAGTTTCTTTCAATGATGATATCTTACACAACTATGATACAGTATCAAAACCAAGCAATGAACATTGCCACATCCATAGATGCTATTCAGATGTCACCAGTTATGCATGCACCCCAGTGGGTGTGTGTGTAGCTCATCCTTACCCCCATCCCTAACCCCTGGGAACTGCTAAGCTGTTCCCTATCTCTATGATTATGCTATTTCATGAATGTGTATCCTTTTGAGACTGGCTCTTCACATGCAGCCCAATTTTGCTGAGGTTCATCTAAGCTGCTGTGTGTGTTGACAGTTCACTCTTGCTTATTGCTGAGTGGTATTCCATGCTTAACCATTCATAGGAAAAGGATTTTTATTTTCAACGCGAAGCATGACCCAGTGGTCTCAGTCATATTCAGGCAATCCCTGCATCCTGGTAGCCACATATGATATGCATCGAATAAACACTAAGGGACATATTTTCCCATCTTATCTCTGAGTACTGGAGACTTTTTCAACCGTCAAGTTTTCACAGCGGCAAAGACGTGGGTTCAATTATCCCAAAGCCAGATTCACATAAAAAGAAAACTAAAAACTCTCAAAATTAAGATTCTTATTAACCATAAAGAGCCCACTGGCCTCATTAAGAAAGAAAAATGTTGATATCTGTGAAGTTAAAGGTATAAAAAGAGAAAAAAATTCCGAGTTCCTCCCAGAGAACTTATACCTGCTGGAAAATCGTGAGCCGACATGTGATGAAAACCTCCTGATTGATACGTGAGCTCACTTAAATAGCAACTAAAGCAGGCCTAGGTTTCTGGTAAGATGGGCTGCAAGTAAAAAGACCCACTCTGAAATCAACAGAGCTGGATGGCAATTTTCACAAGAAAAACCTTTGCGTGGTCGTGCATCATTGTTAGAGGAGCCATCATTTCATAAATAAGAAGGAATCATACTGTTTCCTTCATGAAATGCTCTTCCCTTCACTTTCAAACAAAAGAGACCCCACTATTCTCCTAGTTCAGCTCCAGCCCCTTCTCCACAATTCTTCCGAACACACGGCCCGCCGTTCGCTCCCCAACTCATGACATTTGTGAGGTGGCACTTCTCACGGACTGCTGTGTGAAAATCCACCTGAGATTCTTATGACTGAACATATACATTGTGACCCAAGTTTCCACCTGTTGTTTATTGCCATCTTGTTAACAAGAGCAAAAAACTTGAAACATCTTAAAGTCCTACAATGCGGCACTGGTTACACAAATTAAGATTTTCACTAAAGAATGATAATACAGGCATATATTTAATATTGTGGAAAGACGTTTACAGAACATATTAATGTCTGTTATTGCACTGTCATACACAAAAAATTAGCATGTCCTCATTTTTGTAAATGTAATTATGACAATGATAACAAAATATACATAAAGAATGAGAGAGAAAAAAATAATCCAGGATTATGTATTTTTCCCTTTCCTTTTATTTTCTGTATATTTATTTTTTCCAAAAGTTTAATGATAAACATGGGTAATAAAAAAACAACAGTCATTACAGTTTTAATCTTTTTGCCTTGTCTCTCCAACTATATTTCAAGTTTCTCGAGAACAGACTATCATCATTATTTATATCCTCCAACTTGGTAATAGAGATGATTTGATAAACTCAATTTCTTTTGTTCACAAAGACTAAAATCAAATTTTTATAGCATGACTATTATTTGTCATCACCAAGTTATTCCGTTACAAATAAACATATAGTCATGTGTCATTTAACAACACAGATACATTCTGAGAAATGCATCGTTAGGCGATGTCGTCGTTGTGCGAACATCGTAAACCTAGCTGGTGCAGCCTACGACGCATCGGGCTGGGTGGGAGAGCCTGTTGCTCCTGGGCTGCAAACCTGCACGGCATGGTAATGTGCTGACCACTGTAGGCAACTGTAACACACAGTATCTGTGTATCTAAACATAGCCAAACATAGAAGAGGTACAGTATAATACGGTATGAAAGATAAGAGATGGTGCGCCTGCAGAGGGCACTTACCATGATGGGGCTGCAGGACGGAAGTTGCCCTGGGTGAGTCAGTGAGCGAGCAGTGAGTGACCGTGAAGGCCTGGGACGTCACTGTGCACTGCGGCGGACTTTTAAAGACTGCACGCTTAGGATACGCGAAATTTATACAAACAGATTTTTCTTTCTTCAATAATAAATTAACCTCGGCTTACAGTAACTTTCTTACTTTATAAACTTTCTAATTTTTAACTTTCTGACTCTTCTGTAGTAACAGCTTAAAATACAAATACATCATAGAGCTGTAAAAAAATATTTTCTTTATGTCCTTCTATAAGCTTTTTCTATTTTTAAAATTTTTTATTGTTTTACTTTTTAAACTCTTTTGTTAAAAACTAAGACACAAACTCACATTAGCCTAGGCCTACACAGTGTCAGGATCATCAACATCACTGTCTTCCCCTCCACATCTTGTCCCACTGGAAGGTCTTCAATAACACGCATGGAGATGTCATCTCCTAGGAAAACAATGCCTTCTTCTGGAACACCTCCTGAAGGACCTGCCTTAGGACCTTCTTGAGGACGTATCACTCTTTTCAGAAATATGTCCATGGTGGTTTGCTTCATTTGTTGCTTTTTTTATCATAGATTTGCTTGTAAGTGTGGGGACCTGGAATTGGCCACCCCAAGATATGTCTCTTTGGCATCAGGATTATTTGAGGCTGATTGCTTTTGATAAACTGGGACAGGGAAGGAGGCTCTAAGGAATGGAACTTGCCCTTCCTTAGGACACATTTACATTTATAAGGTAAATCTCTATCTGTAAAAGCTGCCTCCCTCTCTGTACCAGGAAGAAGAAAGGAGATGACCTTCTCTCTAAAAACTCTTAATCAATACCAAAGGCAAAGACTTAAAATCTGCATTTTATTGTGCTTCTCTGGTAACCTCCTGTAACTGACTTCCCTCCCCCTCCCAACTTCGGCATTTTTTAAGGATTAAGCATCTTTCTTTAGGCTAGGAACTGACTGCTGAGCTCACCTGTGACCGCCCAGCTCCAGACAATCGACTTGCCTCCAGCTACGCCCTTTGAGACAGCAGACCTATCTGCCTCCATCAAGCGCTGTGCTGACAGAGCGGCCTCATGACTGTTGTAAAAGGGACATTTCAATCACATGTGAAACACCCTGTTTGGGGGTATATAACAACTGTGTGCACCCCACTTCTTCGGCGCCCTTTCTTCCTTCGGGAAGAAAGGCCCCGGGCCATGGTTCCTCATAAAGCTTTGTTTAATTTTCTCTTGCTATTCTGTCTCATGTGAATTTAATTCGTTCTCCGGCCAGACGAACCCACATTTGGGGAGAGGAAATGTCTTTCTCCCCTACATAAGCAAATACGCTCATGAACAGCCCTCTCTATTAATGAAAACCTTTTGGTGTTGGGATGCATGTTTTCAAGCTTTTTAAGGAGCTTGTTGAGGTCTGAAAAGCTTCTGCTCAACCCCCCACTGTGAATTCCTTGGGGGTTCATCTTCTTCTTCTCCTGCAGTTTCCTTTTCTCTTGCCTCTTCTTCAGCTTTGTGTTCTTGTTCCAGCTCCAACAACTCCTCATGAGTCAGTTCCTCGGGAACCACCTCTGGGAGCCCCTCAGTGTCATCCTCACCCACATCCAGGGTAGACTTGTTGCCATCGCAACCACAGACTCGTTGATTTTTGCGACCTCCTCATCCTTGGCAAATCCTTTGAAGTCATGGACGAACCTCTTGAGTGTCTTCTTCCAGAAACACTAGGCAACAGGAACTTTTTAGCTCCACTATAATCTTGTGGGACCAGTGTCACATGCAGCTTGTTGTCGACTGAAACATTGTCATGCAGCACATGACTATATTTAGTATATGTGTATCCCTTTAAAAGACATACTCAAATACTATGCAGCATAATTCTCTACATCCGAGAACTCAAAAATTACTTTTTAAATAACATTAAAAATAGAGTAAATCCTGCTCTGCTTCAGTAGCACAGGGTTCACCGGTTTGGAGTCCAGGCTCAGACCTACACACCACTCATCAAGCCATGCTGTGGCAGTGTCCCATATACAAAATAGAGGAAGGCTGGCACAGTTGGTAACTCAGTGACAATCTTCCTCAAGCAAAAAGAGGAAGATTGGCAACAGACGTTAGCTCAGGGCCAATCTTCCTCACCAAAAAAAATACTAAAAAAAAAAAAAATTCAGAGGATCCCAATGAGATTCTTCACAGAAATAGAACAAATAATCCTAAAATTCATATAGGGCAAGAAAAGACCACGAAGAGCTAAAGCAATCCTGAGAAAAAAGAACACAGCTGGAGGCATCACAATCCCTAACTTCAAAATATACTACAAAGCCATAGTAATCAAAACAGCATGGTACTGGTACAAAAACAGACACACAGATCAATGGAACAGAACTGAAAGCCTAGAAATAAAAGCACACATCTACAGACAGCTAATCTTTGACAAAGGAGCCAAGAACATACAATGGAGAAAGGAAATGCTCTCCAATAAATGGTGTTGAGAAAACTGGACAGCCACATGCAAAAAAATGAAAGTAGACCATTATCTTTTGCCATACACAAAAATTAACTCAAAATGGATAAAAGACTTGAAGGTAAGACCTGAGACCATAAAACTCCTAGAAGAAAATATAGGCAGTACACTCTTTGACATCAGTCTTAGAAGCATCTTTTCAAATATCATGTCTACTCTGGCAAGGGAAACAAAAGATAAAATAAATAAATGAGACTTCATCAGACTAAAAAGCTTCTGCAAGGCAAAGGAAATCAGGAACAAAATGAAAAGACAACACACCAACTGGGAGAAAATATTTGCACGTCATATATCAAACAAGGGGTTAATCTCCAAAGTACATAAAGAACTTACACAACTCAACAAGAAAACAACAAACAACCTGATCAAAAAATAGGCAGAGGATATGAACAGACATTTTTCCAAACAAGATATACTGATAATCAATAGGCACATGAAAATATGTTCAACATCCCTAATCATTAGGCTAACGCAAATCAAAACTACCATGAGATATCACCTTACACCTGTTAGAATGGCTGTAATCACTAAGACTAAAAATAGCAAACATTGGAGAGGCTGTGGAGAAAAGGGATCTTCATACACTGCTGGTGGGAGTGCAAACTGGTGCAGCCACTGTGGAAACAGTATGGAGATGTCTCAGGAAATTAAAAATAGAAATACCATATGACCCAGCCATCCCACTACCCCATATTTATCCAAAGAACTTGAAATCACCAATTCAAAGAGACTTAAGCACCCCTGTGTTCACTGCAGCGTTATTTACCATAACCAAGACGTGGAAGCAACCCATGTACTGACTGACTGATGACTGGGTAAAGAAGATGTGGCATATGTATACACAATGGAATACTACTCAGCCAGAAAAAAAGAGAAAATCGTCCCATTTTCAATAACATGGATGGACCTTGAGGGCATGATGTTAAGCAAAGTAAGCCAGACAGAGAAAGACAAACACTGCAGGATTTCACTCATAATGGAAGATAAACATATGGACAAAGAGAACACATTAGTGGTTACCAGAGGGCAAGGGGGTTGAGGGGTGGTATAATGGGTAAAGGGGCACATTTATATGGTGACTGACAAATAATAATGTACAATTGAAATTTCACAATGTATAAACTATTATGACCTCAATAAAATAATAACAATAATAATAAAAAATGCAGCAGTTCACAGCTTCTCTTCAATTTGATTTTGGAATTTTTAAAGGCAGGAATTGCTTTGCATTCTCATCATATTTTGCACTTAATACTAATATCAAGACTCTTAATAGCACATTATTATCATCAAAAAAAACTACCATTTACTGAGTATTGACTATGTGCCAGGAATTGGGCTAAACTTTTTTTTTTTGAGGAAGATTAGCCCTGAGCTAACATCTGCTGCTAATCCTCCTCTTTTTGCTGAGGAAGACTGGCCCTGAGCTAACATCCATGCCCATCTTCCTCTACTTTATATGTGGGACGCCTGCCACAGCATGGCTTGATGAGTGGTGCCATGTCCACACCCGGGATCCGAACTGGCGAACCCCAGGACGCCAAAGCGGAACATGTGCACTTAACCACTGGGCCGCCGGGCCAGTCCCTGGGCTAAGCTTTAACATTTGTGATATTATTTAAATTTTACAGTAATCTTTATCCCTCTTTTGTGTATGAGGAAATAGAGTCTCAGTGATATTAAACAGCTTGCCCCAAATCACAGAGTGAGTACTCGGAAGAGCTATGACTGGAAGGCAGGCTGATCTGTCTCCAGATTCTGAGACGTCAATCAGGAAGCTGTATCATCTCTCTTATAAGTACTCAAAGGCATTTATGAAATGAATGAGTGAATATAAAAGTGAGAGATTAATGCATATCATTTATCTATATGAATTGACTCTCAAGTATTAACGAGCAATAAACAGGAGAGAAGACAATGAACAAAGGTGAGCAACGGGAGTTAAAGATTTAAATCTTGATACTAAGATCACCAAATCAAAACCAATGTGTTCTGAGCATATAACCATTGGAGAATTGTTTTGTCTGCTCAGTTGATCCTCTTGCCTCTAATGCACAGAATGGCCAACTAGAGACTTTTCATCCAAGAAGAACGCATGTATGACAAATATACGGATGATAACAAGTCAATCAAAAGGACTGTCAGTCAGTTGTATTCAAATAGATAAACCGATGGGCAACTGAAATGATTACACATACTGCAACATTATTATTCTTCAATAACTGAATTGAAGACAACATTATTGATTTTTCAGAACTATTTGCAGAGACTATTTATTATCAAAGGATGATCCTAGTATTTCTGTTTTTAAAAAGTAAAAATAATTCTAAGATAGCATATGTTATAGTTTGATTAACTCTGTAGTCCAATTTAAAAACATGAAAAATATAAAGGATGGCTCACGTTTGCATAAGAAAATAAAGAAAATAAAATGCTGTTAGAAAGTATAAATTCAGGCCCCTTATTTGATTAGCTAAGTTATAAACTTTACAAAATAGAAATCAAAAACAGTAACTCAACAAACCTCATGATCAATACGATTCCCACAACCTTAATCAATTTTCACTAGTAACTTGGTGGGGAAATGTTTCATGACTCTATGAACTCATGAAAATCAGGGACTTTTTGTATATATTTTTATATGCTTAGTGTCCAGCAAAGGTTAGGCAGAAGAAAAAATGTGCTTAACAAACGTTCACAGATTGAACGAATGCATTCTGGACAAGAGTCAAAGATGTTTGTTACAGAGCAATTTACAAACTTGAAATGTTGGAAACTACCTAATTGTTCAATAACAGAGGAATGATTAAGTAAAGTGTGGTGATGTTATTAGCCATAAAAAACAAATGGAAAATTTATACCTGAAAAATACAATAACAGACATCAAGAACTCCAGTGTGTGGATTTAGCAGCAGATTAGAAAAAGCTAAAGAGAGAATTAATGAGATGAGATACAGGTCAAAAGAAAATATTCACACTAAACCACAAGGAGACAAACAGTGGAAAATGCAAAATAGAGCACAAGAGACATAGGGTTTACAGTAAAAAAATTGAAAAGTTCTAATGTACATGTCATTAGTGTTCCTTCAGAGAAGAGAGAGAAAACGCAGCAGAAACAATATTTGAAAAAATAATTGCAGAGAATTTTCCACACAGTCAGCCACAGATTTAAGTCCTAAGACCTTCAAGTATTATGCATACAAAACAATAAAAATAACACCAAAAAAATACTAAGGAAAATCACAGTTAAAATCCAATAGGAAGACAAACCCTTAAAGTCAGCCAGTGAGAAACAACACATTGCCTTTGAAGGAGCAACAAAACTCATACATCACTTCTCAACTGAAAAAGAAAAAAAACGGAAGCCAAGACAATGGAATGACATCTTCCATCTGTTGTGAAAAAAAATAGCTGACAACCTAGAATTTCACACCCAGTAAAAATATGAAAATGAGAATATGGACGTGAAATATACATATTCTATGAAAAATAAAAATGGAGAGAATTAATTACCAACAAATCTACACCTAAGGAAATATTAAACTATGTTCTTCCTGATGGAAGCCCAGAGATACAGACAGAAATAACGATCAGCAAAAAGCGTAAAAATGTGGCTGAGTCTAAATGAATATCAACTAAGAAAATAATAATCATGATGTTTCATAGGGTTTGAAACACATATAGAATTAAAACACACACCAACACTTAGTCAGAAAGTGTATAGATGGAGAGTAAGACTTGCAGGTTCTTTGAATTGTCTGAGAAGTGATAAAAACACTAGTTGATAATGTTAATAAGTCAAGGGAGGATGTATAATCTCTAGAATAACCACTAAAGGAAGAGTAAAAGAAGGCCTAACTACCAAGATAACTGGGAGGAAGGGAATGAAGTGATACACAACACTCAACGAATCCAAGAGAAGGCAAAAAAAGAGAGAGAGAGAAAACAGAACATAGAGTGGATAGAACACACAGAAACCAAACAGCAACATGTTAACATGTTAGATTTAAACCCCAAATATCAGCAATTATGTTATAGGCAAATGGACTAAACACTTCAATTAAAAGACAGATCATCATACTGCATTACACTTTCACTCAAAACACTCTTTTGATATAAAGATAAAATTTGAAAATAAAAGGATACAAAATATATCGTGCAAACACTTACGAAAAAGCTGGAGTCACTATATTAATATGAGACAAAATAAACTTTAAGTAAAAAAAAAAAGCATTCCTAGGGATAAAGAAGAGATTTCCATAATAACATAAGGTTGAATTCATCAGAAAGATATAACAATTCTAAAATTATGTGCACCTAACAAATAGCCTCAAATTATAGAAAAGAAAAATTCATAAAACTAATAAAAGGAGAAATAGACAAATCTACAATTATAGTGGGAGATTTTAACGATATTTCTCTCAGTAAATGATCTAACAAGTAGACGAAATACCAGTAAGTATACACAAAATTTGAAAACACCTTTACCAAACTTGATCTGATTGACATATACAGAACACTGCCCCCCAAACAGAGGAACACATCTTCTTTTCAAGTACACTTGGATCACTTATAAACACCGTCCAGATATTGGGCAGGCCATAAAGCAAATCACAACAAATGTCAGAGCTGAAATCATACCAAAAATGTTTTCAACCACTGTGAAATTAATTTAGAAGTCATTAACACACATACAAACCAGAAAAGTTTCCTATATTTGGAAATTCAGAATATACTTCTGAGTGATCCATGGATCAAAGATTGCAACAAAATGGAAATGATAATGAAAACATGACATTAAAATTGGTGGAATGAAGCTAAAGCCATGCTTAGAGGTAAATTTATATCCTTAAACATATATACCAGAAAAGAAGAAAGGCTGAAAAAAATCAGGCCTTGAAGAGGGTAGGAGTTTAGTGAGGAAACAGGAGATCTGGGCATTTTGGTCAAGGAAACCAGCATGATCCACGTCCAGTCAACCTGGGCCTGGACAAGCACAGGGAGGTTCTGAGACAAGGATACAGCCTGTCAGCTGCTGTTTCATTTGACTTAGTAGGAAATGGGTAAACGCTGAAGAACTGTGAGTCAGTGAGTGCAATGTTCAGAGTCAGACTTCGAAAGCACGTCACCAGGGACGAGCGTTCAGGAAGAACTGCCTTCTCCCGACCACACGTTCACCACTCTCTCTACGTGGGGATTCGTCTGGCAGCTCTCTTCCCTGCCACATTCTGTGGGGCAGCTCTGGGAGGGGAGAAGGTGCACCTGCCTTTTCCACACTGTATCCACATGCCTAGGACAGTGCGTGCAGTATAGAAAAGGCTCAGTAAATATCTGTTCATTAATAAAGGATGAAGGAAATGAGAGATGCAGAAATCAGGTAGAAAGCCACTGCAAGAGTAGGGCTTAGTTTTGGATCGACACATGAGGAGGTCGTAGGGCTACAGTTGTCCAGCAGACAGTGAGGGTCTTGACATGTACATAAGAATGCTCAGACTAGCTCCCTCTCTATCTTCTTATTTCCATAAGCCACATTACTTCACTCATTTATCCCTTCCCTCGCTCAATAACCTTGGATTGAGTAACTACTGTGTACCAGGTATGCTCTGGTCCTGGAGGCACAGATGTGAATCAAACAGAGTTCCTGCTGAAACAGAGTTTACATTCTAAAGGGGCAATTCAGACGGTAAAACAATATGCCTATGACAGGCAGTAATAAGAGCCTTGGAGAAAATCAAGCAGGGGGAGAGGATGACAGGGTGTGGGCGAACATGGCGTGTCTGAGAGACTGCAGGAAGCCACACCTGCTGGAGTGGAGGAGGGAGGGAAGAGCGGTGTTCAGAGAGATACCAAGGGCCTGGTAAAGTAGGACCACGCAGCGAGTACTGAAGACTTTGGTTTCACTCCAAAGGAAATAAACAGCCACTGGAGGATGTGGAGCTGAGAATTCCCATGATCTGACTTATGAACATGAAGGATTATTCTGCTTTGTAGGGGAAAAGGGTAGAAAGAAAGAGACAAGTTGGAAATCTAACCTACAGGTCACTTTGCTTGAACTCTGCTCTCACTCAATTCCATATACTGTAACCTAACAATAGCTCCACCCTCAGTCTCCTCCTCATCCATCCCCATCGGTCAAACCTAGAACCTCACTAACTACTCCCTCCACTATGATAGCACTACACGGGCAGGCTAGTGTAGGCGCTACGAGCTTGAAGAACGGAGGAGCGGAGTTTCCAACGCAGATCTTCAATAGCTTTACAAACAATATTGAAGAAAACAGAAAGATAAATAGTACCTTTTAAAAAATAGAAAGTAAGCAGCATAATTGAAGGTTTGGGTACCTCATGGTATAAGTGAGAAAAAAATTAATCAAAAAATGCCTACTTTAAAGCCTTTGATAATTTCTGAATTAATGCACATTTATGGATATAAACCCAATTCTTTGGAATGCTTAATTTTGACTTTGTTTCAAAGAAGCAAGTGCAATTAGATTATTTATTCATTTTATTTTAACTTACAGAGAATATATTGGAATTAATTTAAAAATATACCAAAATGCCAACAGGAAACAGTATCAGCCAGTATCAGGAAATTTGACTTTTCGAATTAAAAAGAAGAATTATAAGCATATCTCTGCATCTCTGGAACACACAATAACTTCATGTCCTTACACCCAACGGCATACTCTTGTATACAGTATAAAAGGGCCAGAGGCTAATGCTTGGAGCTGAGCCTGGCCACAGCTAGGAACACTAATGAAACCTAATACGAGACTTTACTCCTAGGAAGTATAATTGGATTTAACAAATATCAAAAGCAATTATTATATTAACATTTGCCTTCATTGATAAGAGTCCTAGAAATAAGGATTTGCGCGTGTCAATTTAACAGTCCACTTTCCCTAAAAAGACGGTCTGACTCTTATCAAAACTGACCCATGCATTCACTGTCTCTACAAGAATTGTGTTGATATTTGATGAGCAAAATGACAAGAATGTTCTAATCAAATAAGACGGTTACAGACTGCCATCAACTACATGCAAAATTACATACATGATTTAATAGAGTAATAAATCATATGCCATTGAATACTCAAGAAAATCAAAACACAACTCTTCCAATTCTTAATATGTGTTTTTCTACAATTTATAATTCTATGGACATGGTCATCATTTGTCTGCTTACAGTAGTTCTCATTCCTATTAACTGGCCTTTCTTTGAAAAGCAGGAGACTACAACAGTTCTGTTAGCCAGTGCATCTCAAACCTGTTACTAAGAGAGAAAAACCTTGAATGCAGAAAAAAGTATGTCACTTCATGCTTGTTTTCAAGCTTCATTTCTTCTATTCTGTCAGGGGAAAAGGCCTTATGAAAACTGACCAGGGCAGTAGAGTTTGGATTCTATCCTCTTGGAAGGGAAAATCCAATAAAGTGAGTACCAAATGTTCAGCGTTCACTTCATGCCGACTGCAGCCAGACTTCATTACAGTAGAAGGACTGATTTTATGGCAATTGTAAAAACGTAAATAAGCTTTAAAATTGATTCAGGAATTGTATTTTATAAATCAAGTCTTGGTTTTAATTTGAACAATTCTCTTAGGATACGATGCACATTATTCAGAACGTTCTGCTTTCTTGATGCCTGAAATAGTGACACTTCAGGAAACCAGGCAACAGAGACACCTGTTTCTTACCAAATTACATCTCCTAATGATTATAACAATTTTATGCACTAGATTAACTTTAAAATGTAAATATTGCAATATTTTAAAGTTTAAATTATTAGATAGAAATTTATTTAAAAAGTAGCAGTGGAAAATGTGAACCAAAATATAGCGTATCCTTATCTATTTTAGCCCAAATAGTCCTGCTAATAAAGCATGTTTCAAGTAACTACATTAAAAATGCTTTTCATAACTTATGTTGATTTTTGTCCTATTGTGAATATAATATTCAATTATCAAAATTTGGAAAACAAACCACAGATAAAAATTTTAAACTCAGTAACAACTGTCAATATTTTGATATATTTCCTTCGAGTTGCCTACCCATCTGGTCAGCTATCTATCTATCTTTACCTTCATCTATACAAAATTAGGATAATGCTAAACATATTTCATAACTTGCTATTTTATTAGTATCAAAACCCATGAGACATTAAAGTACATCGGAAATGAAAGGAAGCAAAGGACTTTTAAATGTTCTCTTCTGAAAGAGTGAAGTCCATGCCAGGTTGAGTCACGGAGAGAAATGTCAGCGCGGTGGGCAGCAGCTGCTCGCTTCCCTGGGAAGGAAGCGCCGGTAGGAGAACGGCGGCGGGCAAACCCCTCAGCGCTGCGAGTCACTAGTGGGAAAAGAACAAAGGCCTTTCCAGCGCGACTAACACAGATGTACCCAAAGGCAAACTGTCAGAACCGGTTAGGATGACAGCTACTCACAGTTCATTATTTCCTTCTCACAGGTCACTGTGTGACAAGCTGGGTCAGTGTGCTTTGTCGGCCTCCCAGTCCTTCCCCACCCCCATTCAATCTAAATAAGGGTGAGGGCTCCGTTGGACAGACGAACATAAACAAACACATTCCAGACACTTAACGGTGCCTGAATATGGCATTTATTTTATTTTGGACTGAATTTAGAATTAAATGTACACACAACTTACTTTATCCATGCAAGAAGAGAACCACATTTCTCTATCACTGACAGAGGAAGCAAGACCACTTTAAGTGTGGCTAAAGCAAACAGAAAGATATAACCCATCATGAACTAAGAATCTGGCATTAAAGACCTTACACAGTAAGAGATTTTCCTTTTTCTTCAGTGGGAAAAAGCATTTTTCCACATTACCAAAAAAAAAAAAAGGATCAACAATCAGATTGCTTTCCACAAGGCTTTGAGTTCGAAATTAAATGACATGATTCTGTAGATAGGAGAGCCCAGTTTGTGGTGACTGTTGCAGTTTTTTTTAATTTTTAAGGATAAAATAATACACCAATCAAAATGGCAGCAGTCTAATCAAAGCTTTTATGAAGTAATACACACAAGATTTTAGTAATGACTTCATACGGCAGCTCAATACGATGACATTCTGTTACGAAATCAGTAGAATAAAAACAACCAGGCATGAGGAATAAAGCAGAGAGTAAGAGCACAATCACAGACCAAATAGATGCAGGTTCGAACCCTATGTCCCCCGTCAACCAGCTGTGTGATTGGACAACAACAACACCTCTCTGAGCCCCATTGCTGTATCTTCGTGGATTATCAGAGTACCTCACCATCAGGTTATTATGACAATAAGTAAACCAATCTATCGCGTAGTTACAGGATAAGTAAGTACTCAGAGGAGCAGTTGGCACATAGTAAGTATTCTAAAAAACGACAGCTATTAGCTACCTGTCTCAAATGTAGGACATACAGAGCTGAACTGAACCGCCATCCGAGGTGTGAAACACACTGGTTAATCATGACAAAGGGGTTTTTAAAAATCTCTACTCCATTCAAGTGCAAGCGTCTGTAAATCAGTAAATCGAGACTGTTGGATTCAACAAGAAATCAGGGATTTGTAGTCTCCCTTAACATTTTCCACCTCTTATTTAGTCTTCACTGAAGCCTGTGAATATTAATATTCTCTTATTATTCCCTTTCTAAACTGCTCCACCTTATTTAAAGTCGCCCTTCCGAGATATCCACTCAAAATAAGGCCCCATTGGAAAGGCTGAAGATTTGGAGAACACGAAGACAAGAAGTCAAGTGGTCGGCAGAGCAGCACAGAGGCTGAGAGGAAGACTGCGGGCTCACACAGCCCTGCCTTAAATTACTAGCGGGAAGGCCTTAGCCCAGTAACTTAATCTCTCTGCGCCTCACCTTCCTCATCAGTAAAACAGAGATGAACACCTCAGTGGTACCCACCTCACAGGTTCCCGGGAAACAACACACAAACAGCACTTACGCAAAGCCAGCACATGTTATGAACAGCCGAATGAGAGCTTTCATTTTCACACGTTACCTGCCGCTAACTACCAGTCTGCCTGTCCCCAGATTCGGCTACTTGTTTCTTCTCTCCTTCCTTGGCTACTTCTAAGAAAGTACACACATTATATCTCTGTGTCTTCTTATTCTTTTCAACTATACATTCTTTCTTCAGATTATTTGCTCATTCTTGATTCCCTGATGTTCTGTAAGTCTATTTCTTTTTCTAGTTTTCACAACTGAAATCATTTCACGTTATTCTTTATTTTGTAAAATCATCACTGATAAAACCATGTGAATGTAAAGCCGTCTCTGAGGCTGGGGTAACAGAACGCCCTGACTCTCCTACATTTCGAAAGCACGTAACCTCACAAAGCAACCCGGGGTTTAAATAATCGACATGCCAAATTCAGTACCATGTTCTAATTTTGCCCCACAATTCTTTCCAAAATGGGAGGAAAGTAATTGTCTCAGTACTTACTCTTTACTCAAAATAACTTTGTTAAGGAACAGAAAGAGAAGGAGAGAAACTGAAATTACATCTATTGTGTAAATTGTGGGGGTGGAGAGGAGAATGCAGATAAATCCCTGTGGCTTTAAGAGAAAACAAAGACGGCAGCCAGAAGAGTTGCTGGAGCCCAAGACACAGCCCCAGGGAATGTCGCTAAGAAAGGCCCCTGGGAAATTTCTATGAAGTTAAAATCCTGAATATATTTGCCAGTCAATTCCTATTGACTAAAAACCACAAATCTAAATACACCCCCCCATTAAAAACTTTTTCCTATCTCTACTTGTTTTCAGAACATTTTCACAGCTACTACTTATTGAGTGTTTACTACATTCCTGGAAATTTAAAGACATCTCATTTAGTTCCAACACTCACATAGGTATTGTGTTACATTAAGTGACATTAAGCGCTTTGTTGTTGTTTTTTCTGGGTTTTGCCTCATATTCCCTAACACGATATGCCTTTCTCCCAATGTTCCATCATGACTGTCTTGCCTTGTGAGGGAGACACAAGACAAATTTCTGAAGTACGACGCCCTCAACCCTCAGAGCAAATACTCCCAGGCTGGGGAAGGAGGGAGGGAGTCACAGGTGAATTATCACTGGGGTCCCTGCACAGTGACCCACCAGCATCAAACGTGGGACCTCCACACAGAGCTCAGAAACCTGAGAGCAGGAGGAGCCCTTGCCTCACTGAGCAGAGCTCAGCATAACGACGGGCCCCCAGCATGCTCTCAAAAATAGAAATGGCTACAAGATAGGCAATGTTGGGCACAAAAAACAGTATGTGACCTCCCCAGCGCCCCGGTGTTCCCTGAGCTCTCGCTTTACATGAAAACTTTAAAATCTGCCCCAAGGACTTATATTCTAGTGACCTGGGGGGAGAGTCGCCTGGCTGGAGGCTGCAGCCTGGTGGGTGTGTGGTGGAGCATCAGAGAGCCGAGGCCCTCATGTATGGCTAAAAGCAGGCGCCTGGCACCCCGTACAGTAAGGTACTCAATTTCTTGTCTCGTCTCTCTTTGCCCTCTCTTCCTCAAAACAACAAAATCAAAGGATTTAGGGTTTAAACAATACATTAAAGAAATAATAAATTGAAGAGTCACTTTGGTTATCAGGAAAAAAATGTTCCCCTCCTGTCAAAATCTGAGGCAAGAACATGTAATGTAAAAATATAAAATAGCTTTTAATTGAAATGAAAAATTACGTTGCACACCTTAAACTTGCACAATGTTATACGTCAACTATATCTCAATAAAGCTGGAAAAAATTTTTTTTTTTTCTTTTTATTTTTTTCCTGTTTCTCCCCAAAGCCCCCCGGTACATAGTTGTATATTCTTCGTTGTGGGTCCTTCTAGTTGTGGCATGTGGGACGCTGCCTCAGCGTGGTTTGATGAGCAGTGCCATGTCCGCGCCCAGGATTCGAACCAACGAAACACTGGGCCGCCTGCAGCGGAGCGCGTGAACTTAACCACTCGGCCACGGGGCCAGCCCCGAAAAAAATTTTTTAAATAAATTAAAAGTTGCCATTTTTTCTTTTTTCATGCACTTGGAATTTCTATCTATAGTTAGAATATTTAAACTTAGGAATTCTCCTGAACTTTGGTGAGTATGGTAAGAACCGTATTACTCCTTTAAGAGTGCTTCAGTCAAACTTACTTTCAAACAATTATGTATTAAAATTGCAGTTTATAAAGTCATTTTTTGATTTACAACAACAAACCCAACAAAATAAGGATAATAAACTTTATAATAAACTTTAGTTTTCCAATTTACAAAGAGGATCAGAGAAGTAGTTTCCATTTCCAACCAAGGATGACCTTCAATAGGTTAGTAAAATCGTGGATGTTAGTTTTATTCTAGGAATGGAAGGTATGTCAGTGTGCTAAATTATCACTACTTAAGACCGTCTATTGTGCACTTATCCCTGGGTCTAAATAATAAAATATTCTGCTCATGGAACATACACAGGATTGTCCGTGCCAGGGGCCTCCTGAAAGACTTCTTGGTATTCTCACAGTTGGATTTATGCTCAGGACTGCCTGGCCTCAGTTATGCTATTTCAGAGTATTTTAGTGAGATCCCAGCACGGCAGCCCTTCCTAAGTATACTTATAAATAATACCATACATTAATCTTTAACAATATACACATAAATGTCACCTCTCTTCATCAAATGTGACCCGAAAACTACTGTGCTTGAAAGCCAAAGGGCTTTTGAGATATTTCAATAATCTCCCAGAAATCAATCTTACATGAAACTGAAGGGAAACATCGAATGTCATTGAGCAATCGAGCTCCGTTCCGTCAGTGCCCTACCTCTGAGCGGACGCCTGAGGATGCTTCCCCTCCAGCTTCCTCATCACTGCCACTGTCAGCCGCCCTGTCTCCCCAGGAGAACCTTCTGGCATTAAACCGGTGTCTGCAGGCTCTGGCGGTTGCTTCAGACCAGGGACGCCAGCACTTTTTTGCAGAACCTAATAAATGAAATGTAGGAATAATGTAGCTAATTTTCAATGAGTGAAAATATCTAAACTATAACATGCCAAAAATTTAAGAATACACTTTTCATAGTTCCTTAGTTTTCTTCATCCAGCACAGAAATCATTTGTCCGTGCCCAGAACAAAAGAAGGCAGCCTTAAGAAAAGACAGCATGTCACCATCCATTGAATAAAATAATGTTTATATAGAGATGTTTACATAAATATAAATGTGCATATGGATATTTATGTTATGTGCATGATGTTAAACAATGAGTAACATTAAGATGTGAATTCATGCTTGCCTCCTAAAAACAACTTGAACATTTTTCTCTTTTCAAAATGCGTGTGGAGATCTATTTCTGTCTTGCCTCTGGCTCGCCTCACTGACCTCTTCTGCTAAGCTGCTGCCATGTTCCTGATGAGCTGTGGTCCGGGCGCCATGGTGAATGTGAGACTCCATCTGGGTCACATCCACTTGTGCATTTAGCTCCTCTAGGTAGGTCAGAGCAAACTGAGGATAAGCCTGTAGGAAAGGGAAAAAAAAAGTAGCACCAGCCTTGTAAACAACAGCCAAAACTCTACACAACTGGAATGATGGGAGGATAAACTAGATTAATAGTAAAAAGGTCTGGCTAATAAACTTTGCATTTTATTATCAATTTCAGATCAAAATGTAGCCAAGTAACTTTAAGATTTCTAATTAGTTGTTTAATCTGATCAAGTTTTACTAGATGGCTATCTTCCCGCTTAGAGAGATAAGATTAAAATATTAAAGCATCTTATATATTAATAATAATAGCTAACATTTATTTAGTTATTGCTACATAAAATGTATTATTGTAAACACATTACATCCATGTAATGTGCAGCTGCTGTACTGTTTGGAAATATTCAGTTCTGTTCTAGAAGACAAGACAACAAATGGGATGGACGAAACCCTTAGCTGCATGAAGCATGGATCAGTTAGTAACCTGAGAAATATCAGTCAGAAAGTAAGTGGAGCATTTGACTATGAACATAGATAGAAAGGGGTAGGAGGACAAAGCAGACACTTCACAGTCATGATTTACTAAAAACAAACAAAGCAACAAATATAAATAATTTATACACTAACAGAAATGCAGCACATGAGTCACGCCGCAATCATGAGATCTTTAAGTGGCTACCCATTGCTGATCTCACGGTGGAGCCTCTGCTGGATAAAACCCACGGCTGCCAGTCGGGCTGGCTGGGGAGCACAGCTACTGGCCTGGTGCTCTCCCAACCAGCTCTCTCCTGGCGCAGGTGTGTGTCGTTGCTGCGGGCACCTTTTGTCTGAGGGCCCCCTGGCTCACATTTCAGCTCTGGTCCTTGCAACCACATCACTGGCAGGAAACAATGATGCCACACAGAGATGTGTCGATACTGCAGAGATTCCGGTAACGTGGCCCTGCGACCCACTTGCACCTTCAGTGTGTTAACCTAGCCCTTCTCTCTTCCCCTACATTTTGCTTTAAATTGGTTTAAAAAGTCGTGATCTGAGCATTTTAATTTGTTCTGTGTACCTTGCTGTTCCACGAGCTCTGGGACAGACCGTCTAGGAGCATACCAGAGCCTACCATCGCATCAAAGCAATTTCCCACATGATTACATATTGACATTTTAATCCTCGCAACAGCCCTTTGAAACAGGTCCTCTTATTGCGTCCATTTTAAAGACGAGGAAACAGACACAGGGAGGTCAAGCAACTTGCTCAGTGTCGTCCAGCTTGTTTACTGGTCCATAAAGCCTAGACATGCGGCCTCGAGTATGGTATAATCCTTTTTTTAAGTGTGGAACTAAAGTTCTAACAAACAGTATGAGGTGTTTAGTGGATAATCAAAGGGCACCAAAGTCCTTATATTGTCCTGGAAAAAGAGACACTGAATAACTTTCAACTTTGCTAGAAAATGTATAACTAAATATGCACTTTAAAAATGTAAGGGACTCCAGACACTTAAACACATATTACTAAGTGAAAGACGTCAACTTGAAAAGGCCACGTGTTGCACGTGATTCCAACTATATGACCTTCTGGAAAAGGCAAAACTGGACACAGTAAAAAAGATCAGGGGTGGCCAGGGCTTAGGAGGGAGGGAAGGATGAAGAGACAGAGCACAGAGGGTGTTTAGGGCAGCAGACTATTCTGTTTGATACCATAATGGTGGATGCGTGTCATTGTACATTTGCCCAAACTCAAAGAATGTGTAAGAGAGAGAGTGAACCCTAATGTGAACTACGGACTTTGGGTGATAAGGTGTCAATGTAGATTCATCAGTTGTAACAAAGGCACTATTCTAGGGTGGGATGTTGATAGTGGGGGAGGTGGGTAGGGGGCACAAGGGTATACGGGAACTCTGTGTACTTTTTGCTTATTTTTCCTGTGAACTTAAAACTGCTCTGAAAAATACAGTCTTTAAAAAAAAAATGTAAGGCACTCCACCAAAAGTACAAGTGAAAAAATAAAAATAGATAAATTGTGCCATATCAAAATTTAAAACTTTTATGCCACAAATAATGTCATCAAGAATATGAAAAGATAACCCATGGAATGGGAGAAAATATTTGTAAATTATATGTCTGGTAAGGGATGTGTATCTTGAATATATAAAGAACTCTTGCAACTGAATAATAAAAAAACAAATAATCTAATTAAAAAATGAGCAAAGGATCTGAGTAGAAGATATTTCTCCAAAGAAGGTATACAAATGGCAAACAAACACATGAAAAAATGTTCAACATCGCTAGTCATTAGGGAGATACAAATAAAAATCTCAGTGACATATCACTTCACACCCACTAGGATGGCTGCAATCAAAAAGACAGAGAGGGGCTGGCTCCATGGCCGAGTGGTTAAGTTCCCACGCTCCGATGCGGCGGCCCAGGGTTCGGATCCTGGGCGTGGACATGGCACCGCTCGTCAGGCCACATTGAGGCGGCGTCCCACATCCCACAACTAGAAGGACCTGCAACTAAGATATACAACTGTGTACGGGGGGGTTTGGGGAGATAAAGCAGAAAAAAAAAAAGATTGGCAACAGTTGTTAGCCCAGGTGCCAATCTTCAAAAAAAAAAAAAATAGACAGAAAATAACAAGAGTGGACGAGGATGTGGAGTCGTCAGAACCCTCATATGTTGATGGTAAGAATATGAAATGGTGTGGCCACGTTGGAAAACAGTTTGGCCAGTCCTCAGCATTATACACATGGAGTTATCATATGATCCAGGAATTCCATGCCTAGTTACAGACCAATGAGAAATGAAAGCATGTATCCACAAACTTCTAGACACATGTTCATAGCAGTATCATTCACAGTAGCCAAGAGAGTGGAAACAAACAAACGTCCATCAACTGATAAGTAGATAAATAAAATGTGATATTTCCATACAATGGAATATTATTTGGCAATAAAAAGAAACAAATTACTAATGCAGGCTACAGTGTGGATGAACTTGGACAACATTATGCTAAGTGGAAGAAATCAGTGACAAAAGACTACATATTGCATACTTCCAGTTATAGGAAATGTCCATCATAGGCAAATCCATAAAGACAAATAGGGCTTGGGGGGGTGGGCAGAGAAAATGGTGGGAATGGGTGTGAGGTGCGAGGTATCTTTCGGGGAGATCAAAAATGTTCTAAAATTACATTGTGGTGATGGATGCACAACCCTGTGAATATCCTGAAAAATACTGAATGGTACACTTCAAATGGGAGAACTGTGTGGTATGTGAATTATATTTCAATAAAGCTATTTTTAAAAATGTAAGAGATTCAATTAAAAAACTAAAAGTACAAAGTATAGCTTTTTTTGATTTTTTATTTTTTGAGGAAGATTAACCCTGAGCTAACATCCATGGCCAATCCTTGGCTTTTTGCTGAGGAAGCCTGGTCCTGAGCTAACATCTGTGCCCATCTTCCTCTACTTTATATGCAGGACACCTGCCACAGCATGGCTCAATAAGTGGTGCGTAGGTCCACACCAGGGATCCGAACCAGCGAACCTGGGCTGCCAAAGTGGAATGTGTGAACTAACCGCTGTGCCACCGGGCTGGCCCCAACATAGCCTTTGAACCAGCAGAGGAAAAAACAGAGGAAGGGGATTCAGAAAAAGTCAGGAAGAAAGATAAAAGATACAAATTGAAAGCATGGTAAATAGAAATTTTTGTTGAGTTAGTCAAATGAATGACTATCAAAATTTTAAACATGCTTTCCCTTTGACTTAACAAGCATCCACAGACAGACAAAGATGCTCATTGCAGCAGGGCTCCCAACTGTCTGACTGTGCATCCTCGGGGAAGTGTGAAAAGCTAGAGCACGTACGGATGTCAATACGGAGGGACGGCCACAACACGTTATTGAGTGGAAAAAGGTAGGTCACAAAGTTATATATATATAACTTATTTCTACACATATCCATATACACATATATAATTAGACTTGGTATATATTATCATACATAATCTATATAATTAATCAGAAATGATCTACTATAAGTGACAATCTTTGAGGAATAAGTTTGAGAGAGACTTTTGCTTATCAGTTCTGAATTATTGGAGGGTTTTTTCACAACTAATATATACTACTTTTATTATTTAAATGGAAATCTTACTGTACAGCAAACATATGCATAATTCCTGAGAATATATACAAAACCTGCTGTTAATAACTACGGGAAATTGAATTGAAGTTTGAGAAGAAGAGACTTCTCATTAGCATATTTATTAAAATATTAATTTTTATCATGTGCAAATATAACTTTTATAAAAAATAAATATCTTTTAAAGACCCAATTAAAAATAGTGTCTTTACTGTATGTACCACTCAGGTAATCTTGGAAAGAGATTTTTGAATCACTAAGCTAACCCAAAACATTCACAAAAAAAAGTTTAATCTAAAAAAAATTAGGATTTTCATTTTACCTTGAAGCTTATGTCACATCTATAGCATTATGTTATTTTTTCTTATGTCAGTTCTTTTGTCTTAAATATGTTCAAGACCACTCAGCTGAAGTGAATATGATGGGCAATAGGGAAATACATTATTTTACATTTGTTCCAAAGCAAAACATCAAAGCCAAAATTCAGCAACAAAGATCACTATATTTTCAATATGAGAGGAAACATGAGAAATGAGATATTAAATTTGTTCTAAAATATCCCAGCATTAGAAGAATCAATTTATAAAATGTAAAATAACAGTAGACAGTAAATGCAAACTGGCTGGTTCTGATTCTGGTCATCATAACCCCCTCATATTCTGATGCTAGCTTCATGTTTCAAATCCTCTAATAGAGGTAAAGACCTTGTTTTTTTATACTTTTTGGTGAGGAAGATTGGCCCTGAGCTAACAGCTGTTGCCAATGTTCCCCATTTTTTTTCTCCCCAAAGCCCCAGTACATAGTTGTATATCCTAGTCGTTCATCATTCTACTTCTTCTATGTGGGATGTCACCAGAGCATGGCTTGATGAGCAGTGCATAGGTCCGTGCCCAGGATCCAAACCAGCAAACCCCAGGCCACCAAAGCAGAGAGCACCAACTTAACCATTCAGCCATGGGGCCGGCCTGCAGTAAAGATCTTTATATGAGCTTATTACTGAGGTATAGTTCCCTCTTACTGGAAAGCAGGCCTACCTGGAACATAAAAAACTTCAATATATATCCAATGAGATGGATGAGGAAGTGACTAAAGGTAGAGCCATGGTGTGTCTGGACATTCTCATAGACATAGCAAAGGCAAGGACCAAAAGAGAAAAAGGCATGGCCTTTGCTACCTGGAGCTGACAGTCTAGCAAACGTGGTAAATAACAGAGTGGCAAGTGCTATTATCCATCCTGGACCAGGCATCTGGAGACGCTCACGAACTGTCCTGGTGTGTCCCCTTTGGAGTCATTCTAAACCATTCCTTCCTCAGCTGGTGGCCACGCCAACGTTCTGATAACATAGTTCTGTAGTATTCTCTACTCCAAGTCCAAATTATCTTGATCCCTAACCAGACACCTAACAGCTCAATCAGCAAACCACCAGTGTCAGTAATTCTCTCCTCCAAAACTGGAACTCTAATCTTTTCCAGGGCATCAACAGCCTAATCTCTTGACTTTTCCTCGCTTCTAGTGCATCTGCACATCGCCCTAAACTGACCTCTAATGTCTTAACCCTCAGTATTTTCCAAGTCCATCTGCCCTTTGGGCTTCATTGCATTCTTCTCATTCTAATCCACTTTTTACTCACGGAAGACAAATTTTAATAAAGGACATCTTTGATCACAACATTTCCACTTCAAAAACAGTACACCCAGTGCCTACGGATGAACATCCTACAGCCCCATCCTGGTTTCAAATTCCAGCTGCGCTAGTTACCAGCTTTGAGACTGTAAGTTCCACTTCCTGAGGGAGAAGTTTTCTACTGAAAGTTGAGTAAGACCTTGCTCAGAATTTCACGCTGACCAAATTCACGCTCAGGACACAGTGGCAACTCTCTGCTTGCTACAAAGGATCCCATCCATTTATGAGATTATTTTCAACCTAACAGAGCTGGGGAAGCATCTTCATCGCTCCCACGATCTTCCCTCCACGGACACCAGAAAGGCCCCATATCCGATCTAACTTGGGGCTCCACAGGGATCTTAAGTCCTCGTGGGAGGTAAGGCAGGCAGGTCAGCAGAATCTCACCCGGAATGTTCTAAACTCTACAGACCCTCTCCTCTTGGTCAGTACATGATCAGGCATATTTTTGAAAAGTGTTTCTTTTTTTCCCTGATTATAAACACACATTTATAGAAAACATAGGAGAACTCAAAAAAATTATTATCCAAGGCTGGCCCGGTGGAGCAGCAGTTAAGTTCGCACGTCCCACTTCAGCGGCCCGGGGTTCACTGGTTTGGATCCCGGGTACAGATATATGGCACCGCTCATTAAGCCATGCTGTGGCAGGCGTCCCACTTATAACATAGACTAAGATGGGCGCGGATGTTAGCCCAGGGCCAGTCTTCATCAGCACAAAGAGGAGGATTGGCAGCAGATGTTAGCTCAGGGCTAATCTTCCTCAAAAAAAAAAAAAATTATTATCCAGCCTCCTACCACACATTTTATGTATAAACTTCCAGTTTTGTTTCTACACACACACACACACCCCTTTAATACAATACAAATAAATAAATAATATTGTTTTCTTATCTGATTTTTCTCAAATCATAACATTAGCATTTTCCTTTGTCATCATAACTTATTCTAGATTATTTGTAATGCCACTATATAGTATCCATAATAAAGACATACCATAATATATTTATACAAGCTCACTGTTGACTGCTTAACCTGTTTTCAGTTTTCACTATTATAAACAATGCTTTAATGAACATCCTTAAGCTGTGTTATAGTGCGTACTCTTGATTAATTCCTTGGGGCAAGCTGCTGTAGGTGGGACTTCTGAGTCAAAGGGAATATGTATTCTTTACAAATTTTGACAAGTATTGCCAAACTGACCCTCAGAAATATTGTAACCCTCCATAGTCCCCGTGTTCCCTGACTCCTGGTACCCCTTCCCTTGGGTAGCCCCTCCCACACTACCCCAGGATTGGCCCATGTGGGGGAAGTGGTGTCACATCACTTCTGAGGCTAGGAGATGAGAGACTGCAGCTTGCACTCTGTTTCTTCCCTCTCCTGCCCTCTCGGGGCACGAGCTCATGTTGTGAGCAGCACCAGAGAGAAGCCCACGTGCCAGAGCCCTGAAGCCTCCAGACAACAGCAACGTAAGTGTGCCTGGAGCAGATCTCAGCCTCCTCAGGCCTCAGGTGACTATGGCCTCACAAGAGGCCCTGAGTCAGAGCCGCCCCACCACCCGCTCCAACTCCCGGCCCACAGAACCTTTGCGGCAGCACGTGTCTGTTGTTTTGAGTCACTGCGTTTGGGGTGACTCGTTACGCAGCAATAGATAACTAACACAAACACGCAAGAAGGGAATAGGCATGTTTGTTTCCTCACATCTTCCACAGCATTGGCTATTCCTAGTTTTACATCTCCCACATTGAATAGGGAGCAAAGACTACCTCATTGTCCCACATCTATCTAACTTCCAGGGAAGCTGAGCTCTTTCTTGGTGGCTCTTTTCCTTTCTCTTCCATCATCTCTTTCCTTTTCAACTCCTTTGCCCATTTTTCTATGGAAGGACTTGCCCTTCTCTATTGCCCTATCACGCTCATTGCAAATTGTGTGTTTGCCCTCTCACTGATATTTACATCTCAAAGACCCCCTATTTGTCATACTTCCCTACTCACTTTTGCTTGAGCTACTTCAGATTTAGGAGTTGTTATGGTTTTATACACTTATATACATTAGTCTTTTCCTTTATGTATTCTATCTTTGCTCGCATGCTCGTGAAGATGGGACCACTGCTCTCGGGAGATGCCTTGACCCCTACTTTCTTCTGGATATTTTATGGCTCCTGTTTAAGTTTAAATCTTTAATTTAGCTGAAACTGGTGGCTTGTATAAAGCAATAATCCAACTTTATTTATCCTTTTGCAAATGAATAGAGGAATGGTTAACTCTAAAAATAAAACAAAAGAAAAAATCTTATCCAAGTAAAAACAATACAACAAAATGCAATATTGTACTTAAATTTGTTCATTATTAATATCATTACCATCTACAAATTATCAATTAGCCATAATTGATATGCCAGAATCTACTGATAGGCAGAATCTGTGCCAAATACTTAAAGTGCGAGCATCAATAGCTCCATTTTACAGACAAAGAATGCAAAACTTGGAAAGGTTCAAGGACCTGCCTAAGGCCACACGGCAAATAAGTGGTGGAGCCAAGATGAGTTATTAGCATCCTAAAGCCGGAATTCTTTTCTTTTTTTAATGAATGGAATGAGTTCCATTTGTGATCCAGCTGCAAATAATTATCAAATCATCCTTCATTTTAGCCTTAACTAGATGGATATAGTTTTGGATATGACTAAATTTAGATCTAATCAAAATTTCTAAACCCCTAAAATAATGAAAAGCTTCATTAATAAAGAGTTCTGCTCTGTGAATATAGAATAATTGTAGTAAAAAAAATCAGCGACTGTGTTTGGGAATGGAACATTAAAATTTTTAGAATCAAAATCCTCTTAAAAATGATTTGTATTTGAAACGCAAAAGTATGCATTACTTGCTAGCTATCAATAATAGTACTGTTGGGAATAATTAGAAAATTATGAATTGTGAGAAAAAGGAGAGCAGAGTAGAAGTGGGTTTTTAGGTACCTGAATTTGGGGAGAGAAAAGAAGAAAATACACTTAAACCTCAGCTCTGTTCTTCCAGTTCTGATGGTGTGAAGGGTGGTACTTATATAAGACAGAATTACGTTCTTGTGTGACAGGAGTCAGCTCTGCTCAGATATGTCTTGGGTGAAGTCCCCATGTGCAGGCACAGGCCAAAAAGCTGGAGGGATATTTTGATACAGTCTCAAAATTCCACTTTTTATTTTTACCAAGATGTACAAGCTATGGTCTTTCTGTGACTCCCGTTCCACCAACCCAGAGCCTCGCCCTGGCTCAGGAATGCAGTGGAGTCAAACACGGCAGAGGGGAAGCTGGGGAGAATTTCAGAATGAAGTTGGATAAAGGTAATTTTTTAAATGCTTTGACATTTGATGGCTATGTCAAATTTCCTGCTTAGCAACAGAGCTAGAAGTGTTTTCCTAGTTGAGTTAGTGAATGGGGTCGAATTTTAGCCAGTGTGCCAAAAAATACGGACTAGGGAAATGCTAATATGTTAATTTTAAATTTGAAATTGTATCAAACTCTCTAAATAGCTACAATGGTGCAGGGTGTCATGGAATAACAGCTCAACTATGTAATTCTAGAACACTAGAGACATCAAGGTACCACGTTTACTAGTCAGCGAGAAACCACATAGTACTTTGAACAGGAAAAGTTTAGCGTAAGCAGCTGGTGACAGATGACTAGAGTGGCAGGAAATGGGCCAGTAAGAGTTAGCGAGAACACCAAGGAACGAAGGACTAGCAGCTACAGGGAACAGACGCTCCTCCTCGGCCTGAGAGGCAACGCCCAGGGCAAAGGCCTGACCCAAGGCTGAGATCCAGACTCTAAGAGGCACAGCCCTGGCTCACCGGAAGTCAAAGAAGGCCCTGAGGCAGGGCCCTAAAAGGACTCACCACAAATGTGCCTTTGGAGCACCGCGGGAAGCCGTCCACAGCGAGGAACCTGGTCAGTGACACCACTAAAAAGCCACCCAAAGAGGAATATGCTCTAGGAAAGATGCACAAGAATGCGCCCTACTGGCAGTGCCCCGCTGTACAGCCACCCAAGGCAGGGCCAAGCAATGAATGGCAGATCTGGAACCGAGGGAATAAACTGGAAACTCACACGCTATGTGCTTTAGATTGAATTGTGTCCCCAGAAAGGGATGTCGAAGTCCTAAGCCCTGGTACCTGCGAATATGACCTTATGTGGAAATAAGGTCTCTGTAGATGTAATCAAATTAACAATCGCTCCTTAGGGTGGGCCCCGATCCAACATGACTGGTGTCCCTATAAGAAGAGGGAAACATGGACACAGATGTACCGAGAGGAGAACGTCTGGCGAAGCCTCAGACTCAGAGGGAGACAGCCGTGTACAGATGGAGCCAGAGACTGCAGCGATGCTGCCACAAGCCAAGGAACGCCCGAGACTAGCAGAGAAGGAAGAGGCAAGGGCGCATCCTCCCCCGGGATCCAGATGGGGCAGAGCGCTGCTGACACCTTGATTCCAACCTCCCAGCCCCCAGCGCCGGGAGAGAATAAAGTGCTGATGTTTCAAGCCACCCCATTTATTGTCACAGCAGGTGTGGGAAATAACACACTGTGTCTCCAGTCTCATTCATCTGACTTAGCATTTCTGAGACCATGATGGTGGCATTCTGAGGCGAACACTAACAGACATCATGTGATGAATCAAATTTTTGTCTTTCTGAAATACCGATGTTGATTAACCTTCCCTCTAGACAAGGAATCACAGAACAGGAAGGAAATCTTGAGAACTCAAGGCTAATCTCCTCATTTTATTGAAGTTTACTTTTTACATGAACACAATACTCATACAGAAGAGTGCATGAACCACAAGTGTACGATCCAACCCATCTCCACACAGTGAGCACCATCCAGCCAGCCCCGGGTCAAGAAGGGAGCAGTACGCACCCCTGAAGGGCTCCTCACGGCCCCGTGCAGTCACAGGGCCCCGTCAGCTGTAGCCACTGCCCTGACGGCCACGCAACCGGTCTGTCGTTAGCCTGGCCCCAGACCCTAAATCCAGTGTGCATTCTCCTGCCTCTGAGGTCTCTGTTCATTATTACGTTTGTGAGATCTGCACACGTTGAGATGTGCAACCGTGGTTTGTTTATTGGCACTGCGATACCACCATGTGCCGAATCTGGCCAACCACTCGCTACTGCTTTTCTTAAAATAAAGTTTATTGAAACAGCCACACCATTCAATTACATATTGTCATTACATATTGCAACTAAGGCAGGGTTGAGAAGTCAGGATACAGATCATATGGCTCACAAAGCCCAGAATATTTAGTCTCTGGCACTTTGCAGTTTCCCCACTCTGTTGGACAGTATTCCATTGAGTGTATACCCCATAATCTATGTGCCCATCTACTGCTGACGAGACCTGAGTAACCTCCACACTGAGGCAACTACAAATAGTGCTGTTATGCTGCTAACACTCAGCAAGTATCTTCTCTTCCAGACGCGTAGTAGGGGAGTCACTGGGCTATATAGACATGTTCAATTTTAGTAGAGACCATCAGTTTTCCAAGGTGACAATCTCCTAAGAAGACTAACGCAGGTACTGAGGAGACATCTGTGCTCCCACGGTCAGTGCAGCAACACCCACAGTAGCCAAGATGTGGAGACAACCCAGGTGTGTCCACCGATGGAGGAATGGACAAAGAAGACGTGATACAATGTTCCACTGTGTGTGTGCATATGGGAGATGTTGTCTAAGGGTACAAATCTGAAAACTAGTACGTCAACAAGTTCTGGAGCTCTAATGCACAGCATGGTGATTACAGTCAACAAAACTGTATTACAAACTTCAAAATTGCTAAGTGACTAGATCTTAATTATTCTCACCGCAAAAAAGGAATGGTGATTATGTGATACGATAGAGGTGTTAGCTAACGCTGTGCTGGTAATCACATTGCAATAAATGAATGCATCAAATCACATTCTATGTGCCTTCAACTTACACAACGTTATATGTCAATGATATCTCAATAAAACAAGTAAACTAAATTAAATTTTTTAAAAAAAGAAAGAAAAGGGGGCCAGTCCAGTGGCATAGCAGTTAAGTTCACATGCTTTGCTTTGGCGGCCCGGGGTTCACCGGTTCAGATCCCAGGCGTGGACCTACAAATGGCTTATCAAGGCAAGCTGTGGCAGGCATCTCACATATAAAGTAGAGGAAGATGGGCACGGATGTTAGCTCGGGGCTAATCTTCCTCAAAAAAAAAAAAAAAAAGGAAAGAAAGAAAACTGATGTCCTGAAATGCTGGGTTGTATCATAATAATGAATGGAGAAAATTATTTTTGGCTTTGGAAAATTTGTGTTTTAAAGTAAAATAAAATCTCAAAGGAAAGCATTGACAAGTTAAATTCTAAACTTCTGGGCACAGAGTGAAATCATTTGTGCAGAAAAATGATTTCTCGCTCTCAACAATAGTATATTTTATAAGTATCTGGGAACCAAAAAATGTAGGAATAAAAGCTAGTGCTTATAAAGTCCTTACCTTAGAATAAATGCAGCCGTCAGTTCCAAACACCCACTTCTGAGCATCATTTCCTTTATCTCTGTAACAAAAAATGTAATTTAATGATTGACAACTTTTCTCTAGCCTGAAACATCGTGTAGGTTTCACATAAAATGATCATTTTCCACATAGCCTAGAAGGACGACTGCCCAGCCTCCATCAAGGATGCTACCATCATCGCCGCTTCCTCAGTAGCGAAAGCCTTCCCTAAGACAACCAGTTTCTTTGGTACCCAAAGTGGTGTGGTGTGTGTGCGTGCTACCAACGGCAACGTGATTAAGAGTTTTAGAGAATAAATAGGATCAATAAGAATATTACAGAAATTTCTCTCCCCAGAAAGATCCTCTGCAAGACAGAAAGAAAGGGACTTAATTAAGTATAAGTATGAAGAGGATGGGATGGAAAAGATGCCATGGAAAAATTAGGAACCTCAGGCACCTGTTTTGAAAAGATCAGAGAATTTTATTAAGGAATATCAGATTTTCTGAGGTAAGTCTGAATAAGAAAGAAACACTAAAATGTGATGAAGCTAATCATGGCTAAATTAACTAATCATGTATTCATTAATATTTAGAAACCTTACAAAGGTAAGACAAAATGAATTAAATTAAGTGTAATGGGATGTTAAACACGACTTTCCCTACTGCCTCTGAGTTTTGACAGAAACGTCGATGGTAGAGAAGAGGGGTCATGTCATGCTCTATTCCCCAAGCAAGGCACTGCAGTCTGGGCAGAGCAGGAGGCAGCAGTCCAAACTGGTCCAGCACACGCTAGCCTTTCACCCACGTTCAGTTTGCATGAGAAAAGGAGAGGAGTTCTTGGGCATGCTGAAATGGGTGCTTGACAATACTGCCAGTCTCCAGGCCCCGTCCTCAGAGATTGTGATTCTGAAGGTCTGGACCTCCAGAAATCTACCTTAACAGTTATTGCAAGTGATTCCACTTGTAAGAACTCTGGGGAATTTGGAATGTGTGTGGTCCATGGATCAGACTTTGGAAAACAGTGAACTAAATTGGTGAGAGCAGAGGAGAAAGGAAGGACCAGATACTTAAAATATTCTAAAAGGAGGACTGATCTGATGATTGAATAAATGGGGTAGGGGTTAGAGAGAGCAGGCAAGAATAAGTCTCAGACGTCAAAAATGGGTAAAGAGGAACATGACACTATTAGCAGAAAATGAAATTAGGATGGAGGAAAGGGGAGCAGAGATGTGAGAAAATACAAAGGATCCTAACACCTATGTAAAATTTTCTATGAAATGTCTTCCAAAGTATGACTGATCCCTAAGCTAAGAATCCCATTCTCAGGCTTTAGACAGTGTAACTGCTGCTCGATGTAGCACTGGAGGGGTGGGGTGGTCTTTACAGAGATCTTTTTATTTGGTAATTAATAAAGGAAAACAGAAGCTTTTTAAAAGTTTTGACTTGGGGTCCAGGACTAACATTTCTTATTATTATAATAATAACATCCATTATCCACGGCGACGCCACATAGACTGAGAATTCGAGGGAGCTGAGGGCCTGTCCTGGTCTGGTCCCCACTTTACAGATGAATGAAGCGAAACAAGTGAGATGAAGTAAGCTGGTCAGAACCACAGAGCTACGTGGTTTCCAGGTAGGTGCCAGAGCCCAGAGTGTCTGACTGTCAGCCCAACATCTTCTCAATTAGGTTGGAAAACTATAACACAAATTATTTTGTGTAACCTGAAGATTAAAAGTAGAATGAATATTTTAGTCTCACTGATGACAATTTGACACAGAGCCTTAGTGACTTAAACACTTTGATATGAACAGAAGTGATTTTATGCCATTGTGTTAATATAGTCACTAAATAGCTTCAGACTATTGCAAATTCTCCTGAGGTACTGAAAAAGCTCTTATGTCAGCTGCTGAACGAAGAAATAACAAAGACAGCATTGCTGGTCTTTAAGGCTGTCAGTCTCAAGCTTACAACTGCACTCCCTTTAAAAATAAAGAGCAAACGATTGCTGTGATGCTGTGATGGAAATGTGCTGGCTTGTGATAAAATTTAGATCATTTTAATGTGTAAGGGCTATAACTCACTGCAACTTCATTGCTTACAGGCAGTTCCTCCTGTTGCATAAATTATTGTGAGCACATTTCTTCAAGATAAATAATATGGAAAATGAGAATTTTTCAAAGTGTACAACATCTATAGTCGGTAATTAATATACTGATGCCAGCCGTCAAAATCTGCAAAATTCAGAATTTTGTCTTTTAATTGGATTATAGTGTTGGCTTGAGGATGTGATTACACAAACGTAAATTATGTCAATTTCAGTTTTGATTTTCTGAATTTGTAGCATCTATTTCCAAGAATAACACAAGAGCTATCTCTCAAACTGGCAACTGTGTGAGGGCAGAGACCACACGAGCCCTTAAAGCTGCTCACAGTGCCTGGAAGATGATGGGAGATTAAAGATACCTTTGAATACACAAACACGTGAATAAAATGTCAAATATTACCACCTTAAAAACTAACAATACGAGGGCCGGCCCTGTGGCCTAGTGGTTAAGTTTGGCTCACTCTGCCCTGGCGGCCTGTGTTTGGTTCCCGGGCGTCAACCTACGCCACTCGTCAGCCATGCTGTGGTGGTGACTCACATACAGAATAGAGGAAGATGGGCACAGATGTTAGCTCAGGGCCAGTCTTCCTCAAGTAAAAAGAGGAAGATTGGCAACAGATGTTAGCTCAGGGTGAATCTTCCTCAGCAAAAAAAAAAAAAAAAAGAGGAAAAAAATTAATAATAAGGCCACCATAAAAAATGCTTTAAATTTAATATATGGCAGTTTAGGGGATTTAAAAGATCTTCTTAGTGAGTGGCTAAAGAAAATAAATTACACCTTGGTCAAGAAAAAATTGTAAAAGAAATACAAATTTCCTAGTATTTCTCAAATTTTATCACAGCTTCAGTCTGTTCAAGTCTATATTTGCCTAGGAAATTTTACTAACAATATGCAGTTTTATATCATCTATAAGTCCTGTGAGCAAACCAGTAGTATTTCTATTGAAAGTCTACTTATATCTATAAATTTTACTTTAAATTTTACCAAAGTTATAAAAAAACAAATCTCTCAGGTAGTATTCACATTAGGCAGGAGGAGAAGATATTCTAAAACATAACTTCTTTAAAAAATAAAATTCTACAAACAAAATTGCATTTGTTTATTTTTCAAGACTTTTTACATGTAAAGAAAGTAAATTTAGGTCTACTCTGCAATGATGCTCATACAGGACTGATCTAGAGAACGATGTCACAGACGTTCCTCCTCTTGGTCAGTAAGCACCAAGCTAAAAAGATTTCTTAAAGAAACAAAAACCAAGCTTTACAAATAGCAATAATATGGGGCTGGCCTGGTGGCACAGCAGTTAAGTTCACACGTTCCACTTCGGCGGCCTGAGTTCACTGGTTCATATCCCTGGTGCGGACATGGCACTGCTTGGCAAGCCATGCTGTGGTAGGCGTCCCACATATAAAGCAGAGGAAGATGGGCACAGATGTTAGCTCAGGGCCAGTCTTCCTCAGCAAAAATGAGGAGGGTTGGCAGCAGATGTTAGCTCAGGGCTAATCTCCCTAAAAAAATAAAAATAAAAATAGCAATAATAACATTAACAGTGGGAGGAGGAGGAGAAAATGAGGAGCAATATTCCATCCAAGAATCAAGATCATAAATAGCAAGACACGTGCTGGACTCAGGTCGAGAGACCCAAGTTCTGGTTTTGGATCTGACATTAACCAGATAAATGACCATTAGTAGATCATCTAGTCTTTAGTGGTGTTGGAATTTCTTATAATAATAATATTATTAACACCACCACCACCACTATTAAAGAGAAGTTTGAAGTAGATGCTGTTTCAACTCCTTCCTTCTCTGAAAGTCGATGACTTCCAGGACTAGTCACATAAACTCATGTTAGAGGTGAGGAAACAGGTCAATCTGCCCTGGGAAGTTTGCTCATTGTAATCTCATTGAGCATACATATGCATGATAGTATTCCTATTGGGAATCTAAAAAACATGTGTGTGTGTGTGTATTTAGATAAATATTTTTTCTTTGATATATTCTGTTTATCAGAGGGAGAGGCAAGAAGGCAGCTCATGGCCACAGTTCAGTTTTGGGAAAATTTCATAGGCTAACGCTCATCATTTCCCAGTTTACTGTAAGGGGAACTGTCATCACGCTTCACAATTACAAATCTATTTTCCCAGATACCTCAAATGGCTCTGGTGTCTTCCAACACTACCTGGACCAAAAGTAGGATCCACGTAGAGAATGGGAGAAAAGGGATTTCCCTTCCCTGATTCTTAATATAGTGAGAACAGAGATAAGAAGTTTCATTCATCGATTCACACACTATGAAATTACACGTGGACAATTTTCTATTAGATGTTGACATTTCTAATGGTGTTATCTGTATATGTGACTATTGCTCAAAAGTCCAATGCACGGCAAACAGTCCTTTCGACATTGCATACTTGCTAGAGTCTGTCACTGTGCTTTAATCTAACTCTTAGCCTCCTAAACTTCAAGCCTTGACCAAGGAGATGATTTTCCATCTGATTACCTGGTGATGTGCCGTCTGTTTACCTAGCTGTCTTTCTGTCTTCTGTACCTAGCATTACATAGCTACACTTGTTAGCTGTATTTAATGGTGTCCTTAAAACAGAGTTAGTTTAACCTAGCCCAGATTATTGTTGGTCAGTTAACACTCCATTTCCAGCAAGACCTAAGTGGGGGGAAAAAAAGTAGATGCAAAAAACCATAACTGAAATATTAACATTTAAATAAGAAAGACTGTAAAGATTACCAGGCAGGTAATAGAAATGAATGAAACAGGCTAGAGTTAATATGAGGGCCGCAATTGGGAATGGTGAAGGACAGAGCAAACTGGAGGGTATATGTTCCATCTGAAGGATACGTGTTCCATTTGAAGGGTATATGTTCTGTCTGAAGGGTATATGTTCCATATAAAGGGTATATGTTCCATCTAAAGGGTATATGTTCCATCTGAAGGGTGTATGTTCTGTCTGAAGGGTACATGTTCCATCTGAAGAGTACATGTTCCACCAGAAGGGTTCATGTTCCATCTAAAGGGTACACGTTCCATCTGAAGGGTATATGTTCCATCTGAAGGGTATATGTTCCATCTGAAGGGTACATGTTCCATCTGAAGGGTATATGTTCCATCTGAAAGGTGTATGTTCCATCTAAAGGGTATATGTTCCATCTGAAGGGTACATGTTCTGTCTGAAGGGTACATGTTCCACCAGAAGTGTTCATGTTCCATCTAAAGGGTACATGTTCTATCTGAAGGGTATATGTTCCATCTGAAGGGTATATGTTCCATCTGAAGGGTACATGTTCCATCTGAAGGGCATATGTTCCATCTGAAGGGTTTTGTTCCATCTAAAGGGTATATGTTCCATATAAAGGGTATATGTTCTGTCTGAAAGATGCATGTTCCATTTGAAGGGTACGTGTTACATTTATAGGGTATATATTTCCATCTGAAGGGTACATGTTCCATCCGAAAGGTACATGTTCCACTGGAAGGGTATATGTTCCGTCTGAAGGGTACATGTTCCATCTGAAAGGTATATATTCCATCTGAAGGGTACAAGTTCCAGCAGAAGGGTATATGTTCCATCTGAAGGGTACATGTTCCGTCTGAAGGGTACATGTTCCATCTGAAGGGTACATGTTCCATCTGAAGGGTACAAGTTCCAGCAGAAGGGTATATGTTCCATCTGAAGGGTACATGTTCCGTCTGAAGGGTATATATTTTGTCTGAAGGGTACATATTCTACTGGAAGGGTACATGTTCCATCTGAAGGGTATATTTTTCATTCAAAGGGGGAATTACTTCCTGCATGATTGGTATCATGAGAGAATGAAGGTCCAGTGCTGCCCATTCTTCTGATTATTTTCAAGAAAAGCTAGAAATATGTAATTTTTGTGTGAAATTTCCCTATTTCTATAGGCACACAACCAATTCAAAAAAATTATAATAATGTGCAGGCCAAACAAAATCTATGGGTCTCCAGTTTTCAGTCTCTATAATCTAACCTCTGTATGTGGATGTTTGCATGTGTGTGTGTGTGTGTTGCTTTAAACTGTTTATGAATTTAACACCAAAGGCCAGATCCCGTATAGCCACATTCTTTAAAACTGAAGCAAAACCAAGATTAAATGGAGGCCTGAAAAAAAAATCTTTGATTCAACTGGTTTGCGCTAAGATGTCCAAGATATCTTTTGGAAAGAAGCATCTCTGACTTCGAGGTTTATGATTTTTATAATTTTTATGATTTTCAGATCACTTGGTAATGACATCGTTGGTTTGCTTTCATCCATTCATGGTCAGATGCACATCACAGAAAAAATATTTAAAAGAATCTGTGCAAGCACTTGCCATATTGAGTGAGAATGAGATGAGTGACACCAAGTGAGACATAACTGAACTAATGAGGCATGATATGTTTACAACATTCTTCGTGAGTTGTCAGGTTGTTACTTTAAGTGGTAGTTCTGCTATTTTTAGCATATAAAAGGTTACGTCTTGATTCATAGCTTTTGTTAAAATCATATCATCCTGCTTAGAAAGAAACATTTCTCTAGAAGTTGCTGTTACACGGGGATATTTGTTATTTATAATGAAGTACGGTTGTGTTTAAAACAACAATAAGTTGCACAGGCACTTCAGATGCTCTGGAAAAGATACACATATTTGAGAGTATATACCCAGAGGTGAGGGAAGCTTTAAAAATCTTGGTCCTTACTACTTTCTAAAAGATGAAACATAGCTTTGCAGTTAGTGAGAACCTCTAGTTTCCAAATTTTCCGCTCTTTTGCCTCTGCCTTGCAGTGGATTTTGTTTCTCGGGTAAAGCAAGTTGCACCAATACAAAGGTAAACAGTCCTCATGTGCATGGGATCCTCTCCCTTTCTGCTTCGGCCCCTCTCTCTCCTCTTTCCTTCCTTTCTAAAAGAAATCAAATCTTTTCTTGTAGAGATTTTTCAAATTAAACTTACTGCAGTTTTTTAAAATTGTCATCTGTTTCCTTGCCCCAGCTCTCTTCTCCAAGGGCAGCAAGGACATTGAGTTTGGAGCTTTGGGCATTGAGGAAGTAAACCTCAGTGGGCTGAGACCGGAGCAGCACACGCTTCAGGATCCAGTCAGCACAGGGAGAGCCCTGGGCATGAGGAGCATGCTCATTAAGCTATATACCACCTTTGCAAACACTCTCCCATTGTGACCGTGGCCATAGGTCAGCTCTCCCACCAAGAGCCCTTCCTCACCTCTTCCCTCTAAAGTAGCACTTAGTCATTCCTTACCCATCCTTTTGATTTTGTTTGCTTCTTTTCATAGTTTGTTTTTTAGTATTTTTTAAAAACAGCTCATTGAAAAATAATTGACATACAACATTATAAAATATTGAACAACTGACAGGTACATATTTAGAGTGCAAAATTTGATAAGTTTTGAAACATGCATACACTTGTGAAAGCATCACGACAATCAAGATAATGAACATATCCATATCCATCACACCAAAATCACCCCAAATTTCTTTGTGCCTCTTTGATGTCCCTCCTTCCTATCCTTCCACATCTTCCTATCTCCAGCAAACACTGACCTGCTTTGCATAACTCTAGATTAGTTAGAATTTTCTAAAGTTTTGTTTAAATGGAATCAAACAATGTATACTCTTTTTGTTTTGCTCTTTCTTCTCAATATAACTACCTTGAGATTCATCCAGATCATTGTGTGCTTCAAGAGTTTATTCCTTTTTCTTGCTGGGTAATATTTTATCATATAGACATGGTACTGTACAAAATTGGGGTTCTCTGTTCAATGTGCATAAACAAGCCAATTAATTATGGCATCAGCCTTTGGGAAGAGAGATCAGCTTTATTCCATGAGATCAATCTGCAGGGAGACGGGGGTGTGTGCCCTCAGATCTGTCTCCCCGTTCAGGACTTGGGGCGAAGTTTAGGAGGTTAGGAGAACAGGCTGGCACATGGAGATGCTGGTGGGGCAGGTTTTGATTGATGGGCTTCAAGCATTTATGGGAAGGTTTTAAACATTTATGACAGGGTTCTAAACATGTACGAGGAGGTTCTGAACTTTTATGATGGGGTTCTAAACATTTCTGATGAGGTGGGAAGGAATTTTAACACTGGATCTTCCTGAATGAGGGACCGTTCACTTCTGATAAGAGTCCAACTTTCCAGTTCCGGTGGAGTCCCAGTCCTTGGGTTCCATGGGGAGGAGGATCTTTGGTTCTGCAGTCATTTCACGTCACGATTTCTTCTTTTGCATGTGCCCTGGCTACAAGACTTTGCAGATTTTCTGAAGGGCATTTCTTAATCACTCTGTTGATAAGAGATGGGGTCAGTTGAACTAGTCCTGGTGGGCCCATGGTTACAGATATACCATAATTTATCTGTCTCTTCACCTATAGATGGACGTTCGCATTGTTTCCAGGTTCTACTTTTGGCTTTAGAAATAAAGCTGCTATGAACATTTGTGTACAAGTCTTCATAAGAACAAAAGCTTTCATTTCTCTCAAGCAAATTTCTGGAATGGCTGGGTACTACGGTAGATACACATTTAATATTTTAGGAATGTACCAACTGTTGTCCAAAGTGACTGAACCACTTTATATTTCTACCCTTGTGTATGAAAGTTCCAGTTGCTTTATATTCTCACCAACACTTGGTATGGTCAGTCTCTTAAACATCAGACATTCCACTGCATGTGTAGTGGCACTTCATTGTGGGTTTATTCACATTCCCCTAATGACTAACGATGTTGATCTTTTCATATGCCCATTGTATATCTTCCTTGTTAAAGTATTGGTCCAAATAATTTATCTGCCCATCATTTCTTGAGTTGTATGTGTGCATTTTGCAAATATACATTATTTGCAAAGTTTCCCCTTGGATGAAGCTTGTCTCTTCATTCTCTTGACAATTTCTTTCAAAGAGCAGCAATTCTTAATTCAATGAGGTCCAATTTGTCAATTTACATTTTTGTGGATCATGTTTTTTTTGTCGTCACATTTAAGAAATCGAAGCCCAGGCTGCCTAAGCAGAGCGTGTGAACTTAACTGCTACGCCACTGGGCCAGCCCCAACACATTGTTTTTATTATTGTAGTTTTATAATAAGTCTTGAGGTCAGGTAAAAAGGTCTGCCGACTTTGTTCTTCTTTTTCAGTTGTTTTGACTATTTTAGGTCCTTTGCATTTCTATGCGAATTTTAAAATCAGTTTGATAGTTTTTATGAGAAGCTTGCTGGGGTTTTCACTGAGATTGCACTAACCCTACAGATCACTTTGAGAGCAGTGGACATCATGATGACGTTGAGTCTTCCAATCCATGAACACGGTGCACCTCTGCACTTATTTAGGTCTTCTTTATTTCACTCAGCAATGTTTTATAGTTTTCAGTCACAAGTCTTGCACATATTTTGTCTGATTTATTCTTAAGTATTTCATACTATTGATGTTATTGTAAATGGTATTTTTCAATTTCAATTCCCAATTGTTTGTCGTAAGTATATGGAAACATCATTAATATATGTATATTGAGCTCAAACCCTAAGACTTGTTAAACTCATTTATTAGTTCTAGAGACTTTTTGTAGATTTCATAGAATTTTCTACATAGACAATCACGTCATCTGAAAATACAGACAGTTTTACTTCTTCAATTCCTATCTAGATGACTTTTATTTCTTTTCCTTTTCTTGTTACACTGGCTAAAAGTTTCCATGCATGCTGAACAGGAATGGTGAGAGTGGACAACCTTGCCTTGTTCCTGACCTTAGGCAGGAAGTATTCAGTCTTTCATCACCAAATATGATGTTACCTGTAGGTTTTTCATAGATGCCCTTTGCCATATTGACAAAATTCCCTTGTGTTCAACTTTCTGAGAGCTGTATTAGGAATGGATGTTGACTTTTGTTAAATGCTTTCCTATATCTATTTTTATGTTCCTATCATTTTTCCTTTTTATTCTGCCAATATGGTGACTCATACTGATTGATTTTCAAATGTTAAACGAACTTTGCTTTGTTGGAATAAACTCGAGTTGGTCATAATATATTATCTTCTTTTTTTGTTTTTTGAGGAAGATTAGCCCTGAGCTAACATCTGCCAATCCTCCTCCTTTTGCTGAAGAAGACTGGCCCGGAGCTAACATCCATGCCCATCTTCCTCCACTCTATATGCAGGACACCTACCACAGCATGGCTTGCCAAGCAGTGCCACGTCCGCATGTGGGATCCAAACTGGCGAACCCCAGGCCGCCAAAGTGGAACGTGTGCACTTAACCGCTGTGCCACTGGGCCGGCCCCTAGCTTTTTCATACATCGTTCTGTTCAGTTGGCTAAAATTTAGTTGAGAGCCTTTTGCATTTACGTCCATGAGGGATATCAGTCTGTGATTTCTCTTCCTGTTGTGTCTGTCTGGTTTTTGTTATCAAAGTAAAGCTGTCCTCAGAGAATGAATTGGAAAGTATTCCCTTTTCTATTTTCTGGATGAGAATGTGTAGAACTGGTATTATTTTTTCCTAAAATATTTGGAAGAATTCCCCAGAGGCTAGTGAAACCATCTGGGCCTGGAGTTTTCTTTGTGGGGAGGTTTTCAACTAAAAATTCAATCTCTGTAAGAGATATAGGACTATTTAGGTTACCTATTTATTCTTGAGTAGACATTAGTAGTTTGTGCCTTTTAAGGAATTGGTCCTTATCATCTAAGTTGACAAATTTATTGGCACATAGTTGTTCAAAAGATTACTTTACTATCCCTTTAGTAACTGTGTGATATCACCTCTTTCATTTGTCCTCTTGCTTTATTTATTTCCTCAACAGTTCCTGGGAACTTCTTTAGGAGCATCCTACAAATTTTAATATGTTGTGTTTTCATTTTCATTCAGTTCAAAATACTTGCTAATTTCCATTTGGATTTTCTTCTTTGATCCACGGGTTATTTAGAAATGTGTTACTTAGTGTCCATATATTTAGGGGTTTTCCAGAAAGCTTTCTGCTGTTGATTTCTAATTTACCTCCATTATGGTCAGAGAACATACTTTATAATACTTAAATTCTGCTAAGTATTTTGAGACTGTTTTATAGCCAGAATGTAGTGTATTTTGGTTAATACTCTGTGCACTTGAAATGAATATGTCTTTTGCTGCTGTTGGGTGCATTACTCTGAAAATATCAGTTAGTCAGTCGATGGTGTTGTTCTAGTCTTCTGTTTCCTTACAGATTGTTTCCACTTGTCCTATTAATTATTGAAACAGTGTATTGTTACTGCTGACGACAGCTGTAGATTTTTCTCTTTCTCCTTGCAGTTCTATCAGCTCTCACTTCATGTATTTTGAAGCTGGGTTATGAAGTGAATAAATGTACAGGATTGTTAGGTCTTCTTGATGAATTAACCTCTTAATCATCATGCCTTAATATTCCAAAGATATTTTCATTGGGAAAGTAGGCTTCAGTGCAAAGAATATTACCAGGAACAAATGATATTCATTTAGCTATTCTAGCCTTCTTTGGATCAGTTTCATCATTGCGTACATTTTCCATGCATTTATTTTTAACCTGTTTGTGTCTTACATATTTAAAGCAGGTTTTTTGAAGGTTAGCATATAGATGGATCTGCTACTTAAAGGGCTTCCTCTAACATTGCTGTGCAGGTCTGGTTTGGTGGTGATAAATTCTTCCAGTTTGTGAGATGCTCGCCCACTGCCTTTTCACTTGCATTATTGCCAACAAGAAATCTGCCGTCAGTCCTCTCTTTGTCCCTCTTTCACATACTATGTCTTTTCCCTTTGTCTGCTTTTAAGATTTTCTCTTTATCACCAATTTTAAGCTACTTTATTATGATTTTCTTTGGTTTCATTTCTTCACATTTCTTGTGCTTGGAATTTGTTGAACTTCTTAGATCTGTGGGTTATAGTTCTCACAAAATTTGGAAAATTTTCAGACATCATTTCTTCCAACATTTTTCTTTTCCCAGCTTCTTCCCTTCAGAGTCTCTAATTACTCAGTGATTAGGCTATATGAAGTTTCTCACATCTCTTTGATGCTCTGTCCATTTTGTTTTCAATATTTTTCTCTCCTGTTTTCATTGTGATTCATTTCTATTGCTATCTCTTCAAGTTCACTAATATTTTCTTCCACAATGTCTAATCTGCCATTAGTCACATTAAGCATAGTTTTCATTCCATACATTGCAGTTTTCATTTCTAGAAATTTGATTTGAGTCTTTTTATATCTTCCATGCCTCTACTTAATATGTTCAATCTTTCCTCTAGCTTCTTCAATACATGGAACACAGTTACAATAACTGTTTTAATATCCCATCTATGAAGTCTATGATCTGTGTCATATCTGGGTCACTTATAATTGACGGGTTTTTCTCTTTGCTAGAACCATGGACTCAATGAGCTGCAGCATCTCTGGCTCCATGTTCCATGATTTGGCCTTGTCATTATCACTGCAAACTGATTCTTGACATGTCTCCAGTTTACAGCACTGATTCTGCTCTAGAAACCTTGCTACCCACTCCACATACAGCACCACATCAAACTGGGAGTTCCTTTGGGTTTGTTTGCCCTTCCTTGGGATCTACGTATTTGAGACCCTACTAGCACTGGCCAGTTTGCAGGCTGCCAAGCTACTGGCTCCCTCTCCCTTCTGCCTGGGCTTCTCAATTAATGCACCCTACTCATGCCCTGAGATATCTGCTACCACACTTGGCACTCAATGGCAACTGTCTGGATTTTGACCTACAGGCAGTGTAGCATTGTGGCTAAGAGTGAGTTACAGAATCTGACTGCTTGGGTCTGCATTCCCGCCTAACCACTTAGTAGGTATGACTTTGAGTAACTGATTGACTTCTCTGCACTTCAATTTCCTTACATGTAAAAAATAATAATGATACACACCTTATCAGGTTGTTGTAAGGGTTAAATGTGATACTACAATATAAAGAAATTAGAATAGTGTCTGGCTCATAACATTTTTTTTGTTAGAGTAGGAGGTACAGCCAGTATTTACACCCGGAAATCTGACTCTGTAGAACATGGTCTTAACCATGAAGTGATATTCTGATTCCTGTTGGACAATCTGTTTTGCACGTTACAGAAAACTTCCCTTCTGTATTTGCGGCTGGGCTGCCTTCTCTGCTGCCCACGTGCTCTAGTCCTGGTGTCAGCCTTACGCACGTCCTGGCTGCCTATCCAGCCGACAGTTGCCTAAGAGCTCTCTAAGTCCTGAAGGAGAGCAGAACTTGTTTTTGTCAACACTAGGTGAAAGCAGAAGATAAATGAGTGAGAAAAAGAAAGCATCTAGGCAAAAATATTTCCAGACTATTGAAGAGAAATCAACTTTCTTCCCCATTGCTGAATTTTTTTAATTTACTTTTTAATTTTAATTTTATCTTCCCAAGTCAGAAAAAACACACAAGAAGTACACTTTTTAGTGCCTTACAAGCCAGTAATTTTTTGATTTTTCTTTCACAGTTCAATATTTCATATTTAGAAGATGGGGAAAAGGTTAGGAATATGCACAGAACATTAAATTTTTAAATTAGCAATCAAAATGGAAATAAAGAAGAGTTCTGATAAGTATAGATTAAAGCAGCAGCTCGTCTACAACACAGGGACACATGAAGGCCGACTTTTTACTTTTAAAAATATCTCAGAAATGCTACCAAGCTAAGCGGCATATATTTTCAAGCTTATTTTAGATCATAAAAATTAATATTGATATTATGAACACAAATTTAAACACCTAACGAACATTTCATTTCAGCCAGAAGGCATCATGATTTGACGGCTCGGAGATCTTGAAATTACCATGTATTGTTCTGAGCTAACCAGCTCGTAAGCGTTACCTTTTCTGTAGGATTAATTTATGTCCATCTAGCGACGCTCCGTCAGCGGCCTTGACTCTGATCGGACAACCAACAGCCAGGCAGCCCTGAGTTACTGCTCGGCTCAGGATCATTCCAGTCTTCCCACAAACAGAGAGGGGGGAGAAAGGTCTAAATAAGTTAAAAGAACCAGAAAATTCAACAATGCGTCACAAATAGTGAGGTCATTATGCCTGGATAACCCCGGATATTAACAGTTGCCGAAAGTGAAACACTACCCTCAACTTAGCAGGCACAAGCCCTGCTCAGAGCCAGTGAGCTCCTGTCTGACAAGGGTGGCATTTCACAGTTCAGCGCAAAATAAAGCAAACCTTGATATCTTCATTTGCCCTTTTTTTCTGTGCATATTTCACAGTGCAGCTATTTGGGTCCATCACAAGTCACTTGTTACAGTTACAACTACGGAGCTGACTGGAAACATGTATGCACACAAAAAAATGCAGGGAGCTGAAAAGATTGAAACAAATACGTAAACTTTGTAGCAATTTAAAGTTTTCCTCTGGGTCTACACACCACAGGTTAAACATTTTAAGGTGGTGTGTGAACGCTTGTGTTTTAAATGTTAGGATTCTCTGATAGAGAATAGATTGGGAATACTGTTTGAATGGTCATTTAACAATTTTTCTCACTTAGAGAATCAACACAACATTTTAAATAAGTGGCAACAGACTGAAGAATTCATTTACACATATTGAGGATTTTCAGCCTGCAAAATTCTCTATCCTAACAAGTAAAAAGATTTACTGTGAAAAAGGGAGAGAATGTTCAATCTAAAAATATTTTCAAAATTGTTTTCTTTTTAGCATGGAACTTTTATTTCTCATGTTTTTTGTTGTGTGGAAAAGAAATATCTCAAGACTTAGGAAAAGTATTCTTTAAAAATTTTGGTTCTAATCAGCACTGACTGGAATCCTCATTTGAACACGCTTGTCTACACAGAAAGGAAACTGCTTGAGGTGAGGAAAAAGAATCAGCATTATATCAGCACTTTCTGTATACCAGACACTGTTTGGACTTCACACGTGCTGTCTCATTTATCAGTCCCCACAGCAACCGTGCAACGCAGCTATGCCTCACTGCACTTTACAGATAAGGAGAGAGCGGTTCGGGGCTGCCGAGTAACTTTCCCAGGGTCACAAAAGAGATTCCAATTCCCATCTATCTAACTCCAAAACCCATACTCTTTTCAGTAAACACGTCAACTATTTTTGAGGAAATTTTAGACAAGTAAAGGTTTTTGATATCATGAAATTCTAGACGCACATACTATGGAGTTACAGAACAGGAGATGTAGGAAAGGCCCATCCACATCAGCTGGTCCCACTCTGTTCGGATGAGAAGCCTAAGGCCCAGATACAGTATGTGGCTCACCTGAGGTCACACAGCTATTCAGCAGCAGAGGTAAAACTAGAACACTGCCACCGTGCTCATAAATTGGTAAACATGGAGCAATGTTTTATATGACAGTGAAAAGGCCTAGGTTTTGAAAGCAGACAGACCAAGAATCCTTCCTCTGCTACTTATGAGCCTCAATTCGTTTGGCTATAACATGAAAACCTGCATAATTTTTATAAAATTAAATGAGATAATAAACATGTGTAAGATGCATGATGTCTAGCAGATGTTTAACAAAATGGTAGAGATTGTTACTAAATCAGAGACAAAATACAACTTTAAAAGGGCTGGTGGCAGTTGGTCTCCAGGTTGGGAGCAGATTTATTTCTCCCCTAACCTCATTCTGCCTCGGTATGTGAAGTGAACAACCTCTCTTAATCCCCTGCATCTTAATTACTCTGTAGGCTTGTTTTTAACTCTCAGAGAATGAAAGAACAGCACCTAAGGGCAATCCACACTGCATTTGAGAAAAGAGTCTCAACCCCCTTGCCCCCAAGCTCCTAGCAGCAAACTTGCCCGGGGGGTTCTGGGCCCCTGGGAGTGCCGGGAAGAAGAAAAACCATCTATGGTGAGGAGGCAAAGGGAGGCAAGACACAAGAAGGGTAGACACCAGCTGCGCCGTCTCTTTCCAGACACAAATATTTGGTGGCAATTACAAGACATATTTCAATAGTAAGAGGGAAGGGAGGGGCAATCAGATGTTCTCAATTAAATCAGATCCGATTGTATAATAATAAAGTAAAAAAATGAAACAGCACCAATCCTCAGGTATGAAACGTGTTAGGCATTGTTCACATTTCATACTCAGGACTGCCTCTAAAACCGTCCTTACAAGACCATATGCCATCACAGTATGGTGCAAATCCCACAGGCTCTGGGAAGCCCCAAGATAAAGAACAAGGGGTGGAACCAAATAACAGACAGGCAAACCTCTTGAAAACACTGAGTCTGCGGCCTATACGTAGGCCCTCTGCTGGGCTTAAACACACTCTGGGGTCTGAACTAAGCAGCACATCTAAAGTGAGTGAATGCTCACGCGGCCGTCTACAGGAGTCCTCTCCACCAGACAAAGCCAAGAGCAGAGAGGTAGCCTTTGTAACAGCCAACAAGTTGTCTCGCTTTCATCTGCATGCTTGTGTGCGTGACGACACTGCGAGCTGGAGCTGGGGAGTCACCCAGGGAGAGCAGACACTCTTGGGTACCTTTGTGATCAGCCACACGCTGGCTGTGGGCCACAGGGTGGATGTCACCATCTGACTCCCGTCGCTCGCCGCAGTACCGGAGAAGCTCCGCTTCGCAACGGAAACAGAGGCATGAAGGATAATACTGGGGTCCACCTACACCGTGAAGAGAAAGATGCGTTTGTAACTATAGTCTGAAAGCTAATCTTCCTCCATGCACTTACTCAAAATAAGTTATTCTAGAACATAGGTTTCTGATTGATAAGATCTCTTTTGAAATAGTACTGCTCAAACCCATTTAATTAAACTCAATTAATAATTTCAAGCACTGGCTCTGATATGCAAGGCTCTAAATTGCGTGGTGCAGGATATTATAAAACATTTTTCCTGCCCTAAAGAAATTTACAACAGTAGAGGCAATAACACACACAGACACACACACTCAATTTCATGTTAAGCTCCATACAGATGACTAAACAGTATTATAGGTATGCAAAGAACTGTAGGCTCATTTCTGCTGGAGCAACAAAAAGTGGAGCATCTAGGAAGAGGTGAGATCTGAACCAGGCCTTGAAGGATGGAGACAGTTTGAGAGGAACAGTGAAGAATAAAAAGGTATTCCAAGCAAGGGCAAAGAAGCATATAGTCAATGTGTCTTAGGATTTGTTGGTAGGCTAAAGGGTAAATCTGGCCAAACCTAGAAGGAGTCCAGCCTAAGGCTGTGGAGCCAGGCGTCAGCAGGGAGCCAGTGAAAGCTTTCAAGCAGGAGGGACTGCATTATGGGCAGTTACTATGTAGCAAGGTTGATCGGGCAAGGGTAGACACAAGGGGTGAGCAGAATGGAGACGTCAGGCGGGAGTCCTCGCAACCTCCGAAGAAGAAAGGGTATGAGCTCAGACTTCAGAGGCCATTGTGGGACTGGATGGGAGGGCCGAGTGGGGAGACACTGGTCGCTGACACCCGTAGTTGTCTTCAGATCACACAGGCGGGGGTCCTCGCAACCTCCGAAGAAGAAAGGGTATGAGCTCAGACTTCAGAGGCCATTGTGGGACTGGATGGGAGGGCCGAGTGGGGAGACACTGGTCGCTAACACCCGTAGTTGTCTTCAGATCACACAGGTCAGAGGCATCGCACACATTCTGGCACTTCCCACTCAGACTTGATTGTCAAATTAACAGGCATTCACATCACTTGCAGGAATTCCACTACTTCATATTTAATAAACTTTGTCTCCTAATTTATATGATCACTTTCCCAGAGCAATCATGCTAAGTTTTTAAGTACCAATATTTATTTGTATAGGATTACTGGAATACACCTATTTACCCTTTAAACCCAATAAATGGCATTGATTCAAATCAATTTAAGTTATTCTCTAATATTAAAAAGTCATTTCTAAATCTTTGCTAATATTAGATATTTTTTGAGTAGCAAATGATTTTTAGAAAAACAAAAATTTAATGATAATTTAAAAGGTAATATTTTACAAATGTGACCAGGCAATAATAAAAGGGTATAACTAATATATTTGGTAATTATTCTATAATGGGAGATAGTCACTTCTCAAGAGGAGGAGATGTCACATGACTCCTATGTGTGAAAACAAAATTTAAAAAATACAGCAGCCCTGCCATATAAGCAGATGTGACCTACCGCTCTTTGATTGCGTCTGCCCCAGTCAGGCAGTGGTGACCAGATTCTGGAGGGGAGTCCCCACAGTTTCTGAACAATGATAAACTATATTCTACTAATCCGCCCGCCACAGGACGCAGCCTTGAAAGTGGCGCTCTTGCTCACCCTCTAACTTCCAGTTGCCATCACACTCAAAACTCTCCTTTGCAACTGGGAGAAAGATTGTTTTGACTGGAATTAGTCAGACAGAAGAACTGTACTGCCAACTGCTTCTTTGTGTAGCACCTGCTGCCAGCGCCTAAATTCTTGTTATCTCCACCACATGGTTTAATCTTTTAACAGTTGGCTCATTGGTGAAGAAGGAAGGGGTCCTTTGTGTCTGTCCTGGGTTGGCACCCAGTTTGAACACCATGCTGTTCTCCGAGAGAGATTTTGCTGGACAGGTCCCAAGTGACTCTACTCAGACCAGACAGAGCCGGGCCCACGAGCTCAGCTTCATTTCGTGTTATTAAAAAAAGATCCTGCCAAGCCTGGGTTTCTAACATACTTAAAACTGACAATGGCCACAAAATTTCTCTTCGTAACTTCACCTTATTTTTTCTTTTTAATTTAATCTGATAGCTTACCTTTAGATCAAACATTCATAAAGGTGGGGAAGATAGAAACTGTGAAAACTGGAATCCAGAAAAGAAAAGTGCTCTGACAGCCTGCAACATAATATGCCAGGTGTGTGTGCACATGTGTGTGCACGCACGGGCATGTATAAAAGCATTTATGTTGAGACTGGTCTCTAAATATGTCTCGTCATGAATGTCATTAGAAAACCTTTTTAAATCCCATTGAGAATCAAAAACAGAAAATCTCTTCAATTCTCTTGCCTATCTATATACATAGTCCCTTTAGACGACCACTCTGATTTTGCTTGTCTGAATAAACTGTGCTGATATAGAAGCTGCCGGTGACAGAAATGACGCATGCACCCGCTGGGCCAGTTAAAACTTCCTGCTTAGTTTTCTTTTTCCAAGTCCCTAATGAAAGTGGAGCAGCCTTCAATATTCCTGGGAAAATTCAACAGTAGTAAGAGAACCACGTCCGGTCTTTTCTGGCAGATCTACCGAGGAACAAAACACAAGACAATAAAATCTTCCTTGAAAGAAGACGCTCATAGACCACAACCCTCATTCTAAACAAACTGTTTGCTTTTCTACATAGAAATTGTATAAGATGTTTCACTTTTGATAGTGAATTTAGGGCCAAGTGAAATAATTTGATACACAAATTAAAATCACAACTATAAGAAGTGTTCTAAAGTCTCTTTCCTCTTGGCCTGATGTTCACTCTTACTGTCTCCATTCTCTAGATCTATCACTGATCAATCCACTCGGCTCTAAGGCCAAGAACTGGAAAAGTGTGAAAGCAGAAAATATTGGTGAGTACATAATTATGCAAGCAAATGAGGGGAAATATCTAAGACTGGTTATATAGTACTCACGTAGCTTTCAACTGTTGGCCTAAAAATAAAGGAGTTTGGATTTTAATTAAAGTCCTGTGTCCTAGCCTAAAGGCAATCGGTTCAAAGTTTACATTAAAATGTTGTATTTTCCCCAGTGTAAGTTATTTGTAGAAAACATTATTTCTCAGTGACTTGCTCTCCAAAGAAACAGGAAAGTAAAGAACCATTTGCCTTCTCCCAGCTCCTTTGTGACAAACAGAATAATACATTCTGCTGGCGCCCATGACTGCTGAATTTACAAGTTAGCTTATAACAAGCACACCATAGTCCTAAAATCATAACTTGGTATTTTTCTTGCTGTTTCCATACTGAAAGCTGTCACGAATGTCCTCTGATGTCTGATCATACTGAAAGGGTAGGATCAAAATAAGTTTCCTTTTCATTTGGGGAGAATACATAATCTGCCAAACACAGGGGTCTGTTTTTCCACCATATTTTCCCATAACCAGGCTTTCCTCAAACCATTCTGCTTATGAAATGCTTTTTCTTTTATATTAACTACCATGAAGTTTAAATCTCATTCATTTCATGGAAACATATAATTGTATTGCCCTTAAACTGGGGCCATCTAAAAATGTTGCCAATTGAAGTAACAATAGAAAACTGTTGAAAGATGTTTTCGCCAAATTGTCCATTTGTAGTAGATTCCAAATCTTTTTTTGAAATGGATAAAAGAGCAACAGGTTGTAATTGTCGGGGTCACATCTGTCTCCCGCATTGCTAATAGGGATTACATGTTCCAAACGTTTCTCTGTAGGAAAGGTTTCACTTGTCAATAAGAGATTACAAAGAACAGGCAGGGGTTGGGCACTGATGCCTCTCTCTCAAGCCCATTTTCAAGTGTCTGCATCAAGAATATTGCCTTTGCCTCCCTCCTCTCTACCCCTGTTGTAATCCTCTTACTGTGTTCTTTACCGCAATGAGCATCAAGATCCTACAATAAAATGCCCTGTAGATAACCATCACCTCCGCCTGAATCTCTCTTTAAAGGTGCTCCTTTTCAGGTGATTAAATTACTATTTCCAATACACTGATCATTTCTCTGTATATAATTGGAGGCATTTTTCTGGAAGGATTTTAAAGGTTTCATAGCTAAGGGAGGGCATTTTTCTTTGAAAGCTTCTCTTTACTAGCCAGTTTATCAAATCTGCTTTATTTTACTATTTTGGTTGGACTGGAATTTTATTCCAAACCAATTTCTTCTTCTAAAAATACAATAGAGTACAAACTTTTATTTAAAATGAGTGTTTTACCACTTCCACTGAATCATTAGAACCAATTAATAATGATGAAATAACTGGGTTGTTATTCTCTCATTTCTCAACATTAGAAAAGATAGTTTTCTTTTAAAGTCCTACTTTGTTTAAAATCAAAGAAAGAAACCTCTTTTGGGTTCTTCTGCTTTGAAAACTTTGATATTCAATGTTTCTTTCAGGTGTGAGCTGGTTCCCGTTGAAAGAGCTAGTTAACTAGCGAATGCAATTCCATTGAGCTAACTCCGGGCATCCAGATATTGCAGCTGAGAAAGGATGATCAGGATGCCCTCTGCCCTCGAGGAGTTTCTAGTCTAGCAGGGAGGATAAGACAAGGGCCTCCTGAGTTACCTTCCTCTCACAAGGATCATATCAGATCTTGCCTCTGCTTGAATGTTTCCAATGACTCCTCGTCTTCTACAGAACAACATCCAGAACCCCTAACACTGAGTTAAGACTCTTTACGATCTGATCCCAACTTTCTCAGTCGAATCCACCCTTCTCCCCTTTCTACCCCAGGGTGACCTGAAATATGCCCAAACATGGAGCACTAACTGACTTCAAATCACGCAAAAAATGTTGTAAGAGAAACAGCATCGAGTTCAGTGTTGTTATGAAGGGCACAGATGGATGCAATGGGGGATCAAGGCTGGAAGCATCACATCTGGTTTGGGAGCGGGGTTGGGGTAAAGAAAGTGTCCATGAAGCAGGCACAAATCAGAGAAAGCGAGAATGATGGGCAGGATTTCAACAAGCATTTATTGAATGCCAACTATATGCCAGACATCGTGCTAGGATATGGCACAAGGGGACTGAGAAGGCTGGGGGTGGTGACAAAGAAAGAGAGGCTGAATTCCAGGCAGAGGGATCCACACAGGCGTAATAACAGATATCATGGAGTGCTTTCAGAAAACAACAAATGAACAGCCTGGCTTGGCTAACACACAAAGAAGATATGCCAGAACAGTAGCCTTGAAAGACAGGTTACAGCGGAATTTGAAAAACCATTCCTCAAAAACGTATTGTGCACCTGCCCTACCTTCAAGGCTTGGTGCAGCACTCAGGAATAAAAGACAAGTGAGACACAACACGAGTGGCCAGAGAATTCTCAATTTAGTGGAGGAGAAAGACACAGAAACAAACGCCTATGCCAAAACACAAACTCTGAGAACCACTTTTACAGGATGAAAAGAGTTCTAAGAACACGAAACATTTTGAGGTTAATTCTCTCTGGAGGATCTGGGAAGGCTTCAAGGGGGAAGAGGAAGGTGAGTGAAGCCTTAAAAGGCAAGGAATGGCGATGGTGGGTGGTATATCCTGTGCAAAGAACAACATGCCCCGGTAGCAGTACAGCAAAGTGAGGGCATGTTATGGTTCACAATTTACCGCTCTGACTGCAGTGTAGGGTACCGAGAAGACGGAGAAGAGGGGAAGACTGGAAAAGCAAGGTGAGAGTGGGGGAAGATTGGAGGGGAATCGCAGAAGGCCAGAGGAAGATAGGAAACCTCGGTAGACAATGGCCAGGCTACAACAAAAACCTAAAAAGGAACGCCAAAATGATCAGAGCTATGGTAAATAAATCTTAATGTCAGATGAACATAAAATATAAAAGGCATTAATTCTTAGCACACCATTCAACTTATATTACATAACTCACATCATTCAACTTTATTTTCTAAATTTGTTCAAAAATAGACTAGATTAGAAATAATTATTTTATTCTATTTTTATAATTTTACTATTTAGATTCATATATGCCTTAAAACAAGTAATATTTTCAGTATAAATTTTGACATAACAGACTGAATGGATGGCAGGGAGAAATTCAAAAAGACCAGGACGGGACAATGTATCTTTGGCATTGTCTCTTGGAAAGAAAGGGCCCAAACCAGCGGACAGGAAGTCCTACCTTCTTTGGGTATCTCTATCTCAGAGGGTGCTTTTTGGTTTGGATTTCAAGAGCTCAAAAACTAAAGCTTGTGCAGGTGAGATGAAGAACAACCCTACCCAGTTTCGCAGCTGTGAAGAATGAAGGAATTATTCCTGCACCGGAGACATGTCTAAAACACCTGTCACAGTTCAGCCAGGAAAAAATTCTGCACTGGCAGGATAAATTTCTAAGTGTAAATTAATAAGTAGACTTTCTGTATTGGGTTGCCATGAGTTAAGTTTTCTAAAAAACTCCTGTTGCTTTGACACATGGACCCATAGAACAAATAAATAGACCTGATCCTCAAGTGCAGAGAGATAACAGCCCTCTGAAAGACCTGCTGAAACAACTCCAACTTATTAATACAATTGGGATAAAGGAAGTATGCTAGACAATAGTACCTAGATGAGGTAATTCAGGCAGAATGTTATCAAGTAGGAATGCTATATATTGGTTCAGTTTTAAAGTATTTAATCAATTAATAGTAAGTAAAAATAATACCTGCCCAACATTTGTAAAATATTTTATAGTTTTCAAAAACTTTCACAAATATCTGCTCAGTCACCATGTATTGACTGAGTGTCCAATACATAAAATATCTTATTAAGGATAACAAATAATTCTGACCTTGCTCTGTAGGAAATGGTTCCCCAAGTCCACCGTTTCAAATTGATCAGGTATCTGTTGACTAGTGCCACTGAAATTAATTGGAAATCCCTCACAAACTTCCCAACTAAGAAAAGTAAAATATAAAGTTTTGTTAGAATAAAATGTATTTAATTATAATACTCTTTAATCTACAAGTATAATAATTTATGCATCTTATACTCTACTAGTGAGAGAAAAACCAAAGTATAGTTTATAATCTTTTCACACAGAAATCTGTAAAGTGCTTTAGGAAAGGGAAGGCTTTAAGTTTTTACCTTGCAATTATTTACTATATTGGGGGATTCCATGCCTAATTAATCAACAGAATAAAGAAATAAAAAACGATTTTTAATCTTACAGAATCATTCATAGAGGAGACCATCGGCATTGTTAAATGTATATTCTAAATACATGGGACTCTGAGAAATAAAAGATGTTCTTATCCTTACAGTGGTTGTGTTAGCATGTTAGCCTGGTATTCATAAGAAAGTCTAAAGAGGCAGCATGGTCTAGTTTGTACATGGACCAACCACAAAGTGGAGAGTTTGGGATTCATTCTTAGTTCAGCCAAATTACTTACTTTAAAAATGAGCCAATCTTTACCCTAAAGAAAATTACCCGCTCAACACTGATAGGTTAAGCCGTACAACACAGCAGGCTATTCAACAGAAACCAGTTCCAGGACAGGTAACAGTATTTTTTTTCCCCAAAACTCTGAGAAATATAAATAAGAATATAATTATTAAGACTTCAAAGGATCCACTTTAGAGTGTAGAAAGAAAGCGCAAATGGAAACCCAAAATTAAGTAAATTATCTTCAAATTAGTTTGTGCTCAGTAGGGCCAGTTCCACATTGTTACACTTAGGGACCTAGATCTAACCTGAATCCATTCAATAAACCGTATTCATTGCACCTGGGGAAGTAAAATTAAGAAGAAACACAAGAATTAAAATTTAAACTCCTAGCTAAAAACTGAAGAGAAAGGGTCTAGGCAAATTTAACAGGTTGAGGAAAGATTATTGCAATGAAATAAATCCTCTCATAAATGGGAATGCCCATAACAAAGAATGCTGATGAGTTATTTTCTATCCACAAAGAAAAGGGGAATAAGACAAAACAGATTCAGATCTTTCTGGAACATGCAGGCAGCCACTGGGGGACGGAGTTGTTGTTTAAACAACTACCAAGGAAGACCCGGGAGTCTGTCTTTCTAGACACATTTAGCAACCGGTTGACACTGTCTACACTGAGTGACCTCAACAGACTGCTCTTGGTTCTCTGGATCTGCCCTCCACTTCAGCATTTTCACTCCTACATTAAGGAAAGTTGTAACCTGTTAAATTACAAAGTATTAAAGCTAGATGGGTCCCTATAGATAGACTGCCTGATTCAAGATAGTATCAGCATCATGCTGCAATGTCCAATGTGGTAGCCACCAGCCACGTATTCTTATTTAAATTGAACTTAGTTTAATTCAAACAAAATTAAAAATTTGGCTTCTCAGTCACATTAGTCACATTTCAAGTGCTCGTTAGTCACCAAGTGTGTTTCCATCATAACAGGAAGTTCTATTAGACAGTGCTGGATGGGGGTTAAGCCCTCAGTTTGCGAGAAAGACAATCTGGGTTAGAAGCTGGGCTCTGTCTGCACCAGCTGTGTGACTGGGAAATTCCTCCTGTGCCTCAGTTTCTGTCTCTGAAGGATGGAATAATAATACGATAATAGGTAATGATGGGATTAAAATAATTGTTTTGAGGATTAAATAGGTTCTTGCCCAATTCATTTAGAACTGTGCCTGGCCTATGGTCAATATTCAGTAAACACTGGGTTTTCATCATTTACAGATAAGAAATTGATACCCAGCTGCTTCTGGACAATGGTGAGCAGAGATGGGCTGGATGCCCACATCTTCTGACTCCTGCTCTTCTCCTCACTATCCCACCACACCTCCAGCATATTGCCTTTGTTTTCAATTTATCATCATCACATGAGTCTTAAGTAAGAACACTCATATAAGAAAACATATTATTTAATATTTTAACAATTCCATCCAAAACTATTACTTCAGAAACATCCATGAAAACACTTTTTATGTTTCAAATAAAATTAATATCTCTGCAAAGCAGAAAATACAGTCTGCTCATTGCCACCTATGGTTTTTTAAAACTCAAGGAAAATGAATGATAAGCCTCTTAGGCACTAGCTCATTATATCACGAAATAAATCAATAAAGCAAATAATTGCTTATTTAACATGATTCAAAGAACAACTTTTAGTGTTTCAATCTGTCACTCTGGGAAATTTGAATTAGGCGAATCAGATTACTGTAACCAAGCACATGTTAATTTACTTGTCACATCCTGGGAGCAGAGCAGCACTGGGGTCCAAGAAGGTTTTATATGCGACTGTAATGCCACCTCTGGCAAATGCAGCCACCTGGTCAAAGGTCAAACCCAAAACAGGGTTTAGTGGAGATCTGAAAAATGGAAAAAAAATCAAAGCCAGCTGCAAAATTATACAAACATTGAAATTTGAGTACAAATAAATAATAAAACATACAATGCTAGTGTCTAGTGAAATCCAGAAATAAGTGAATTTCCTATTATACAGCACCATTGTTGGTGTCCTATACTGAGACCTGAAATGCACATTGTAGTTTATTTGGCTGATTTATAATATGCCAACGATAGTTGCAACACGTGTAATTTTTAAAAATAATTTCAATAGCAAAAGCAAAGTATTTAGTTGAGAAAAACAACCAGTTGCCATTAATATAATGTTATTTTTTCATGTATAACTGCAGTGCAATATATCCATAATAATCTTTGGAGCTGATAATTAAACAAATCTTTGATATTTGTCTACAAACAGCTATTTTTTTGTGAGTTCAGTAAATGCTATGCTGATTTAATTTTTCATATTATATACTGTCAGGTACATTGTTTTAGGTTAATTTAATTATTTCAGAATTAAAATCAAATAGAAAACAGATATTAAATAAAAAGAACAACCACTATTCAACTATGAGCCATTTTTTTCTAAATTGGTGACACAGATTTGCTATTTAACTCTAGAATTATACGACTCAACCACATCATCTGTGTGGTATTGTCAAAAATATTCAAACAGACAAATCCAGAATGTGGGACATTCTACAAGCAAAGCACCTGAACTCTTCCAAAAAGTCAACAGCATGAAAAACAAAACAAAAGACTGAGGAGTATTCTAGAGTAAAGAGAACTAAAGAAAATAACTAAACGCAATATATGAAGTATGTTTGGATCCTGGATTACAAAAAGCTCTAAGGCACATTTTGGGTAGTCTGGATATCGATTGTTCGTTAGACGATATTACGTTACTGCTGACTGTGTCAGGGAGGATAACGAGGTGGTACAGAAGAATGCCCTGCTCACCAGGGCTGCGACATGAAGGGTTACGAGGAAAACTTTCACGACTGTCTGGGACTAATCTCAAATTGTTCAAAAGAGAGGGAGGGAGAGACAAGAGAGAGAAAACAAATGAGCAAACTGTTTAAGTTGGTGAACCTAGGTGAAGGATGGATAGATCTTCATTGTACTATTCTTTCATGGTGTTGGGTTGTAGATTGGATATTTTTCAAAATAAAAATTGGGAGAAAAATCATAAAGAACTCAAAACAGAAGCAGATATTGGCAAAATCGCCCTTTGCCAATAAGTAAGCCGACGCACCATCTCAACATATATTAGACACGTTAGAATCACTCTCTGAAAATGAATATCATTTACTTACTACATATTGCACATTTGCTCAATCTATTTTAAACTAGATGGAAATAACTTTTTAGACATAAACTTTAGAAGTTCCAATAGTAACAAAATGCTATAATGTTCCCCAATGCTTTATATTGGATTCAAACCAGAAAAAAATACATTATCCTGTTAAAATAACAATGATATACAAATATACACACTTACGAATTCCTCCAGCTACAATCCTTAACTGATTTTAGAACATTCCAGATACTTAGCATTTTACTAGTTATTCCACAAATATGATCCAATTAATCAAGAACATGTGTTTGATCTTATTAAAATACTGTATTATAGCAAACATCATTAAAAACATCAAAATTAGTCAGTCATTGCTTTCACTTTAACAATGATATTTAAGAAGAAACCGTTAGACACACATTTTATTAAAGCCTCTCCTTGTAATTGGAAGACCTTGCTAAATTATGCAAGAATTCTGGCCATTTTAAAATGCATCACTGTTTTTATCACTATAAAAACAATTGTCACGATGTAACTAAATCACATTTGGGAATCTGCCCACGGAAGAAAACACCATTCCTTACGGATACTTTTAATTCTGTAAATTACACAGCATAAGAAATTATTAAGCATTTTAATTTCACTCTCCTGGGAGGGATGAAATTCAACTTTGTAATATGCTATCCACAACCTATCCTGACAACTCCCTCCAAAGCTTTCATGGATTTCTGGGTAGATTTGTTTCAGGATTCGACATTTTGACTATTAGAATACATAGCAAATACAACCAGCTCCTAGTTCTGTCTACGCTATTTTCATTATAATTAATACACGATCAGTTATACTCAAAAACCAAAATTATTTTCCCCTTTTTCCCCTACTCTGCTCTTCAGATAAACAAAGAGCTAAAAAAAAATTAAAATTAAAAGTAGTCAGAAAAGTGTGTTTGAGTTTCCTGACAAGCAGTTTCAGACTTCATCTGGATGTGCCCTGTCAAAATATGCATATATTTCCAGATATTCCACACAACAGCCCAGCCCATCAGGCCTGCACATTGCAGCCTTTTTCTTTTCTCAGAAACGAAGATAATTTTATGCAGGAATTTACCAATCTACAAAAATTTACACAATGCTCAGCAATAACCAGTAATTATTGTCGGGTAATGTAGGGCGCTTTTGAGGAATATAACTTCGATAAGATAGGACTTACAAGCTTTACCAATTTATCTTTAGCTGTCCTGTCATTGGTGCTTAAAAGGTTAAGACTTTATTTGTGAAAACATAGAGAGATAGTGGGGAATCATGTTGTCTACAGCTTCATAAATCTTGCTTAAGATCCTTTTCAATTACCATCCATTTCTCCTTTAAAAAGGGACAAAAAAATAGAGGAGTGGAAGCAGGTCAGGGCAGTGTGCGACAATGACAGTGTGATGGGCTTGGCCCCCCGCGGCGTTTCCATCTGCTATCATTAAGGTGACTACTCAGACATGAAGAAATCCCACTTGCTGTGCTGACAGGCAGACTTCAAGAACTATGACAAGGCATTAGGACAGACAGAGAGAGAGATGTCATATCCCACAAACAATACTGCCTCACAAAAAACGCCCCTGAAATTTTATTAGAACTCAAAATGAAAAAAAATTCGTAAAGTGGGCTACGTGGTTTCTCAGCTCTCCTTTGACATCTTCTTGCCCCTGGGGGGACCGAGGACAGACAGAGAACACACACTCACTCCTACCTGTATGCTTCACCGTGAGAGACCCAAAGTTTTTGCCCATTCTTCAGCAAAAGTGGGTTCCTAATTTCGTGACCATGCTCATCAAAAAGCCGGGTGGAAGAAAAATTGAGGCCTGACGGGTTGATAGAAGAACCTTGAAGCCTTTGATGAATCTTGAGAAGTAACTGGTGGTGGGGGAAAAAAATGAAGAAGAGGAAATAAGGTAAAATGTGAACATCTGTAATAGACTGTCTCTACTAGGCAACAAATGAAGTCCAAACAAACGATAATTAAATTCACAGAGAATGTTAAAAGAAGTGTGAAATGACGGCGACGTTTAGCTCAGGGGAAAGGACCAGGATGAGCCTGGACTGTAACCAGTAGGGGGTGCCACAGGCCTGTGGCTGAGCTCCGGCCCTCTGGCCCAGGCCGGGAGCAGAGACGTCTGCAGAAAGCATTTAGCTTCCACACGCCGTAAAAGCCTCTTCGATAAGGGTGATGCTTTCGTGTCTGAGCTACACATCTTGCCAGGGTCCTTCCAGAGCGCGTTCAGGTTCTACAATCGGCCGGCCCCCCGCCCCAACCAACCTCAGATCACCCACAGTACAACAGGACTGCAAAATAACACAGTTCTCCTCCCACGTCAGTTCACCAAGGAGAACTCCTCCCGGATGTATTTTAATTAAGAGTCCTGCAGAAGCCTGCGAGCAGCCTCAATGATGGATGTTTCCAAGTTGTGAATAGGCCGTAACTGAGGTGCGAGGTACGAAATGCTGTCATGCCATAGTCTAAACAACGGCATTGCCAGTGTCTGCCTCAGCTTACATCTAGGGTCTCTACATTGCCGAGACATTTCTGATTTAAGGTAGATTTCAGATGAAAGGAAATCCAACTGCACTGTGTTGCACATGGGATTTAAAAGACTTTCTCTGTGATTATCTGTCCCCGTGGCCTGTGCTCAGGCCTCTGCTTCCCCCGCTCTGCGCCCCACACTGTCCATCACTCTGCTCCCCCTAGCCTGCTGTCACGCGAGTCCTGTCTTCTCTCCCTTGTCAGCTCCTGTGCCTCTCAATTTCTTCTTACTCTGTAATCTTGGCAGGGATGCGGTACGGGGTGGCCTTTTCTTGCCTGGCTGCTGTTCGGGGCGCTTACTTGCTCCTTCTGTTAACTCCTACTGAAGGTGTACGGAGGCGTGCTAAATGCCCGGCTCAGAGGAAAGCAGAGAGGCTGCAATCCTGTCATGTCTCAGGTTTCCTCGCCTCTTGGCTACAAACTCTTGACCGAGTAAAACATTTTCTTTGACCAGCAACTATATTTGTAGAATGCCTAAGAATTAGGCTTTGTCCTAATTAGAGATAAATAATCATATGTCCACTTCATCAGCTCGACATTGACCAGATTTTTAGCCTTGAGCATCAGAAAGCCTGAAAATGATGACACATTTTTCATTTCACTAAAGTTAATACTTCTCATCCAGCATAGCCAAGTCCCTAGAATTAAAAATAATGGTTACTGTTCTCCTTAGGAATACAATAGGCAGATATGTTAGCATAGTAGAAATCTATATCCTTTTGTTTTTTTCATTGGAGCCACAATCACATTTTGAAATCTATGGGTTGTGTTTACAAAGCCCTACCTTTATTTCCGTGTGTTCTCAGCCCTTGAGCTTATTTTTTATTGCCTTCCTATTACTTTAGAAAACATATAATGCTGATCATTTTTTAAATCATAGAGATTTTGCTTTACAGGCATCACCTCTTTTGTAAAAGGGAAAGATATAAAAGATTTAAGGCCGGACGCAGGAGAGAGACGTGTACACAAAGTACAGGAGTCTGTGGCAGGGAAGGGACAAGAATACCTGACCCCTTAACCAAATTCACTCTCACAGGAGTTACACTGCAATCTCTATTTTCTCAACTTGGTGACAGACTGAATTTTAGGTGTTCAAAGACAAGCATTGACAGCCCACAGAAGGCAGGGGCCTCAGTGCCTTTCATCTCCAGGCCATTGGTTAGGGCTGGACCATGGTGACCAAAAATTGTGATCATCGTCACCCTTCTATCATTCAAGCTATCATCACCAGGCCCTTATAGATGAAATTTGCTCAGGGACCTGAGAAGAGTGTGAAACATCTTAGGCTAGTGATTGAAACAAGTGTGTACCAGGAAACAGTCATCCTTGGGTGTCACAGGGATCTCCCCAACAAAGAGATTTACAATGTTCCTAACTCAAGGTTTTCCCCAGATCTACTTGCCTACAGAAGCAAAGCACAGATCAATTTCAGTGTGCCATAAGCCAACACGAAAACTTTCCTGTATAATATAAATGCCAATTCAATTTTTTTTTTGAGGAAGATTGGCCCTGAGCTAACATCCATGCCCATCTTCCTCTACTTTATGTACGGGATGTCTGCCACAGCATGGCTTGATGAGTGGTACATAGGTCCACGCCCGGGATCTGAAGTGGTAAACCCTGGGCTGCTGAAGCAGAGTGCACGAACTTAACCGCTGCACCACCGGGCCAGCCCCACCAATTCAATTTTAATGTGAACCAAAAAGTGAAATTTCTAATGTGAAAAAGAGGGAAGACAGGTAGAGAATTCTAGGAAGGCTTGTGTATCATGGTGATTCGTACAGGCAGGGATGTGATGGTAAAAAGAAACCAGCCAAGGTTCTTGATCTCTTGCTCCTTCATTAATCAAGTGGTGTTTCCCATCTCTTCCGGGCCCAGATAATGGTCAGGGGAGAGTCTCTGAATTCTATGCAACTTTTGTGACTGACTGTAGAGGCGAGGTGACAGATACCACCAGGGAGAGGTAAGTCTCAGGGTGCTGAGCTGAAGGGGAAAAAAAGGAGCAAGTTTCTGAACAAAGGCCAAGCAACAGAGCCCAAAACACTGGTGTGCACTGGGGCGCATAACCCCAATTTGTAAACAACAGGGTATTCAGTGTTCTTTTATACAAGATGAAGACCCAAAATAAAGAGCCTGAACATGTTGGTTCTGCCTGAGAAACATCTCAATTATTTGGAAAACAGGCAAAGGTAAGATGCCTGAGATGACCCATCTGGACTTGCTCACGTGAGCACAGGAGACCACGGCTGCACGTCAGGCGCACAGGGTCCAGAGCGTGGAGACACCCTAGACCAAGAACATACCCTCCACTGAATTTCGTGTCACTTCTTTTCAAAGTGTAAAGAAGAGGGCAATCCCAGAGTCCAGTGTACACAGATTTCCAAATACAAGCATAATGACGGTTAAGATGCTGTAAGTAAGAGGCCAGGAGTTAACTCCGCACTGGAGCTGTGAGCCTAAGGGATTCAGAAGCCAATCCTGAGATATTAGTCACCCCAGACCAGCAAATGGTTGATCTTTGCTCGGCAACTTTCAAGATGTAATTGTTTAAATTAACTACAAGTAACTTGGAAGAAATTTTATAGTCATGAATAAATGTCAGTAAACTCACTCTTTCCATCACATCGCCGGTGTGAGCTGGGCTGTTAGACCCCAGATCTTTTTTGCTGATAAAAACAGAGATCTCTCCAGTGTCTTTACCATTTTCAAATATCTGCAAAATAAGTGCATTCAAAATTAAAAATAAATACATGCGCACACACATACGTACATATACTCGTACCTACAGATATAAATGTAAGCAATCCAGGCTTTGCATAGCATGGTGTTGACTGAAAGTCATGGATATGGGAACTTTGCAAAGCAAGGACCACCTGTGCGAACACGTACAGGGAACTGGCAATGAAGATCAACAGGCCTAGAAGGGTCTAAAGGAAGCCCCTTGTTTCTCCTCTCGGTCCCAGTGTCTTTAACCTTGACCGGCACTCCCTACAACCCTGAAACAGAAGGAAACCGCAGATGGTAGTGGAGGAATCATGGACTTCACTGGATGCTTAAATGGGGCAAGTGTCAGAGAAAGGTCAGCTGGCAACCAATTAACAAGCTCATTTCATTCTTCTTGAAAAACACAAAGCCACAAATTATGTGAGGAATGTTTGATTTATATTTTAAAAACATCAGTGTTCAGCTCATCTTTTGACTCACTAAAAGGAAATTCAACATGACAGATTTATTGCACAACAGTGGGATGAAAGCCGTCCATTTGAAGTGCATCTACGCAACAAGTTGTTGGGAGAACAGAGGGAAAATCTGTAACATTGCATCATGCAACACTTGCTGGAAAAAAAAAATCTGGCAAATGCTCTGGTCAAAAGTCTCCCAATAAACCAGTCGTGAAGGGGGCCTCCATGGAGGGAGCACCACCTCTGACCACACTGAGGACCCCAGTGGGGTGTGCCGTTGACCAGGCTAGAACGGACGCAGGCCAAGAGGCCTGATGAACAACTTAAATCCTTGCTTTTTATTTTCTTTTTTCTCGAAAGTTCTTTTCTTCCCTTTCTGACACACCTATCACATCAGAGTGGCCATTTCATTTATGTCTAGGGCTATTTCCAGAGCAGATAACTTGGGAGAATACCTTATTTAAAAAGAAAAAAGACTACTGGTTTTACTCCTGAGACAGTTGGAAAGTTGTTTAATTAGTTCGGGAAATAATGTGCGTCAATAGCACTTTGTCAGACTTTACCAAAAACAGAGATTTTCTTAAAAAGAGTAATACCCTTCAAGAGTTGAGGGGCTTTCTCCACTCGGGGCTCTCCCTCGCACTGAGTCCAGGGCAGGTGGGACAGCTGTCGGCCTCCGTGCACTGACATTCCACACCCCGCAGTACCTTTCTCGAATGGAGATTTTTTTAAACCTCCATTCCGAGTGAAGATACATCTGTGAGCAAGAACTCTCTCTATTTTTGCAAGGAACTGTGTAAACCCAACTGAAGCCTGCAAGCCTGTAGAAATAATGTGAGAAGAGAATCCCACTGCCCTAACAGTCTCGTGGGTCCTAATCTGGAACCAAACTCGTAAACAACAGAGACACTGAGCAGTGACGGCCACGACTCAGGTGGCGCGCATTCTGCAAGGTCGGTGCTGACAAAGCTCAGTTTGGGGAACTTATTGATGTTCCTCTGTCAAGACTTGCTAGACATGGGATCAGAGGGGAGCAAACCGTATTCTGGAAATTGCAGAGTGAGAGCTAACTGCCAAACCGAGGGAGCGAACAGGACTCGGCCGACACTGAGACCTCGCTAGCTCGCTACCTTCCTCACCACAGCTAATGTCTCTCCTTCTACGGCCGGAAAAGGTTCTCGAAAAAAGGCTCTGGCCTCCAAAAATAAGGGCATTTTGAAAAAAGAGTAAAGAGGTATTTTAATATTTAGTTAAAAGTTTAGGTGTTCAAGTGAAAGAAGGCTGCCCTCCACTAGTCATTCGTATAATATGTTTTTTCTGTATTTCTACAAAAAAAAAAAATTCCCCAAGCTGAAATCCTACGAGCCTGCCTTTCTTAAGGACCAGCCCTGGTTTTTAAAGTCTCTATATTATTAGGCCCATTTTTTCCTAAATCCAAGTTTTGTACTTGTTTTTTCTTCCTGTGCATAAGATGCATTTTTACTTCTATTGCCCAATGTCTAAATAAAGACAGTTTTCCAGTGTTTCTATGATTGTCTAGACAGAGTGAAGCAAAGAGTCTACCTTTATTTCCTGCTCAAGGAAAACCGACTGCTGTACTGGCTTCCCAGTGGCTCTCTGCACAGCGTCCCCTCCCTACAGGTGTGAATTCTCACCCTGGAGTGGGTGATGCATAAAGCCAGCTGAGGACAGTCTTGGGTCCCAAGGAGTAAGGTAATGGAACCTAAGGAAAAATGATCCAGATCCTCTTGAAAAACATGGCAGCTAGTGACTACTGCAGAAAATACCTAAGAATAGGAATTCTACGCCCTTAGTTACACAAAGTACAGAGTTTTAAGGAGGAGTGTTTTCCATGAACTATAATCTTTTCACTGTCCTTCATGTCAATATTGACTTTTCTCGAGCAGGATTAAATTAGATTAACACCACCGTTTCATCGTAATGTTGTTAATGATTCATTCATCCAGCCGACACTTATTGAGCACCCACACGTGTTGAGCAGTGCTCAGGTGCTGAAGATGCACGGTGGAACAAGACTCCTGCTGCTGAGGAACAGAATAACAAGCAAATCATGCAGCACGGCCGGGGTACATCAGGCCTCCTTAGGCCTGAACTTTATACAATTTGGTGAGCCTTCTTCAACAAAAAGAATGCAAAATTACCAACGTAAAACTAGATATAAAATATTCATTTAAGGGGCCAGCCCAGTGGTGTAGTGGTTAAGTTCATGCTCTCTTATTTGGTGGCCCAGGGTTCGTGGGTTTGGATCCTGGGGGCAAACCTACACACCGCTTATCAAGCCATGCTGTGGTGGCATCCTGCATACAAACTGGAGAAGGACTGGCAACAGATGTTATCTCAGGGCCAATGTTCCACACCAGAAAAAAAAATCATTTAAAACAAGAAAACAAATCACAATTTACATGTATTAAAAAGTTCACACAAAGCAAAAACATTACAAAATCCAGAAAGAGTCACAAAATATATTCATTAATTAACTATCCAACATGCATTTTTTTGGCTGAAATGTCTTTGATCACCTCTTCATATGGTAATTTTGTAACATTGTCTATAAGGAGAATAGAAAGATAATTCCATTTTCCCTACAGCAGGGTTAATCAAAAAAATTTTTTAGCATTGATTAGAAAAATCTCTCTCAGCTTCACAACTTCATCGATCATTTCATAAAAAATTTCTAGGACTGATTTCGAGTTTGGGGAAAGCTTGATCAGATTTCTTTCACTACGAGCTGTAACGTGTGGAAGGGTCCCTGCAGATCAGCTTTGTTAACGACAGTGTTTCTCCTCCGTCACCCACAACGCCACGGTGCAGGCACGCTGGGCACATTCAGAGGGCTGTGCACACACCGCCAGCAGGCAGCAGCTGTCTTCACGGAGCCCTCCGCACACAGGACGGCCGGTGCTAACTGAACCACACAGGGAAGCGACACGAACCGCTAACCACATTCCACTACACCTAGACTAAATGAAGCCCCAGTTGGATTTCCCCTTAGCCAGACCCCAAAAATGCCTACGGCTGCCACTTCCATGCCGCCTGGTGCAAGGGGAAGCTCGACAGAGAGGAAGCTGGAGTGGAAACAGACAACGGCCTCAACCAGTTAGAGGCAGAATACGTTAGGTTTGCAAATTTTACAGGAACATGTGGCCATGTGCACACATTGCCAGGGCATCTCCCAGGGTTTTGGAAGGGGCCGGAGAAAGGAAGGGGCCCTGAAGCTCAAGTTTCATCAGCTTTATCGGAAATGCACCTCTGAGGGGGTCAGAATGTGATAAGTGCCACATAAAGAAGAAAAACTAGAGCAGGGCAGGAGCTATAGGGTGGAGATGGGGAGTGGGATGAGACTGGTGGTCACCGCGTGAAGCAGGTGTTAGAACAGGCACCTGTTTCAGGAGAGGAGAGACAGGAGCAAAGACTGGGCGAGGGAGTCAGCCAGCAGAGCGCTGGGAGAAGCGTGTCTCGAGTAGACGAGTAGACGGAGGCGCTGGGGCAGAGGCTAGGGCTGGACTTTGTGCTGCACATTCCAGGAACGGCGTGGAGGCTGCAACGGGAGCAGAGTGGTAGAGAGGGAGGGTGAGGACTGTGACATCAGAGGGATCTCTGCAGGGTCTGGAACACGGCAGGAACAGGAGCCAGCCCACATTTTTACAGGAGCATGTGGCTGCTGGGCAGAGAGCAGACTGTGGGGAGCAAAGCGAACCCAGGGGGTGACATGGGCACCCCCGAGTGTCAACAATGGGCGTGGTTCCTTTCCCATGTTCATCCCACAGTGGTTTTACTTACTTATTTGTTTATCAGCAGGGCTGGGAAATAAAACTTCTAGCCAGGCTAATATTTCTGAAACATGAAGTCTGCATCCATGGGTGTAAATAAATCAAAGTAAATCTAACTATTCACATGCAGTGTTTGTGAAGGCATGAAAATGTCACCAACGTACTAAAAGAATTTTATTTCCCATGAAGATTTTACAGACAGTGACCAAAACTTAAACCATTTAGGGAAAGACAACCGGAAGGGGGAGTTCCGAGCTAATAGCCTGGCATCCTTTATGACATCTATTTGGGGACCCACGTAAGGCCTGGGTCAGGGCCACTCCCCGGCCTTCAAAGCTCTAAGTCTGGAAAGGCTGGCCGTGGGGACAGCAGGTTCCCAAACTCTCCGTGACTGCCAGGCACACCCCCCAGGCGGCTCTTCTGTGCTGAGTCGAAGGCCAAGCTTCTAGGCTTCAAAAGGCCCAGGACGCAATGCTGTCGAGAGGCAGTAACAGGAAAACGACACTGCGGTGTGTTGCCAAAAGTTGGGGGGATTTACCGCCAGAGGTGTGGGGAAGAAAGGAATATAAAACAGCCACATCAAACTCTGTGGCACATTTCAGGTAAATATAACTAACTATGTTGAAATAAGGTTAACTCACATGATGTCTTGGGTTGGGGTCCCCAGGAAGCTGCCTCTGAGAGAAGGTTTACCCTATACCCGTGGGAGGTTGGCAGGGGAGCTCCTCTGGGGTCCTGGGAGCGGGCAAGGGAGGCAGGAGCAGGCTGCGGAGGGCTGACCTGCAACGCAGTTGCACCAGAGGCCTCCCGGGGGAGCTCTGGAGCCGGGATAGCCCTTCAGTCTCGTCCAGAATTGAGGCCAGGCCTGCCCACCGGCCCCCGACCAAGTGCTGAATGCAGGTGCCGGCAGGATGAGGGCCTCGTCTTGGGAGAAGCAGCTCCCTTACAGGGAGGGCAGCTGTCCAGTAAGGATACAGCCGTGGCAGCTGGGGTGGGTCCCTCGGAGCTGAGGAAGGGAGCCGGGCAGTGCAGCGGGCCTCCGCACACACACAAGCGATCCCGGGCAGCGACGCCCGCTAACGCGCTCGGGACTCACAACCACCAGGCTTCACAGGGAGTCTGAGGAGGGAAGGAGACGTCCCCAGCCTACCTCTTTCATAAGTGGTGGGGAGACCACTAGAGTCAAGGCCTACGATGTTTTTAATTAGAAACACCAAAGTGTACTCTCACATCTAGTGTCAGAGACTCTAAAAATCTGAAACTTAATATAAAGAAGTTTAACGGCATAGAAAAGTAATTTTTAGTGGATATTTTTTTTACCTAAGTCAAAAAATGTGAAAATTAACATGAAATATTTGTCTTACGTGAGAAGCTAATTAGCCAGGAAAAAAATCTTTGTCCAATCAGAATTCAAAGTCACTTCTGGATACACAAAACCAACTCTAAGTGAATTAACATTATATGTACATTAAATCAATAAATGTACTGTTATTTTTTTCATCTTTATAGACTTGCAAGATAGTTTTTAGAATATCCACATTTTCCATATCTTCTCAAATGTATATTATAAATCAAACCGTAAACAAGTCTAACTTTAATATTCAGATACAGTGAGAGTCACAGGCAAATATTAAAATTATGGGATTCAGGCAATGAAAATTTAATAATGAGTTAGTCTGTTTATACCACATGTAAGAGAAAGTGTTTTAATGCCTAACAGAGATGTCTTTAATAGTATTTAACAGGTAAGGAGTTGGTATATTCTGTCTCAGGAAATGAAAACACAGTTAAATGAAAACAAATTATACAACTGTTAAACTTCACCAGTCTAAATGGTACCTGAACCAAAAACCAAATAGCATTTTTTTAAAGCCCAGAAGAGGTATACTTAGAAAACAATTTACTTTAAAAGAGATTTTAAATTTCCTCTCTATGGTGCAGCAGAGCACGCTGTTGAGAAGCTGTAAACTGGGGGACTGCCTACGGGGTAGGATTTTAGGTGTGGACCAAAGGACTCTGGCCCCAAAATAGCCCTCCCAGCAACTTGCCAATACTTGAAACCCCAGTTAGAGATTTACTCCTTTGTCATAATTTAAATACCACAGAGGAAGGAAATGATATTCAGCCTCGGTGCTTATTAATCCTTTGAGGCTGTGATTTCCAGTCTCAGTTCTCTGGAGTCACCCAGAGGGCCTGGAGTAGGGTTGGTGGTAGAGGGTGAGTAGGGTCTGTGGTCCCAAGTGGGAGATCAAGGCTGATGAGCAAGTCTGTGGGGCAGCCATCATCCTGGCTTCAAACAGGGTAGATCCTACTTTCATTTACTTTATATAGTAGATTCCAAGAAAGAACTCCAATCTAAGAGAATATTTTTTTGAAAACTGTCTTTTGAAAGAAAGAGTGACATGCTTTTTTCCTAAAAGCAAGTTTTGAAAAAATGGTGGTAATGAGAACCTGGGGTACCTGACAGCCTGAATTGAGGGTTGGAGGGTGTGAGTGGAGACAGGGCCAAGGCAGATCAAGGACGGAGAGGCCTGAAGAATGGTCCTCACCAGCTTCGCAGTTACCTGGGAGCCAGCCTGCGCTCCTTCCTTTAAGCTTCTAAAGTCACACTACATTGTTTTGTTACAATATTTTTTTTAAAAAGGGTTCTGTCCCACTCACTTTTCTGTGTCTATTGACAAAGTAAAACTTCCAAAACAAGGTGAATGTTCCACAAAAAAAAAAAATCTCTTTGTATCCAATTACAGTTCTCACTGGGTTGGGTGTATGAAAATGTTCAACATTACCGAGAAGACAGTGGCAAGGTAAATTTGCTTGCCTGTCATGTCCTAAGCTAAGTAATTTCAATAAACCCATACAAATGAGAATATTTCAAGGAGAAATGGAACAAGGATCTTACTTTATCTAAATTAATTTAGTGCCTAAAATTATATTTAATTGGGATTAAAATATCACCTATGTGGCTCCTGTCAATATCTGAGTGTAATATGATGTGATGTATACCAGAGCTTCGAGCTTGGTAAATAAAGGTTTTTGGAAGTTCCTGGGCTCAATATATTTCTTCTCATAGAAAGTAAGGGCTTTTTTGATGAGAAAAACATAGACACATCCCCCAAATTCTATTTTACTAGGGGAAATGAACATTATAAGATTAAATATGAACCAAATCATCAGACTTGCCCAAATTCTCAGCCTCAGAGACCATATTCTCATCTTTGGCTAGGTATATGTTTTTAATGCTGTTCAGTTTCTCTTTAAAATATATCAAATATGCCTATAAACATAATTTTCTCCCTGATATGAATAAGTACTCTGCGTAACTAAAACCTGTACAAAAGCTTAATCTATGGTGAAACATTTTTATTTTAAGAAATAATCCATTTTTTGTCATAAAACTTCAAACTGTAGGTGGAATCTTAGTAAGTGTAAACGCATCGCTTCGCTTGCACACCCTAGAGAAGCCGCATCCACTTCTGCGTTCAGTGATGACTCGGAGCTGGGCTAACAGAGATGTCAGTGGGCAATCCAGGGGACGGGAGCATATGTAGAAAGAGAGCCGCAGTGACCGGGGCGCTCCAACACTGTGAAGAAGCTAATTGAGAGGTAAGAGCGAATTAACTGCTATGGAGAAGGACGTTCCCCCGGAGAGAGCGTGCCTGCACAGCAGGGTTCAGGGGCTGCATTTAGCCCGGGGAACCACAGGGGCAGTAATCCAGCTCTGGCCCGTGGACTGTCCCCGCTGACTGCCCACCTGGCAGTTCTCTGGGCACCCTCAGGACTGTGGGGTGCGGGGAAAGCCCAGCTCATTACGGCCGGCTCTGCATGGGAGCCACAGCCCCGACCAACCGCTCTTCCTTGCCTTGGGTACTGGCTCAGCCTTCTCTTCAGCACGTCTGGGAGGGAAGGCCGCATCTCTCACACAGGGCCTTACACCTGGCTGCAGTGCTTGTGAGGAAAGAGGCTGGGGGGACACACTGGAAGTCCCCCGCCCCCTGCCCACAGGACATGCAAAAGAAAGAAAGAAAAGGACAGGAAAGAAAAGAGCAGAAGGCAGGATGGAAGGAGCCCTGGCAGGAAGCTGAGACAGAGGCTTCAGTGCTGCTGCCGGCCACCCCTGAGATGCCGGGGGGGCCTCAGGCTCCCAAGTTTCTCTGCCTTCAAAATGAGCACCCCGACATTTGCCTACTGCGGGAAGATTACAAAGGAAAACTGATGATCTCCATCACATCTCACCCAACATTTAATGAATGTTCTTGAAATCACAACACTCGAGCCACAATTCCTTTGAAAATGAATGTCAACTTAGCATGTTTTACTGCTTGTACTCAGAACATATCCTAAATTTGTTTTCTCATTCTCACTGTTCACTCAAATAACGTGGGTGAAATAAAGAGCAGCTCGGGGATTGTAAACACACATATGGGGAAAGTGGTTAAACAGAAAGACGAGAATCAGGAGGGTGCAGTGAAAATAAGGCCAGAAGGTGCGTGCAGAACAGTGCCAAGGCTGTCCAAGGAAAGTCTGCCACGCTTTTAGGGATAACTGACCTCGCTTACCTCCTCCTATTCTTTCAACTGGTCCACAGATCCCCAACTATTTAAACTTCCTCTTAATACATATGGTTAGAAAACTTCAAGCTTTTTTTGAATGACCACAAAATAGAATGCAAACCTCAGATGGGTTCATGGTGCTCTGGTGCCATTGGTAGAGCAAATTCCAAAGGCAAATTCAAATATCCAAAGCACAGGGAAGGCTAGGAGGGCGTTACAGATCAAAGTTAGCATCTTCTCTGTTACCAATCAAATGACACCATTTTCTAAATATACACAAGCCGATAAAGTAAAATGATGAAATTGTAGGAAAGAGCTAAGAAGATCCACACATTGGTTTCACTGTCCTCAAAGAACGCCATCTTGTTCTCATTGCCTGGGCCCCAGCCTTCTAGGCCTCTCTGCATCTTCCCACTGTACCTCACACGAGACAACGTGCATCTGATAATGTGTGGATTTACTGGGATATTCCTTTAAAAGGCTTCTTTTTTTCTGTCATTGGGACAATAAAATCGTTAGATGCATACTATACTACCCAGAGGATGAGCTAGATGCTAGACAAAGACATTCTTTGAAGAATACATCTCTGAATTATCTCTTTAACAAAGCTATAAGAGAACATTATAACCAAATGATATAAAAACAGAAAGTCTAAAAATATCTCCAAATCACAGCCATCTGAATCTTGTTTTGGTCTAGGTTATAAACGCCACCATATTCCCTTGCTCACGCCATTCACGTGAAGTTAATGAAGATCAGGCTTCAGGGCCCGTTCCTGCTCCAGCCCTGAGGGCTGGGAGTTGGCAGCTGGAGAGAGCCATAAGCATAAGCGGGGAGGGGAGGCCAACTAGCAATTAGGGAGTACGTCTATGTAAGTTTTTCTGAAAAGCTGCCTAAAAAAGGTCTCTGAAGAAAGGGTCTGAATCTCAAGCCTCCATTAATTTGTTCTGATTTACTTTCTCCTTCTAAATAAATACCCACTTTCAGGCCTAATTTTAAAGAGGCTCCTCTCCCCCAAATTTTACAGGCTCTTGGCCCCACAGCAAGTGGATCTGCTTTTACCTGCAGCAAATGGAAGCAACCCAGGGAGCATCACTGACCACTGTGTGTGAAGAGCTGACCGTCCTGCTCTCGTCCCGGTCTTGGGCTTCCCCACCCACTCACACACCCCACACTCCTGCTCATCAATTCTCTGTCACTATCACCCACCTTCCTCCTAGTTTCCACCCACCATCCTCTACAGACTTGCTAATACCCTTCTCCATCAATCCTTTCTTCCCTGCGCATTTCTGACAGCATCTCCATGGGGATGAAGAGGAGGCGGAGTTGCGGGAAGAGCGGGCTGGGGAGGCACAAGTTGCTGAGCCATGGCTACGGCAGATGTTCCCACAGTGGCTGTGGTGGTGGCATGGCAGGACACACGGGGTAAGAGAAGGTATGGAACAGTAAGCAATTGCTCCAAAAACTCATCACCTGAAGGGCTTCAGAGACTATGGTGCACACTGAGAGTGACCACGAAAGGGAAAAACAGAAATTTCATCAACCTAAAAGGTGCTATGACGTGATGGCCAGAGAATGGAACAGAATGCAAAAGCAGTGCACACTGTGGCTCTGACCACGAAGGGCGTCTCTGAGTACATATGGGAACGAAATGCAAGGGTGAGAATAGTCACACAGCGAATAATCTGATTACGGGTGATAGAGCTTTTTCCTAAAATTCCTCTGATGTCGTCACATCGTTTCAATTCTTTTTTTAACAAGGAAGCTTCCCCATAGCAGGATGGACGTCCAACTTGGGCTGTTCTCAGTGCTTTGCTGTATTTGCACATTTAATCTTGGGATTGCATTACGCCATGTGATTGCAGAAATGGGACTGAGACAATATGGAACGCAGAAAGAGAACATCCGTTTAAGAGGCAGGCTTCTAATAATAAGACTTAACCAAGAGCTGCTATTTTTTTTTTCTGCTTTATCTTCCCAAACCCCCCATATAGTTGTATATCTTAGTTGCAGGTCTTTCTAGTTGTGGGATGTGGGACGCCACCTCAACGTGGCCTGGCGAGCGGTGCCATATCCGTGCCCAGGATCTGAACCCTGGGCCGCCACAGCGGAGCGCGTGAACTTAACCACTCAGCCACGGAGCCAGCCCCAAGAGCTGCTATTTTTAAATTATCGATAAAAGACGCGATGAGGATGAGAAGCTCAGCGGAGTGGTGAAGGCAATCTTACACAACATGAACAAGCCGTTGGGGGACTCTGAATGGCAGCCTGCCTCCAGCCCACTGAGGACCACAGCTCCAGGAGAGGAGGATGCCACGGTCCATACCTCGGTTCCTGAAGCTGAGCCACGGGTTTGTATACGTACGAGTGACGTGAATCAGAGTGATATGTCATCAGAGAGAGGAAATTAGAAAGATGACCATCCCAATTCATTTTTTTATCAGACACTTTTCAAAGATCAAAATGGATAGAAAAGGGGAAAAAATAAGTTTTACTAGAGCCAAGCTTTCCAGTTATAAATAGAAAACGCACTTTGTTCTCTGATATGTCATCTAAGACTCTGCAGAGTATATGCCATCAGGTGGGATAAAGTTGTTCATAACCAGAGCAGACGCAGCCCCGGCCAGCAGCGGGTCAAGGTAACTGGGTCAGAGATGGGGCTCCAAGGAAGGGCAGCTCACCCACAGCCCACGGGCCTCTGGTTAGAGTTTGCCCAGCACTCTGACATGAGCTGATCCTGGAATCAGTGAAGAATGGCAAGCTGTAGCCTTTTTTCAACACCCCCTCAGAGGAATTATCAAGTTCTCCCCACCTGAGAGGGAGTACAGAAACATGCCTCAATTCTAAGGGATTTGCAATTCTGAATATTTAGGGTATCCTTTGCTAATCCAGTTTGTCGCTACTGTCTGGCTACTTCAGACACAAGAACTAGTTTCAAAAACTTCAGATCTCAGTTTCTTTTCCATAAGTCCAAATATCTACTCCCGACAGTTTCAAGTGACAACAAGCCATCACTGAGCACAAACTTTGGGAGACACACAGCACCCCACCATTACAGCGCTTCCACGAAACAGACACTGTTAGGCATAAGTAACGTCAAGGGGCAGAGGTAACCGTAAATGTAATACAGTATTAGGAAGAGAAGAGTATTACCTTTGTTTATTTGTTTGGTTTTGGTTTGGGTTTTTCTTGGTGAGGAAGATTCACCCTGAGCTAACATCTGTGCCAGTCTTCCTCTACTTTGTATGTGGGATGCCTCCACAGCATGGCTGATGAGAGGAGCAGGTCAGCCCCGGGATCCGAACCCACAAAGTCAGGCTGCTGAAGTGGAGTGCGTGGAACTTTCACCACTGGGCCATGGGGCCAGCCCCTTACCTTTGTTTTTAGTAAGATCTATGTATTGTAAGTTTATATAATTTAATTATGAATAATGGCTATATTTAACAACTGGCTCACAAAATTCCTCAAAATTTAACAATCAGCTATTACAAACTGGTAGAAGCAGCTTTTAGCATACCAAACCAATTAAATCAAAATCTCTGGAGGTGGGGGCATTGTTGTTTTTAAAAGGTCTCCAGATGATTATAACATGTGGCCAAGGTTGAAAGACCAGTGGTCTGTGCTAATGCCAGAGGATGCGGCCGATGTCTAGGCTTCCTGGAATATGGCAAGAGGAATTTATTCTCTGAGAGAAAGGGGATGTTCCGAAGGAGAAAACTGAGGAGAAAGAAGGGAGAAGCAAATGAGGCTGAGTACTTCGCGGGGAAAGAATCACAAAGCAGGAGACCGCCTTGGAGGAAGGAGAGGGAACTCCCAGACAAGACCAGGGGGACCAACCACCCCATTTTGCCTGTGGCTGAGACGTTTCCTGGATGTGGCACTTTCTGTGCTAAAACCGGGAAAGTAACCGGCATGCTACTGGAGGCATTAGATTTTCCATTTTAATTTATTTTTATTAATTGAAATTTACACAGCTACCTGTGGCTATAGTATGCACAGCACAGTGAGTCCACACAAACACAGCATGACGCCTTCTCTGCCTTTATAAATTTCCTCTTTTTTTGCTGGTATGGAAAGAACTTTGAAGCATATGAAAAGGGGAATACATGAGAGTAACAATTCAGATCCTAAAGTTAAATATTTGCTATCAAGCCCATGTGCTAGTGTGACTAAGTGATAGAAATTATTCAGAAATATGCAACAAACTTGTGAGGAACAGAACACTTTTATGTTTTCCAAGTCGTAAGATAGTTGTCAATGGAAATGAGTGGGGTGACTGGCATTACGACGATCTCTCTCCCTCATCTAGCTCCTCTCTTAACCAACAGCAAGGACTTGACAAAATGGTGGAATAGGTCTGCAACCAAGTCAAAAATCTGGAAAAGAATAATGCTGCCAGACTATAGGAACCCTTGACCTTGACGTCTTGAGCATCACTTCCTAAACTCTTAGCTGACTAGCACAGACCATGAGAAATAAATTATCAGATTTATCCTGGAGTTACATTTCCCCAAAGGTCAATTTTTACTTGGTAACATTCTCATTCAAAATGCAAACATAGGAATGCCATTTAAAACAAAACAGGTTATAGATAGAAAATATAATGTTTATAATATTATTTGCAGAACAAAATTGAATATTTAAAAGGAAGAATTATAGAGAAAAAAGCTGATCAAAATATAATTACTTGGAATGTTATCACATTCAAATATAAATATAATCAAAAGGAAATGTAGAGTTGTAGTAATGGCTGTTCCTTAGAGGGAAAAGGGCCACACGTGGAGTAATCCAAAATTTACTAGTTATAGTCTCTTGAAATGTGGGATATGAAATTATAGGACAATACCAACTTGACAGACCTACACAGATGCTCTATTATGATAAACAAAAGTGTGTAAATTCCCTAAGTGTCAGTGCCTAATCCACTTTAGCCAAGTAGGAGTTATTATTTTTCTCCTCCAAAGATGCAACAGCAAAGAGTCGAGGACATTGAGCCATCTTGTCCTGACAAATAACCAATTCACGTTTTTCCCAGCATATTCTTAAGTATTGATTTTACCAAGTGAACTCGACTCGTGTCACACTTATCCGGTACAGATCCTTTCCCTGGAAATGTCCTTTGTACATCGATCAGTTGCTGGCCTTTCACCTCTAATTCCTATTGCCTCTGTCTGCCTGTGATTAAAGCTTGTCCATTTCTCCAAATCAGTTATTTTTAAAAACTGAAATACATAGTGACTCTGGTGAAAAATATATGTTTCTGGGGAAAGTATATAAATGTTCACATGATTAAATTTCTTCATTAAAATTACTTTTCTGTGTTGAAAACTAGTTAAAGTTTATAAATCCACATTTGAAAGTCCTCTAGGTATTTTCTTTTAAAAACACATCCCCTGAATGGTAATATTAGCACTTGTAAGCCAAACTGCAGTTTGAGGAAGACAACATAAAAAGAAATGCGAGCCGAGTGGCATTGTTACAGGGTCTTCAATGGAGCACAGAGTGTTTTGTCTCTGGCTGAACTCAGTGAGAGACACAGAATGACACCCACCTTGAGCTGCAGGCCTCCTGGGAGAAGAGTGTTTGTGGGAAGGCTTTTAATGTGTTGGTAGACATAAGAGGAGAATTGCTCCTGCTCAGCCTGTAATTGGGGGCCAAGTTTAGAGAGATGACCTCTGTTGCTTTTGATAGCTGTCTGCAATTCATCAATCAGCCCGCTCACCTGAAGGGGTTAAATTACAAGAGCTGTTAGCAAGAAGTAATTGTTGATGTCACACCTATTAGATTTTTGAGTTCCTAGTTTGATGGGGGGAAAATGACTTCAATATAAAAACTTGAGTATAGAACGCTCTTCAAGTAAACAGAGGAGATATACATTCCTTCATCAATAAATTTTATTTATGGGAAAATTTCTAACCTTTATACTTTAGTAATATGGAATAGGTAGCCATTTACAATTGCTGAACAAAAAATATCTCTGGATATGAAAAGAAACATATACATCTGACAAGGTTGCCAAAGACTTGTAAATCGCTTAACAGACTAAAACCTTCCTAAGACCTTAATTAATCCAATATATGCACCAACGACATTTAATTTATTATTATTAGATGTATGTTCCATTTTAGAATATTTTATTTTACTATTTGTATGTTTCATTTAAAATTTTAATTCATATATTAGATCCATTAACATTTTGTTGACCTTTTAAATAAATCAATCTTTCTTCCAAATATTCCAAAATATAATTTTCCAAATTTTATAAATACAATTTTCAAAAATATCCACATTTCAAAGATAATTCTCTATTCTAGACAATGTTTTGAATATATATCAATTTCTGAATAAAGCACAGAATTTTTCCAGAAACAGTAAAGGCTTAGAAACATGTACCCTTTATTTGTAAATTTCTAGACTTCTAACCAGCAGATTTAAGACAGACATTTGAACTTGGGCTACAGACTATTAATAAGACGTGCTGAGGACACAGAAATAGCAAGTTAACGTTTACATCCACATAGTTTACAAATTAGAAATCATATCATTCTTTGACTGTGTTATGTAGACTCATATTCTCTCTAATAGAATTGGATTCCTACACAGACACTAGTCGAACTACAGTAGTGACCAAAAGAGATGAAAGGCAGAAATTCACCTCATCCATGACTCTTTAAAGTGATTAAATTAGACCCATTTAGAAGTATGAATAACTCTGAATAGAGCATGAACTTTTTGAAATCTTGAGTTAAAATCCTGCTTCTCTCAACAGGTTATAAACCCTCATCCATAAAAGAATAATAATGCTGGCTTTACCATATTAATAATTTAAATAAGATTAAAGAATGGACAGCACAATGTTTAAGCTATAGTTGGTGCCTCATGCACGTTATATTATTACAGTGTTTTCTTCTTTAAATCTAGGTGTTCTCTGCACATCAAGTTTTAATTGTTACTCTTAGTCTGTCTTTCCTGTCCCTACTCCTACTTCACATGAAGCAGAAGAAAGTTGAAACTTCAGATTCTCATCTCGTTTCAACGTCCACAGTAAAAATGGGAAATCCTTCTCCAGGAGTCTCCCACATATTGACACCTCACCCTCTGTCTCTCTCAACTGAAAATACGGCACCTGGCCCAGTCTACACTCCAACTCTCATGTTAGATCTATGATTCCCATCCCTTCCACCGAGGACATCATGGAAGTCAGTGAAAAAAAGTTTGTACTATTATCCTTATGACTTGAATATTTATTTTTCTACTCTACCTAGTTAGTTCAACATTATATATATAGTATATATCGTATATACTATGTCTATAAAACCTCAATTACATTTAACTTTTCCCAAGAACTTTAGAAGCATTATGTGCATATAAACAAGTTAATTTAAATGATTCCTATTTTTCTTTGGTCTCCCGTAACTCCCTTGTTTGTCCCTATGTCATCAATCATCTCCTCCCTTTAAACAATCCTTTCTTCTAGAAAAAGGGCTGGCAAACGTTTTTTCTATAAGGGCCAGACGATAAGTATTTCCAGGTTTGTGGGCCATAAAGTCTTCATCAAAACTGCTCGACCCTGCAGTTGCACTTTGAAAGCAGCCACAGGCAATATGTTACCAGACGGGCATGGCTGTGCTCCATTAAAACTTTCTTCAGAAAATGAGTGAAGGCATGGACGTGGCCCCAGGGCTGTACTTTGCCAATCCTTCTTCCAAATACATATATGTTCTCTCCTTCCTTCCCTTTCTTATAAGTAATACTCTGGTCCAAGTCCTCATCTCCTCTTCCCCTCCCCCTGCTCGGGTTACCAAAACACCTACTGTGTGGTCTCCCTGTCTCTGGTCTCTCCTCCTCTAAACCATCCTGCCACCTCCCCCGAATTAATCGACCTCCAATAGCATGTTGCACCCTCCAGTTGCTCCCCCAGATTCCTCAGCTTGGTATTCAAGACTCAAGACCTTTTCTTACTTTCTGGAATGAATTTCTGTGCTTTCCATAGTACTGTCAACCCGATAAGAAAGTTGTAACATTTAAAATATGGAAATGATAGATGATGCAGTATTAGTCAGTATTTTCAGCCTCATCCTCACCATACTACCCACCAGCAGCATTATCCTCAAACAGGATGGATAATAGTATTTATCAAAGCTAGAGATCAAAGCAGGCCAGGAGACTTGCTCCTATCATTATCTGACAAAATTAAAATCCAAGAACCAAAGGAAGGAAGACTCCAGTTCTGGAAAGCACTGACCCTCTCTGAACCTATGCCCAGCATCATGTGATTCCAGAAGACAGAATTTCACGTAATCTCTAAGGTGTACTAAGTACCGCAGAATATATTATGCTAGTCAGGAACGCTGCACTTTGTGCCATAGCTAGCCACCAAAAAAAAAAAGAAAAAAAAAGGAGGAATTTCAGGCTGTGATTTGAGAGCATTTTTATACATGACTGGTTTTACTGTCACAACCCATAGCCTTTCACTGATAGGGGATTTCATGTGACATCAGAAATCAACCAACCATACAATTGATGATGTCATTTGCATTCTAAAGGGCTATTGGTTAAAGCCTTAAAAGTTTCATTCCTTATGAATTCTTTGCTGCTTCAAAAAATTTCTCTATCATTTTTGCTATTTTCATTGGTCTCATGATTATCTGTTAATGTATGTGAATGAAGCATAATTACACCAATCATCACCTATTTTTTCAAAAAGAACTTAAAACTATCAAATAAGATACCTTAGCAAAAATTAACATATCTTAAGCATCGAAAAAAATATATCAAGAATCCTGCCACTGACATTTTGATAAAGTTTCCATCCAGTTTTACTAAAATTTTACTTTACATATTCGTAAGGTCTTTTATCCTCAAAGCGCTACATTTTGTTCTCAGTTATTGTGATAACATGTCACCCTTAAAGATAACCCTACGGACGATAACTCATGTACCAAAATCGGGTAGGTAATACAAGACTCCTGAATTATTTTACATAATATGATTTTTTTTTCAAATCACAGATGCTGCTAGAAGGGGGAAAATGTTCTTTAAAATTCTTCATCATGAATCTTTTTTTCTGCAAATCCTTTTTTTTCCCTCTACAAAGGCAATGTGAATAGGGGTAAAAGAAGACAAAACTTGACCTTTTGTGATCCCAGCATTAATGGGTCTGTTCATAATTCAATCTATGTGTGTGTGGGAGCACCCATGTGGAAACAGAGAGGCCTGAGAGACAGAAAGCCTTTCCCTTTAAACATTATCTGACCCTATCAGTCCCATTCACAAAAGAGGCTTACGCATGCATATGGTGAAAAACGCACCATCTCATTGTGCGGCAGAAAGCCCACACATTCTACTCCTCATTCTCCGTGGAAATGCAGCACGGAAGTGACACTTGTACAGAATTTGGGAGAGTGACAAATGAGCAGAAGGTAGCAAAAAAAAAAAAAATGAGTATTCTGATGAGGAAACAAGCCAAACTTGCGCAGGAATGCAAATGCACACCTGTCTACAGCGTACACGGGGGTTTCTTCATGAAAACCCACACAGGGCAGTTTAGTCACGTTTTTATGATGCATTCGTGCAATCCTTGCATTTAAGTAAATTCTCAACACGATTTAGTCAGCACAAAATATTATTCTTTTTATAACCATTCTAAAAGGTATGCATATCAAAGCCGTACATTCTGTACCGTACGTTCTGAACACTGCACTTCAATATTATGGATACTCTTTGAGGAGCTCCTGGTTTTTCAGTGATAGCTCAGCGCTCGGCTTGACTGCTATGTGGCCTTGAGTCCATCCTTGTCTGTAAGGAGGACTCCCAAGCACTTCGCACTGAATTGTCACTTGAAATCAACATGAAGGGCAGCAGCCTCTATGCAAGGAGTGCCAGGTTGGCACGTAACATACAGGACGGTCTCCAAACCAGGCCAGAGCTTAAACTTAAGACCAGGGAACTTTGCAATTTATACCATAATTAAGAAGAACCAGAAAGGGGGAAGGGAGATGAAAATGAGTATTGTAAACTTCCTAAAATCACTTCTTTGTTTCAGGCGTGATAACCCAGACTTGAGGAACGAAGACTACAAAGGACATGGGAACCCATGAGCAACTTTAAGTGTCTCTTGATTTGGAAGGATGGGCTGCAGAGGAACCACCGGGAAACCTGGAAGGGATACCACCTCTATTCCTACCGCGTAGACGACTGCCAGCTTTGCAACAGGTTCCTAGAAGTCTTTGAAGATGGAAAACATTTTGGAAGGAAATTTATCTTGTTTCCAGCCAGAGGTCCCTTGTGTGCTGCCTTTAAGCCTATTCAAGAAACTAACGTCCCCATCCACTCATGGGAGAAGGGGTGACTGAAAATAGAGATATTTTGAATGTCTATAACTCACCTGAAAATAGGGCTATGATGATGGCAACAAGGATGATGTCAACTACACCTTTTGAGGAAGCAACGAGAATATGCCTCACAGACTTCTCACTACAGGAGCATGATTGACCAAAGGTTCCAGCTATGGTGCTCTCATGGCCATGGCCATGTTGGCACCAATGGCTGAGGATACTAAGGCAGGTCCACCCCAGGGAGTCACAGGACTCCTGTGTCTGATGGACAATTTGGGTTCAAGGATATACCACCAGCTTCGCTGCACCTTCCTTAGACTGCACAGCACTGTAGGATGCTCCCACCCTCCTCCTTTCCTCCCTCCTTCAGTCATGTTCAAGCCCGCATTTCAGTCCGGCAGTTCTCTCAGCCTCACCCAGAGCTCTCCTCATTTTCTCCCATAGGCGTTTCTTCTAATAAAATCCATACACATCTCATGATGCATACATCATTATTATTCCTAGTTTTCAGGTGGAAAATTACATGAAAAAAACACAGGATTGTAAGATAAAACTATAGGCAGCAGAAATCTAAATCTCAGATTTTATGATGTTCAGTTTGGTTTTTGAAATATATCTAGAAACACAATATTTTTGTGAAAAAGATAACCGTGGGCAAAAATAAATATTGAAGCAATCTCTCCCACAAGTTTTGTTTTCTCGTCACCATCACAGTTTCACATCTCTGTACATGAATTAGGGCCAAAACTTGATGTCATTGATTTTTTTTCTAACCAAAACACTAGCAATTACACATCAAGATTAATATAAACACTTTCAAAGTAATGACATGGAAATTATTTTCATAGTATATCAAATATACTTAGAGATTAGTACACACACTCTCACACACACAAATACATATTCCCTTTACTGTGTGTGTGATTTTTGAAGCAAACAAAAGGCACTGGAGCCATGGCTGATCAGGCAAATACGTGACCATGTCAGGTACTGTAGGAAGAACACTGAAGTATATTGGTATTAAATAAACACTGATATGACAATAAAGAAGATACACCAAATGAGCATAAGTACTGGTGGGTTTTCCAGAAAAGATCATTTTTATTTCTAGTGTTACTAATAAGGTAGCATTAAAAATGATATACTTAGCATAAAGATCATTTTCCTGGGCCACTTCAAGTTTTCAGTTCCATTGAAATTGTAATTTTCCACAAAATATTAAAGAGCAAAATAATCACAATATTTAAAAGGCAGAAAATACTTAATCTGTTCATTCTTTTAGGTTATTTTCTATTTAGCCTCTAATAATAATTTTGTTACTATAGATATAATTTTAATTATACTAGCTAAACTAGAGATATTTATTTGCATTTCCTAAAGTTTACTGTATCAGGATACATGATAGAATCATTTTATACTTACTGGGAAAACGTAATAAAACTCTCCAACTGTGATAAAAAAACACTTTTCAAATGAACTGAGGACAATATTTTTTAAATTTATAGCTAAAAAACCTTGTCTTTAACTTGTCAATACTACACGGAGTGACTTAGAACTATGGCTTTAATGTGTGCAGTTGTTATTTGTTACATCTTAGGAATTACGCAAGCTGAATTTTTCTCATGAAATAGCTCTACTGAGATTAACAATCAATGTTTACAATATAGTCTTTAACACTGAACATATACAGGTCCCAAATATTAACGTAGGTTTTAATGTAAGACTTGAATTCACTCGGGAAAATTTGATCCATTGTACCTGTCGTCTTCTATAAAACACACAGCAAAGGAGATGCAGGCACAATGATAAGGAAATATTAAAACTCTAAAGGTAGGATAGATTTCTTCCAAAACATCAAAAGAGAATTATATGAAAGTTTAATTTTTAAATATTCGCAAGTTGCTCATAGATTTTATTTACTGACAGTGGTACATGGAAATGAGCAAATTCATGATCTTTTCTCAGAAAGATTAAATGCTTTTGCATTCCAGGAACTACGTGAAAATCATTCTCCCCTTGTCTAACACCAATTTCGTATTATTATTTCATTTATGGAAGCTGCTGTCGACTGCACAGCGTGAGCTTTGGGGGAGAAGCTGCTCTCGTGCCCTCATTGCAAGGTTGCCTGCGGAACCTGACGACTAGCTCACTTATTCTTGACATTTGTAAACTGCAGTTTTTCCTTGATAAGACGTAACATGGTTAGCATTTCTAAAATTCAGAACAATAATTCTATTCCTAGAAAGTCATAAAATAACAATAAGATTTAGTATTTATTCAAAGTTCAACAAAATTGTAATGTTTTTCCTGCTAGTAAGTTCTATAATTTCCAGATTCAAGTTGCATGCAATAATTGCCTAATTTGGGAAATTTATGAGAAGGTATTCATAAGTATTTTTCAGAAAATTATAATATGATTATTCTTTCAAGCCTATAATTATTTTTCAAGCTATCTCTGTCAATAAAATGATTTTGGGTTTTGACCAATTTTTTCCATTATCTTGTGATCTAATAACTATAGTTTGTTCACTACCGGACCCAAGTAAAATTTGTCTTAAATTTAAAATCAGTTCCTTGTAGTTTTGTAATACAGTTTAAAAAGTAAGTTCCTTACCTCTTCTTGTGTCTGATGTAGTCCCTTTGCTGTCATTGAAAGAATAACTTTTTCAGTAATTTTCTCTTTCTGTTTATCCACGGCCATGTTCAACTAGAAAATAAAGAAATGACATGAAAATAGGCACCTATTGACACATAATAGCAACATTTACTCAAACAACTAATTTAGCATAATTATGGAAGGTGATTTGAAATTAATTCGGCCCATACTTATGTGAAAATGAATTCCATTTATATTAAATAAGTTGAAAGTTCATTTTTATATTTAAAACATTTAACACTCTGAATTTTTCACTTCCACTTCCATTGTTTTTAAGTTTACTAAAATACGACTTGAGAGGGGGTCCTTAATTGCAGATATTTGATACTGATGAGTACGTTTTTAAAGCATTTTATCAAAATGAGCATAGCAACTTTTTTCTTTAATTAGGCTGACAATTCCTACTAAAATCTTTCATTGCCAGTAGGAAATAAATTGGCTGCTGTTATGTCAGGATAAGAATTCAAGGACATAAACCAGAACCAAATGTCAATTCAAACATTCTAGAATAATGCAAAGTGATTTATAATATTTCATGACAGAGGATAACGTATCTGAAATAGCCGAACAGCTACCCTGACCGGCTCCATTCACCGAGCCAGATAAAGGTCTGCTGCTGCTCACCTACGTGTTGTGAAAAGGCGAATGCAGCCCAGTTTATATTCCCTTATAAAAATTCCCTTTGAAACAAAATGCTACTTTCAACAAAAAGAAAAAGCTAAACACATACAATAATATTCACTCAACAGAGTGGCATTGATAGAAAGAAAGAAAACAGTAGCCCGACACAGACCCTCTGAATTGGAATTTTAACTCTTAAGCAGTGGACTTGCCATGTTGTACCTCCTTATTGAGGATTAAAATGAATAATGACCCTTTTTTGTTTTGTTCATGTTGCTGTTGTTTTAAACAGGCTGTCTCAGCTGTCAGCCTGGCTAACCATGTTTGAATTAACATGGATCTTTCATCCATACCTGCCTGAAGACCCACTCCTGTACTTGGGACGCAATGGGGGTGGCCTCAACAGGACGGCCTCCTCGATGCGACTGTGCACATCTGCTAGAAGAACACCATGGAACCTGCCCGCACTTCATCCACCGACACGTGATACAGCTCAGTCTGTCAGAGATGCTGTTTGGTGGAGGCGAAAGGCCCAGGGGTCTTGAGGTGATTCTGATGATCACCCTAGGTGAGGAGTTCACCAACACTGCTCCAAAGGGCCAGACTGTAAATATTTTAGGCGTGGGGAGGGGGAGGCAGACCGCCTGTCCTTCAATGACCCAACTCCGCCTGGCAGCATGAAATAGACAATGCATAAACGAACGAGCATAGCTATTCTTGAATAAAACTCAGAAAACAGACAAGCGACAGGCTGAATTTGGTTGGCAGGCAGCGGTTTGCCGATCTCTGTTCCAGGTTTTGAGAACCACTGATGAAAAGTTAAAAAAAAATCATCGTGTGAAACTGTTCTTAAGAGCCCCCCTCCCCAAGGAATATTTTTCCTGTGCTGAAGTAAAACAAAAACATAACATGACACAACGTCAACTATCAAGCCCGACCCGCACACGTGGAAGCCTGTGTGTGGACTGAGGCTCATATACAGGTCTCAAGTCTCCATGGTCATTTCTTCCCAGGGGGATTTTCATCTCGGGGGAGACAGGTGTGGAGGAGAGCGACTGGGGAATAGTCACCAAGGTCATCTATTCTTTAAAATCTGACTTCTAAATGCAAAAACATTCAGAGCAGACCTTCCTTTGAAGGGAAAACAAAACAAAATGAAAGCAGAGCTATGAAACACTTTGGTGCCAGAGCAGTAAGTCAGATTCTAACGACGTCTCCCAGGGCCATGACATTTAGGACTGCTTCCAAGCAACTCTTAAAAGGTGGTAATTCTTTACCGCTGAAAGCACCACAGTTGGAAAAATCACCTCCATTCTCATACTCAACCTCCAAAGAAGCAACTAACTAATCTACAAAAGCTGAGGGAAAACACATCAACATTCCTGAAAAGCACCGTAGGTATAGTACCAAACAGGGAATCCAGCAGGATGCTGAGAGATAAACGGTCAACGAATGTAAGGATACACACATGGGGCCTTTTCTGGAGACAGACCAGCCATTTCAAGAGAGATATTTCAATACAATCATATAGGAGAAAATTATTGTAAGTGAAAAGTCAAACTAAGAAAGCCATTTTCACCCTGAGTTATTAATAATATGCAGTGCTAACAGCACGCCCCTCTCAAGTCCCACATGATAACAATAGTAGCATTCTTCTCTCCTGTCACTTTGGAGAAGATCCTCTTGTTCCTTCATTAAGAGAAAACTAGTTGCTTCTGATTTGCTGTTCTTATCTAAAATACATGAAATATTTTTTTTTGTCAATGGATTTGAAATTTCTGAGACTAATTTTTCATGTATAAAGAGGGTAGAAACTTCAAATCAAAAACAGAAAGGATGGACCTTGAAGGCATTATGCTAAGTGAAATAAGTCAGACAGAGAAAGACAAATACTGTATGATCGCACTCATGTGTGGAATCTAAAGAAAACCAAAGCAAAACACCCAGTTCATAGAGACAGAGAACAGACTGGTGGCTGCCAGGGGTGGGGGGCAGGGGGTTGAAATGGGTGAAGGGCTTGAAAGGTACAAACTTCCAGTTATAAGATAAATAAGTCTTGGGGATGTGATGGACAGCATGGTGACTAGAGTTAATAATACTGTGCTGCATATTTAAAAGTTGTTAAGAGAGTAGATCTTAAATGTTCTCATCACAAGAAAAAAATTCTGTAACTATATGAAGTGATGGATGTTAACTAGACAGCGTGGTGACCATTTTGCGATATATATCAAATCATTATGTTGAACACCTGAAACTTTCATATATGTCAATTATACCTCAATAAAAAAACCCCAGAATGATGACTAAAACTTCTTGAGAACTGTGAAAAGCCAAATCTCTACCAAACAGGGGAGAGAGAAACTGAGTCACTCTGTTCCCGGTATACCTTGTCCTTTTTGAATGTGAGAAAACACCCCAACCACTCGTTGTGAACATCAAAGTCCAACAAGCTAAACAGGAAGGTTTAATTTGCCATTTTTGTCAGGCCCTGCTGCTAAGTTTAAAACCATGTAAGTAACAAACACCAGCTATCCAAAATTCGTTTAAAGTTGAGCTCATTCAATATTAAAGTAACCAGAATAGAACAATCAAGAAACTTGTCAAGGCCAGCACAGAAATGGAAGAAACAAGAAACATAACAGCTCTGTCAAAGAAAACTGGACAAAAACACTGCCAGAAATTGTCTGGTTAGAGAAACAAGATTAAAAAGGATGAGTTCACCTCGAATGACTTGTTTACGAATTAAAAACAAAAAATTCCACACGAGTAGCCCTGAAGCAGCAGAGTCCCGCGAAACAACTTCTAGTGAATGCTGCTTTCAGACTGTCTCCATTTTACACAAACTATTGATGCTGCGGTTGCTGGCAACGTCCTTTCTCTGCAGCCCTAAAGGGCCATAGTTTAGTAACACGTAGTTCCATACGAAACATGCAGCCGGTTGGGAGGGTCACAGAAAGCGCTTTTAATTTTCAGGAGTTCTTCAAGCGCTTGCTGCTCCTGAAGCTCCACTGTGGACGTCCTAGAGGAGAAACAGGCCCAAGGCCTCCTACTGGAGAAACACGGACAAACAGCAGGGATGGCATTTCACGTGAGTCATCGACAGGATATGGCTTTCTCTTCTTGTTTTCTTAACTCCTCCCTAAAATATTTTAAAGTGTATTTATAAAAATCACAAAGACTGTGTAAAAATTTTAACATGACAGTGAGGTAAAATGAAATCTATTTTACGAGAGAAAATAACTCTAAAGCAAACTCTGAGTCCAATTACTAGTATCTTTAGAGAGGGCACAGCAGTCGAACAAGCTGGAGTGTTCCGTCTGTGTAATTCCTCCTGACATTCCAGACGGGTGCCAGCCAAAGACGGAGGAGCCCAGGAGTCCAACCAAACCCTCAGTGTCTGAACTGTAGCTCTGCAGGTACTTTTCTCTGTATTCAGAAGAACAGCCAGGGATTCAAATGTGGAGGTTATGAGATGTGTTGTATGTAAAGTCCTTCACCGGTCAACATAACCCAACAAGAAAACTGAATCTTTCTATCAAAACTCTGTCTTTGACCTGTAAATATTGATCTATTAATAAATTATTTGATCCATATTTTACATGCAGATATAGGCAATACAGTTTAGCATAAACAACAGGACAATCAGCCTTCATATATAGTGACAAGTTTCCCAACGGTCTGTTAATATACAAAAGACTGGGACAAATTACTTATTTATATATACAAAACATGGTTATAAAGGCCAGCTGCAGGTATTTTTTGGAAAGTGCATTTTAATAAGGTCCTATTCAGTTAGGGGACAAATGGGGAAGAAGTAGTTTGCACTACAGAGTTTAGCGCAAGAGCTTTCTCTTTTTCTAACCACGAAATCAATCATTTGTCCAGACTGTGGGAGTCAGAGTTAGTTACTGAAAGAGCTCCGTATATAAACAAGTCAATAACTCATTGTGTGTTATTGTCGAGCTGAAGAAGTCGGCTTTCAAAAAGCTGCCCCTGCTTCTCTCAGAATGAATGTCACTGTATTCAGAGACTGGGAGAGCGCCCTTTGTTTCCAGCCATTGCTGCTGCCATGTATGTATGGGAACAGGAGGTGGCTGCTGGGGGTGTGGGGGAAGCCACAACGCGGTATCACGATGTCCAGGAAAAACTCTGAATTTTGTCCACCTAAATAATTTGTGTCTGGAAATGCATTAATGGAATTCATAAGAGCGGCCACACACACAAAAATATGTGGTAAAGGAGTTAAAGGATAAATGAGTTTGTATCATTTTAAATTGGACTAGGCTGCTATTTTCCGTTCCCTACCTGTCAACAAAGATGAAACCAAAATAGAGAAAATGGTTTGAAAAGTTCAAATGTACAAAATCAAACTAGTGGATAGGTCAACATGTCACACAAATACTATCCATTCCTGCCATGAATATCAGGGGTGATTCTTGGGGCTCTCGAATGGGTTTTCAGTGTGTGTTGTGAATTTCTACAAGGAATGACTTTATGTGCTCAACACTTGTCATAACTTAAAGAAATCTGAACTATTTTTGACTTAAAAATTAATTTAAGTATCTTTTAGAATTGAACTAAAATATGAACTAAAGTTCATAAGATATAATTATCATACCCATTTATTTCATCTTAATATTTATTAAAAACCTACTATTTATTCAGAATCAAACCAGGGACTGCGAAGAAGCACCAAACCAGGATTAAAAGTTTATATTTAGGTTGAGCAAATAAAAACTGCACGCGGAGCTGTTTAGCGAACGCTCCTCACGGGGTGGGGGCAGTAGTCTCTGAGATCTTTCAACAAAAGCTTAGCTGGTAACTAGATAAGGTTGGCATTGTAGGCAAGGGAGAGTTGGGAACTTAGAACTGAACCCAGCGGATCCCACTTCCCCCCATGATTCAGAAAACCACAGCATTAACTGAATAACATGGCTCCACACGAACCACTGTTCTCGACATTTTTCTGGGTCCAAATAGGCTAATAGAATGTGCAACATGGTTGAGGAGACAATAAAAAAAGTTGGAAACAACATAAAGCATGAGGTAACTCATAATTAACTGTCAAATGGAGGTATAAGCAATACAATCTACAGTACAAAGGACAAAAATATAATTTGGGGTTGGAGTGACTGGAGATGGAAAGCCATAAATGAGGGGTAGTGTCTGCTAGGAAAAGAAGTGATGATATGGGGCCATATTGTTAATAAATGTTAATATTACTAATTAGCAATTAATTACATGATGAAATTTGTTCTACATACAACTAGTGAAGTGGCTTCGGGAGGCGGGGGAGCGAGGACAAGCCGAGCCTTGAAGGAACAGCAGAGAGACAGGGCACGGCAGCCCCACGTGAGTCAGCCTAAGGCAGTGGTCGGGCTGAGGGAACATTTCACCCTAGGGAAGGAGGGCTGGAGGGTTAGTGCGCCCCATACCTAATCTACTTCTGAATTTCAGTGCAAGGTGCAAAGTGCCCGTGCTATAAGGAACCCAACCGAGGACGCGGTCCTCAGCTCTGCCTAGCCGCAGCCCCATCCTCTCAAGCTATTTACGTTACCTCAGTTCCAGTCTCAGAGGTCCCTCTCATAAACCCTGACCCGGCCTCACTTCCAACCAGGTTGTCTCACTTAAGTCCTTTCAACCAAAAAATTCAAGAGCGCCACTTCTAGACTCGGGGAAGGAGCAGAATCCTTAACTCAGACGGCTGTGGATTCTGGCTCCACAACAAACTGGCCCTGAGACATCGGGCAGCAGTGCTGGCATTTCACACAGCCCGGGCCTTCCAAAGCCAGGGACGCCTCACCCAACCCTGCTAACTCTGGAAAAAGCTACTTCTGCCGCAGCCCGGATTCTTCTTGAGGACAGTGTGTTTCAAGGCAGAATTTATAAAAGAAATCTTCATAATATTTGAAAATTAGCAAAAAATAAATCACAACCACTTCAAACAGGAACTTTTGAAACAGTGACAGTTTGTCTGAAAGGATGTAAAAGAGAATTCTCCACAATACTTCACCTCCAACTTATTTAACACGATTAAAGAAACTTAAACTGCTTTTAAAGTCTCCTTTCTTTCCTGCTTTTCTAAAAAAAGTAATCATAAACAAATTTTAGCCCTGCACATTCTGTGGAGAAAGTGGCACTGAGTTAATCCTGCCTCAGTAGCCAGATTATAAACTTCCTGCCTGGACGTTCAGTCACGACTGGGAATGTCGCCTGCCCTAAGCTGGACTCGGCCCGCCCTCTCACACCGACTCTACTCCACCTCCCCCACTACCACGTGCGGTTTCGGAGGGACCCTGGCCAAGGGTGGGCCCCTGACCCAGGACCTATCAGCCTCTCTCTTCAGAGTTACAGAGTCACAAGAGGACCACACAGAGACACAAACAGTTGGAGAGAATTGGTCCCATTAACAGCACCCTGAAGAGATTGCCCCCTCGATCCAGACATCCAGAGCTGTTCCGGTTCTTTCTACAGCCCCTCTCTTTGGTCTTTCCTTGAATTCCATGTGCTACCACCTGCTATCCCATTAAATTCAGTCTTTGCCTGAGTTAGCCTAAGACAAATCCCACTGATTGAAACCAATAAACCCTAACAGACATGTCATGTATGTCTTCACAGTAAATGCATTACTTTAGGAGATGTGAATGAGTCTCTATTCCTTGAAACTCAAGGTGTGCAACTCAACTGTCTTACTAACATGCCAAGTTTAAAGTCCTTCGGGTGTTATAATGGGTGATGTAACCGGGGTAATGGTTTAAAAACTAGCAACACGCTTTCCTCTTTGTCCTTTCCACGCACGAGCTGCCCAGACTACCCCAGGCATCAACAGGACTTGTCACGATGATATTGTTTCTGACACGTCCAACAGAATCGTGCAACAGAGCAATATCCTTGCACAAGAGACTGTGGCTTTGAGAGAGGATGTGACTCTCAAGAAAACCTTTTAGTCCTCTCCATTAGCATATAAACAGTTAAACAGCGGATTCAGCACGTAAGTTTCCCCTCGTAAATTAGGAGTGACGACTCTGACCGCTATTAAGCCTTTGCTGGAGTCAGGAATAAGGAGGACACAATGTAGAAATAAAATAAAAGCCTGCCTCCTTCAGTCCTAGCAGAGATATAGGAAGAAGTCTCAGAGCGGGAGGTGGGAAAGCAAAACAGCCAGAAGAACAAGTCCTAAATTCCCGTCTCTAGGGTGTGGCTTGGGGAGGGAGCAAGTGTCAGGCGAGTGGAAACTAGTCCCCGGGCAGAGGACTCTTCTGCTCCCCTGCCCTCAACATGGACACAGGGGGGAAGCTGCCCTAAGCCACCAAGGACACAGCCACGTGGACAGGATGGCACAGTGCAGGTAGGCAGAGGGAGGCCTGAGGTCCAGCTTTCCCAAGTCACCCTTGGTTTCTGTGTCTTAGGACAGGCAAGTAGCTGCGTGTTAGGCTGGGAAGTCTGCCACAGGCTATTGGCGTAGTGAGGGAGAGATGGCTCTATAGTGAGAGCAGTACCACAGACCGCTCAAGCCAGGGCCAAATGGGCATCTCAGTCAGACCTTGGAAGGGTCTTGAATACAAGAGGAAGTCAAGGTGAGGTTTAGATAATGCAGGAAGCACCACCAGAAAAGTGTCCGAGTCGAGAGAACGGGCTACAAGTTCACACGATGCAGACCAGACAAACGCCCAGCAAGCAGGTGAACAGGGATGTCCTTCCACTGCCGGCAGCTGCCACGCCAATGTATACATGCCAGCGGGCCAGCAGGAGGCCGGAGCCCCTTGCCTTGAGGATGTGAAAGCCACACCAACCCCTCTTCCATATACTGCCTGAAGGAAACCATCGGGATAAGGAGAGTCTATCTGAGAGAAAGAATAGCCTAAAATAACTATTTCAGTGATCACATCAGACCAAACTTTAAACTGAATTGGACATTCAGCGATTTTTCCCCAGGATTCAGCAGGTGAGGGTTCAGGAAGAAAGTAACACTCATGTCAGAAAATAACTCTGAGTCATTTAGTTATTTTGCACACAAATCGTATACGCACAGGTGAGAGAGTCTATTGATAGACTGAGCCCAGGAACACAGGCAAAACAGATTTATAAGACAAAGGAGAGAAATAAAGCACAGTCAGACTGTATCTTTCAGGGAAATTGATAAGCAGGCCCCTACGAAATGGAGTAGGTCAATGAAGGGTGTCAAAGAAACATTTCAGCTGTTCACAGATTCTGCACCGCAGCTTGAGGACTCAGCTGAGAAGCGAGCATGGCAGGCTGCCTCCGTGTTCTGCGTGCTGACCTACCGCTTCAGCTGGACACTCCTGCACCGTTCCCCACACAGGAATGTGTAAAGTAACGTGTAAACTTTAAACTTTCTGTAAAATAATGAACCACATTTCCTCTCACCCACTAAGTAGCTATCCTGAATCAGAGAACTGCTTGAGACCAGTAGTTAGGATTCTGGGGCCCAGAAAGGACAAGCCAGATAGGCCACCATCCTTATAGAACAGTGCCTGAACGTGGGAAGGCTGGGCATGGCGCACCTCACATCTCCAGTAAGCCTGCTTCCAATTATGATCTCCTGCAGTGACGGGGAAACTATACGCACCAATCCTTTGTGGCCCAGCTTTGGTCCAGCCTCATCCGGGAAGCCCACTCTGCTTTGTCCTCTCCCCATACACACACATGAGCGAACGGACACTGCCATGTACTACAGACAGTGCCGCTCCTGCCTCCCCCCGTTCCTTCCTCCAGTGCAGTTACTGAATGCCCGTGCCCATATGAACACAGCATGGCACGCGCCCTGGTGACAAAGGTCTGCGCCTTCCGAGGGCTAACAGTGCATTGAGAACTGCAGTCAGCGCTCAGCATTTCCCTCATCGTTTCTCTTGCGTTCGTCCCTGAAGTAAAGGACCATATCTTACCATTCCTCTGTATCGCCAGTCCACGCGGCCAAAGCAGGCAGGGAGCAGATGACCAATCGGTATCTGTGACGGGCTCGTGACAGCTGAGAATCCTCGGGCTCCTATTCGTCATTAGACAGCTGTTCCCTAAACTCTGCGCTGGTATCAGGCGACAGGGATTCTGTGTCAAATAATTTTCCTAAACACTAGGTTAAACCACGGTAAACAGGTTTCTTTACACGGCTCCTAACAGCCTTTAATACACTGAAAGATACTGTTAACGACCATGAGAGCACCCAGGAGTCCAGCCAGACAGACTCCCGGAAATGTGTCACGAGACCAATGGCTCTCCAACTGAGTTGAGTGTGAACCTCTCAGTTTATTCAAGAGCGAAGACAAAGTGACTCACAATCCAGACACAGGAGCACAACTCCGTCCTCCTGTCGACACGGCTCGGGCCTCCTGCTGGGCTTCCCTCAAATTAATCTGAATTCTCCTATGTTATTTGTTTGGACCTTGATGAAAATGTTCTATGATACACATAAAAAATAATGACCCAAGAAATTTTGGGAAACAAGAAGTAATAAAATTAACATTAAAATGTTTATCAAAACAAAAATCAGTAAAGCAGTGTGTCACAGTGTGTAGCTTAAGACACACAATAGAACTAAATATCAGGTCAAAATAGACACACCTCGTATGCTAGGGCTTTATTACATGTTAAATGTGATACAAGTCAAGAATTTCTTAGCCACACTCCAAAATCTAAAAATTTCGGAAAGCTGAATGCTTTTTACAACACATCAGGCAGCAAATCCTAGCAAGGGTCGATTCACAGCCTTTACTCGCCCCACGCAGTGGGAATGCTGCCCTGCGAAACACTGGTGTGCTTTCCCACGGGACCCGTCTCAGAGCTACTGGCTGGTTCCACGGGAGACTATCGGTCCACGTATCACACGACTCTCCAAAGTCGACAACACTCTGAATTCCAAAAGACACCTGCCCCAGGGGCGTGGATGAAGCAAATTGACAAGGAAAGGGGGTTATTAAATAGCACTGGAATGGACAACGCACTAAGAGTTCAAAAAAACAGGCTAGATCTATTTTTCACTTTAGACACTTTGGATGACTTAAAGATTTAAGTATAATAATAAAAGTGCTAGAAAACAATATAGCTGAATTAATAAAATCTGAATGGAAAAGGTCTTCCTAAGTCTAATGTGGCTAAATTTGACTAAATGAAAGTCCCGAACTTGTGTACCTCAAAAAGGAGCTTTAATAAAATTGAAAAGCAGCAATATCCTGAGAAACTATTTGCAACGTGACAACAGATTAATATCCTTAATATGGAAAGAACACTTTAAGGTAGACTAAAAAAAATAGTTAAGGAAAAGACAAACACCAAAGAAAATAGTAGCAAAGGAAATGAATACGCAATTCATAAAAGAAAAAATACAAATGGCGAAAGAAAACAGGCACAAAAAGTCCAATATTGCTACTAATAAAACAAACTAAAAACAATGAGATGACGGGCTTAACTTATCACGTGGTCACAAGATCTTCTAACAGCTAAGAATTAGTGAATTTAAGGACCAGAGCACATGGGGAACCACTGCCTTCCGGCACTGCTGGTGAGAACATGACACGGTGCTCACCAGGGAAACCCAGCAACGTGGAGCAAACCTGAACAATGTGCACAATCTTTGACTCAGAAATTCCACTTCTGGGAATTTTACAACAGGAAATAAACATGGATATGCACCCAAAAATTGACTGAAAGGATTGACAAAACCCTGTTTGCAGCAGTAAAAAGACTGCATAATACATAATGTTCAAAATTAAGAGGGTTAGTAAAATAAACTACAGAGAGATTATCGTCATCCATTTAAAGTACTGGTATGGAATATTTTACAGCAGGAAATGGCAGTAATATTTTAACTGGAAAAATAAAGTCTCAAAACATAAATAAAATTTTAAGTATTTATCAGCATATAAAAAGGGCATACACCAAAATACTGAGAATACCTTCTCAGAATGGTGACAGTATGGGTGGTATAGCTCTCTTTTTTCTTATTTACATCAGCTTTTTTCTATAAACTAAATATTCTACAATACAAATGCATATACAGGCATGAATCTCGTAATTAAAAACAGGCACTTTTTAATATTGCTTCTTTTCTTGTTACCCACCAATATGGGTGACTTACTACTCGTTTTTAAAATTTGTTCTCTGTCCACATTCACCTCAACTTAATCGTCTTTTCCCTTATTTATCTCAATTTTTAAAAGATAAAATATAGCTCAAAAGAAAACCAAAATTTATAAAAAGAGACAAAACAGAAGATAAAATATGATTATCGCCTTTGCTTTTAAAATTGCCTACAGCAGTTTTAGAGAATGGGTGGTGTAAATTACCGCAGGGCAATGGAAGCTTTGTGAATTCTTATTTACTGACTGCACTAGACCACATTTACTGCTTCTTCAGAGTGAACTGAGATGAGAGCCAAGACAAAGGCGGGCCTGGCACTGTCTGCCTGTCACACGGCTCTGGGCACTGCAGACGCACGGCAGCCATCCAGTCCTCAAAGGAGCTTCCGGAAGTCCTGGAAATGAGGCTTAAAGAGGTTAAGTGACTTGGTCATGAACACGAAGAAAAACAACTGAAGAACCGGGATTCAAATCCAGGTGTGTCTGACTCCAGCACCCATGATTTTTAATTATGTCTTGGATGCGTCAGAAAAACTGACTAATAAATGGAGGAAATAACTAGAGAATAATAGATAAATTGGTAATTTTTTCCTTCATATTAAAGCATATGATTATGAAAGCCCAGAGTTAAAAATCAGAATTCTATTAATATGAATCTATTTTTGATGACATTAATAAGAAAATAAATTGCATTTGGAGACTTTAGTCTAAGAGAATTTATTTTTGAGTTTTGTACAAAAAAGCAACTGGATGTAGATCCGCTGACAGTAATTATTAATGAAAAGTATTAAAGTCATTTGGGTAAAAATTCCTTACCTAACTTTTACTCCATCTCTAGAATTGTCAAAATTAACATCTAATGTTATTTTTCCATTCTGAAAATGTCTATTAGAGCATTCTAGTACAACAATTCATGGGCACTCAGAGGTATTATCAACAGTTTTGTATGTAGTAGTTTGGACCTCTTCTTAAGCACATATATAGAAATACAAATATATGTAAAAATGTGCATTTTATATTTACAGAAATGGTATCCCTGCTATATTATGTGGCAATTTGCTTTTTTTACTTGGCAATGCCTTCACATGTCCCTTAACAACATCTTAAGCAGATCTATAACTACCTAGTACTTACAGGTATAAAAATTTCATACAACCTGGTTCAAAATTTCAGCGTCATGTTTGATTTGAAGCTCTCCTCTAAGCATAGAGCGAGCTGGGTTTGCGACATGAGAAGTTTGGGACAGGAAAGGAAATACATTGTCTTCCTATTTTCATACTTCCTCAGCTCTTCTGCTGCTGGGAACACATCCCTCTGTCCCATCCCACTGTAGAGATGTTGGTCACCTGGCCACCTCCATCTGCAAGCCCGGCTGGGAGACAGAGTGTAGTCGTGTTACAAAAAAGAGAACGATTCTGCTGGAGGCTAGACGTCTCCGCCACACTGCTGCTCCAGGCAGGGACTGCTTGAGAGAAATAATTTGGCTGAGATGACAAGTGAGCTCTAGGACTGTTGGGGAAAATTCCCTTCCCCTAGCTCTCTTCTTGGTAAAGTTCCTCTAACCCTTCAGATCGCTTTTCCCGAGACAGTCCGCCATTTCTGTGTTGCTAGAGCAGTGTCTCCATAACTCTAGCACAACAGCACACACATTTTGTAGAACCACTTATTTACTCTTTTTCCACTATGCCAGGATGGGCCTGTACTCTCCACTGGGCACCCATGACCATCCTTGAGGCTACTGACCTTTTCCCATTCTGTTTGGTCCTCGTTGAGACATAACAACCACAGCAAACTGTGCCGCTACGGGGGCAGCGGGCTCAGTGCTGACTAACTGTAGAACAGCGTAACTGCGAATGCACCGGTTTGTTCAGGAGGGACCAGAATTGGGCCTGAATTCTTCCATGGGCTCTGATGTGTGGTCCCTGAGACACCCATCCAATGGGTGAGCTGCTTTTCATCTCCAGCATATTGCTGCCATATGGGAACAATATGGGAACACAGACCTAAATTTTGGATATTTTTTCAATACTGGGTCAAAAACGTTTTAAATCTTGAACAGCAAAACCATGCATATCTGCATTTTTTATTTAGCCTGTTTTTAAGCTCTAATTTAAGGCAAAAATCTGATCGTGTCATTGTCCACTTGAAACCCTTCAGTGACTCCCCACTGTCTACAGGATAAAGTCCCAAGATCCTTACTGTGCATCACTGTCTGGCTTCTTCCTCTTCACCACCCATCTCCCTCTGCAACTCTCACTTGCCCTTATGCTACGCCACAGTAATCCTTATGGTCTACTCATCAATGTCCTACACTCTGAAATTATGAGAGAATCTCAAGATCCACTCCTTACACCCCCATCCCCTTCTGTGCCTCCTCCCCCACCACTGGGAATTAGCAGCATAATTACTATGTTACAATCCCAAGATCTACTGTGGGTTGAGAAAGATACAAATATAAGTAGTAGATTGCCCCAAATCTGGGTTGCATCACTCACTGTCTCTCACACCGACACACACACACACACACACACACACACATCACACACTCTGACCCTGCTCCTCTGGTTTGCCCCGTCCAGGAAGCCCGCTCTGACTCATTCTCAGTCCCAGACACAAGAACCATCTTTGATGCCCTCCACTGTGCTCCTACAGTGACTGTGCAGGATGCCATCACAGCACTTACTGTGATGTTTGGTACAATTTGTACAAAATTAAGGAGGATAATGACTCCATCTTTATCATCCACTCTGGCCTTTTAAAATTATATGTTGGCCAACTTTCATTACAAAGTTAGGAAAGGTTATGAGGGAACCCTGAGGCTAATTTTTATTATTTACCATATCATTATAATATTTATTATATTATTTATTATCAGCTTCATCCTCTCTAGAACCTAAGCGTCCATTCCTGCTGGCAGAGCCTAATGTGACCCTGCTCTGTGCTTTCTCTCCCAAGGTGTTAAGCCTCGCGGTTCTGAGGGGACGGGAGTCACAGCTGCCACTTGTGATTCTGACCAGAAGTGATTGTAGGCAAATAATAAACTTGTACCTAACAGATACACTCAAGACATTTTTAATTTAGTTTTGGTTTGCAGAACTTGGTCTGGATTCTAACTTTTCACTATCCTGCATTTCAAATCTTGCTCATCAAAAAAAAAGCTAAGACCTTGGTTGTTGAGTGGTTTGAATTTGGATGCTGGGATGACTAATTTACTTACTCTGAAATGGATTCCTTCTGTTTTCTAAAATCGTTGACCTCTCAACTTTATTTATCAACAGTTGACCTATCAACTTTATCCCTGGATACTCTGATCATGTTGACAGTCAATATTCTGATTGGTCATTATAGGGACCTGGAAATGGCCACCCTAAGATATGTCTCTTTTGCATCAGGATTATTTGAGGCTGATTGCTTTTGATAAACTCGGACAGGGAAGGAGGCTCTGAGGAATGGAACTTGCCCTTCGTTAGGACACATTTACATTTGTAAGGTAAATCTCTATCTGTAAAATGTGCCTCCCTCTCTGTACCAGGAAGAAGAAAGGAGATGACCTTCTCTCTAGAAACTCGTAATCAATACCAAAGGCAAGGACTTAAATCTGCATTTTATTGTGCTTGTCTGGTAACCTCCTGTAACTGACTTCCCTCCCCCTCCCAAAGTTGGCATTTCTTCAGGATTAAGCATCTTTCCTTAGGCTAGGAACTGATTGCTGCGCTCACCTGTGACCACCCAGCTCCAGACAATAGACTTGCCTCCTGCTACGCCCACCGAGACACCAGACCCACTACCTGCTGTGTCCATCAAGCACTGTGCTGACAGGGCAATCTTGTGACTATCGTGGGAAGGACATTTCAATCATATGTGAAACACCCTGTTTGGGGGTATATAATCACTGTGTGCACCCCACTTCTTCGGTGCCCTTTCTTCCTTCAGGAAGAAAGGCCCCGGGCCATGGTCCTCATAAAGCTTTGTTTAATTTTCTCCTGCTATTCTGTCTCATGTGAATTTAATTCGTTCTCCGGCCAGACGAACCCACATTTGGGAAGAGGAAATGTCTTCCTCCCCTACAGTCATGATCGTCCATCACTGAAGAAGAGAGAATTGTTGAGGGCTCATCAGGTGCCAGGCACTGTGCTAAGTGTTTACTTGCCTTTCTCACCTATCTTTAAGAAAGGTGAGTGAGGAAATCTAAGTATGGTAGAGGGGAAGAGTAAAGTATGTTTAAACTATAATGTCCCAAAACATGACCCAAATCTCTAGACACACTCTTTGAAATCTCAGCAAAAAAAAAATCTCCTCCCTCTGAATCCTTTTTTGTGTGTCATCTGTACAGCATTTTGCATCATCAACATTATCCAAGAAATATTTATTGAATACTTATTATGTGTCAGTCCTAGGAATCAGTGGTTAATGATACACTTCCCTCTGCAGCTTAAAATCTTAGAAAGCAGACAGACGTGGGACAAACAGCAGTATGATGGGCATAAAAAGAAGTGTGGGATTTCCGGGGACAGCTAACCCAGGCTCGGGGTCAGAGCAGGAAATGCTTCTCTGAGCTAGAATGTTACTAAGCTAAAGAGGGGCAAGAAGCAACTAGACAGATGTAGCAAGGAGGAGGATTCCAGGTGGAGGCAGTGCTCGAGTCGCTCTTCCACAGAACACCCCATACAGTAACTCACCTACTCATTTACAAAGGAATCATCGTTGCCATTTTACAGATGAAAAACTAAGACTCAGAGATTGAATAAGTTAATAAGATTGGAACCCTTGTCTATCAGACTCCACAGCATCCCCATACATTTAGCTCCCTCCGAGAGCCGCCTGCATCAGCTTCTTATTGGACCAGTGCTTAGCAAACATTTTTTGTAAAAAGATAGATAGTAAACACTTTTCAGGCTTTGCACGCAAAGAGGTAAAATCAAGGATAAAATACAGGAACTTAAATAACAAGAGAAAAAAACAAATTTCCATAAAATTTGTGATGAAATTCAAAATATAATAATAAAAACTGAGTACAGTATTTTGTAATACAGGTCTGCTAATGTGAAGAATGAAATTCTTTAGGAAGGAATAACATTTCACTCAATTGGGGTTCAAAGCTAGCGTTCCTATAATCAAAGGAGTTGGAAATATCCATCTGTGAAAATCATTCTTCAGTGTGGATCATATCAGAACAGGCAACCCGGTCGGATCTGGCCCGTGGGCTGTAGCTCAGCAACCCCTAGATTAGTCCATAAACAGCAAGAGCAGCACTGTCCCATAGAAACCTAAGTGAGGCACACATGTAATTTTAAATAGTCTAATAGGCACCTTAAAAAAAAAGTCAAAAGAAACAGACTAAATTAATTTTAGCAATTTATTTAACCAAAATATTACCACTTAAACATACAAGCAATACAAACATTATTAATGAGATATTTCACCATCTTCTGTCATACTGAGTCTCTGAAAGCCAGAGTGAACGTCACACGTACAGCATGTCTCAGTTTGGCCAGGCACATGTCACAGCTCCAGAGTGCAGGTCTGGGTCAGGACTGGGAACGTGTAAACGAGAGAAGCAGATCGTACAGAATCCGCATTCCACACAAGAGTACAAATTCTGTCTAAAGGTGGAAGCCACTCAGCTCCACAAAAAGTTGTCACGCAGAAAAGCGGCCCAGCGTATGGACAGATGTTCCAAATTTTCAGAGAAACCAAACATCTAGAATTTATTGTAAAAATCTCCTGATTTCTAGATGTTGGCAACTAATTTTTTAAAAACTTATACACATTCTACAGGCCAAACAATTCAAGTCTGCACACTAACTCTGGCCACGGCCTTCCCCACGCTCCCTCTGTCCACGCCTGTCTTTCCAGTATCTAAGCTATAGCTCACATAGGTGCTCAAAAAATTATAAGACTCTCAAGTTAAGGCAATAAATACTTTCAAATAAAATACCTTGAGCATGTCAAAGGAATAATAACAGATGATAAAAAATAATTATGGAAATAATCATATCCACGTTTTCAACCATCTTATAAAAAATCAGTTTATCCACTGAGCTTATTCAATAGTATTTTAAATCATAAAAGTCTCCAATTAAAAGTAGCCATAATCACAACAACCAAAAAGTGGAAGTAAACGTAAATGTCCAGCAACAATGGATAAACGGTGTGGTGTACACGTGTGGTGGAACATTACTCAGCCCTAAAGGAAGGCTTCTGACACTGGCTACAATAAAGGATGAACTTTGAAATAAGCCACGCACAAAAGGACAAATATTATGTGATTCCACTTATAGGAGGGACCGGGATTGGTCAAATTCAGAGACAGTGGGTGCCGGAGGTGGAGGGCGAGGGGAACGGAGTTAGTGCTCCATGGGCACAGAGTTTCAGTCTGGTAAGATGTAAAAGTTCTGCACGTGTGGTGGTAACGGTTGCGGAACAACGTGAACGTACCTAATGCCAAAGACCTGTACACTTAAAAGTGGTTAAAATGGAAAAGTTTAGGTTACGATATTTTACCATAGTAAAAAAGTAGCCATAGCATATTTTTAATTAAAAAAAATACTCATTTTTATTTTTAAAAATCTCTCCTGAAAGAGTACATTATAGCCTTTCAAATTAGCACAAGTTAGACAAGAAAAGTATACGAAATACTGAGTTTAATTATAAATGTTTTGAAGTGCCATTTTTTCCTGTTCATATATGCACCCCAACTGAACCCAGATTAACAATGTCAGCTTGTTCAAACTGTGGTAAACTCCTCTGGATGCATAAAGAGGTTGGTAAGTTTGATTTGTAGTGAGCACTCTATTTATATGTAAACAAGCCCTTCCAGGGACCTGCCTGGTGGTGTAGTGGTTAAGTTTGCATGCTCTACTTTGGCAGCCCAGGGTTTGTGGGTTCGTGTCCCGGGCACGGGTCATCAAGCCACACTGTGGTGGCGACCCACATACAAAAAATAGAGGAAGCCTGTTAGCTCAGGGAGAATCTTTCTCAAGCAAAAAGAGGATGATTGGCAACAGATGTTAGCTCAGGGCCAATCTTCCTCACCAAAAAAAATAATAAGCCCTTCCAACATGTCTGAAAATACTCCAGAACAGCTGCTATCCTGAATATTTTATGTAGTCCTTCCCAATATTATTTTCACAATTACTGAGGATTTGTATCAATAACAATAATACTTACCTACCTCAAGGACTACTAAGAAAATCAAATGAGATAACTGTAAATCAGAAAAATCACATCATAAACTACAAATCAACATGCAAATTTTTTACTACCAAAGAATTAATAAAGCAAAGGTCAACTTTTGCCCTGGTTCCATCCAAAACATCACATATTCTGAAAACAAGTCTGAATTAATAGTTTACCAAAATGGCTGGTTCCCCTCAGCCAAGCTCACTGGCAAAATATTCTCCATTTCCTCTAAGCCACTGAGGGACAAAAAGCTACGCTGGTAACCACTCTGGGATTTTTAAGCACAATTTCCTAGGACAAATGCTTCCTGAGACTCTTTGGCTATTTCCTCTCTGACCCAGCTGGATTTGCATTTACAGAGAATTCAGAGCAGGATGCTCCCAGCTCAATACTTCCACCATCTAGTATCAAAGAACCCCATCTCCATTTTCCAGGGCTCCCTCTGTGTTTGGAATTCATCTCTGTGGGAGGTCACGAAGTCAAACGCTGTGACTGAGAGGAGCTGCTCATCACAATGCAGGAGTAAGTGCCAGCCCAGGCTGCCAGGGCAATCCAATCTCAGGCTTCCAGGAAGAAAAGGGTCACCTGCAGCTCAGGAAGGAGCATCCTCTCCTCTTTCAATAGGAAATATCAGGCAACTTGCCTGATGGTCGTAGGGGAGGGGAATTTATCTTGGTTCTGAAATACAAAGTATTCATGATACCCCTTCCACCAAAAAGGCGGATGGATTAGCTGTGCAGGCGGCATGACCCCAGGTGGAAGGTCAGCCTCGTGTTTCCATCATTCCATGTGATACACATCTAGCTCATTTCTACCATGCGCCTTGGCAGTAACCCCAAGCAATTCTTGAGCTGATGGTCGTAATAATGGAATTTTATTTCCATTAATTCGTTAATTTCTGGTGACTTTAATGCAGCAATGTTTCAGCAATTAATTTTACTGTCACTTTAGTTTCCATAAAATTTGCACAGTTTTCGTGATGTAAAAACTTATTAATGGGTGATTATAAGCCCTTAACTATTACGTAACTTTTACCTTAGCTACTTTGAATAAGTAAATATGAATGCTTCATGAATAAAGTTCCTAAGACTGATCAAATACTTTTAAATATATGTACTTAAATATTTTCTTGGTTATGTTGCAATAATCTAATTGACACAAGACACAAACTGAGCACATTTTTAATATTCATTTTTACTATGATAGCCATAACATGAGATTGAGAATTCATACCTCAGACCTTCCCAAGTTACGATATTAATTGATTTGTGACAACTGTGCTTCTAATGACACTTTATCTTAGCATTTTAGTATAAACTATTTACGCTCTGTAAATGTGGCAGGCTTTAGTAATTGGTGTTGTATGACAGTTCTATGGAGGGGTACAGACATGTTCGTAATCCTAGAATAATAACTTGAATTATAACTGAAAATTTTACCCCTTTGCCTTAAAAAAATATATAACAGTTTTTAAAAGACTGCCCCTGGTTTTCTAGAGAGCTGTTGCTGCTGCTATCGCTGTTGTTTCTGAACCTGAGGTCCAGACTCCCCAGGAGAGCAACACCCAAGAAAATGTTATTACCCGACTCTACCAGCAGGGGCTACTTGAGGACCCGGGGTTATTCACATCTCAGAATGACAAGAGAATAGTTTAAGTGAAGAGCATTTATTGAAAATGTAATGAATATTGCTGTGAAACATTTCTTAAAATTCTTTACTACAGAATTCAGCATTGTTTAGAATACCAATCCCAGATCCATTTCCTTACACTCCTGCACTAACAAAGGATCAGCAAGGCTGAAATCAGCAAGAATGAGATGTTTGTTTCCGGTACTGGCTGCATTTTTATTTCTGTAGAAGTTTGTTTAGGAGCAAAGAGCACGGCCACCATCCGACCATGACTGTTTCTAGGAATTTGCTGTTTGTATACAGTTTAGAAATGATGAGATTCTATTAAAATTCATTACAACATTGCAGGAATTAAAAAAAAAAATCTCTCCCTCTTTTTAGCTATTAGCTTTTTTTTTGCTGTTCTCAGCCTGACCCAGCCCGCGAAGCTGGAAGCTGGCAGCTGCGACTGCAGTACAGATTTCACACAGTGTAATTACGGCAGTGACACTAGGACTGAGAGGTACAAAGAAAAAAAAGAGGCCCTACAGGTTATTAGCACTAAACACTGGGAGAAATCAAACGGGGAGTCAATGCGTAATTTCGAGGCCTATCAAGCCTCATCAGGAACAGCAGGGAGGAAAGTGCTTCACTTCATCATCTCACTCTCTGACTTTTGTTGAAAATTACAGTAATTAAAAACGAGCTAAGTACTTCTCAGGCAAGGGGCCTTTTCTTTACCCATCACCTTTTAGTTGGCTGCTGATTCTGTGTGACCTTTTCCTTGGCTCTGTCTATCGCAGTCAACACAGATCTTTGTAGAATGGCTCTCTGAAACCTAATTACTATCTGCTGGGTGATGCGGTATTGATCAGGGAAGGTGGCACAGCAAAATAGGAGAACCAGCACTGTGGCCCCAGCAATCGAAAAGTAATTCCAGCCCCACAGACATGGCCCTTCTACCCCCTTATTAGACAGAAGCAGCTGTGATGTTGCCAAATCGATACCCCACACTGGATTGCTTCTTTGACTAAAAAGCCGTCTTTTTTTAAGAAGTCACGTACAATCAGCGGCCTCTGACTTCAAAGGACTTTGCCCTAACGCACTGTGTGAGTGAACAAATTCTTTGTTGGCAAACATCTTCGGTACCAGTAGTGGTGGTGGTGGCGGTGTTTTAAATTACCACTTTTATTTAGCATCCTAATGGCATATCAACCTGGCCGATCCATCCAGGAAAGCTTCAACTCCAACTCTTAACAAAAGAGGCTCAAAGGCATCAGAAAGCGTGGATTAATCTAAATGGTTTAATACTCAAAAATTAGTCAAATCATTTTAACAAAAAAAATATGTTTTCTAAAAGGCAATAGTAGTTAGCCTCATGTTTCAGTACATACAACACGTAAAAATTGAATTGGGATTAATTGATTTTTCAGAAGAAACTGAATAGCTTTATAGAGAGAAAATATTTTTGATTTACTTTGTTATTTCAAATAAAGGAAAACATGTCATTCTATTTGCATTAAAAGAAAGATAAAAACGCATTCAAATTTCTTTAAGTTCTAGCATTTAGAACTAGATATTTTGGTAATTTTACCTAAGGAATGAGTTGTGGTGATTTGCTTGGAGTTTGATCAGCCCCTATAATGGAACATATAGACGTTTCCAGCTGGAGTGGCAGAATAGCGGTTCAAACTGCTGTCATAACTACAGCTAAGACAGCCCAGCTTCATTTCTATTTTCAGACACCTATAGCTTGAATACTTAATACTCCATTGGGAAAAGGTTTCACCTACAATTATTTTATTTGTTACTAAAAATTACGTTATATTTTCAATCTCTGGAGGCCTAATGTGACTCAAATATTTATTTAAAATATCTTCCCAACTAACTGCGTGAGAAGTCATAGCACTGACTGGTTGTATATGGGGGGTTATTTAAAGATAATTACAGGAATTAGATAAATCAAAAGCACGAACGAATTTCCCAAGAATTTTATCTAAAACTATTATTGCATTTTTCTTTCCATGAATACCGTCTACAAAACAGTTGTCCCAAAACGTTAACACCATAGGATTACAGGTGTATTTTGTACTTTATCAGAAGAGTGGATCTCATTGCTCTACACATGTTTAAGCGCAATCATAAAAACCACACAGCATATAAAAGTTAGCACAGCTGTGAAAACCGAGACTCAGACAGGTCCACCTGCATCTGTTACTTTTCAAATAAGCTCTACCATCGCAGCCTTTGACCCTCGATTACATTCTGCTAAAGCGACTCTGCCAACCCTTGGGTCCAGACACTTGTCACCATCTGAAATTCCATGTCTTTACTTAAGAACCAGAGATTCCCAGACTTCTTGGGTTCACAGTGCCCCAGGGGAACAAAAATGTAAAACACCCCCTGGAGGCCGTCCTTGGCCGCAGCCACTGAGGTGCCCGGTGCACCGCTGAGGAACCAAACTCAAGGCAATCGTGTTTTCAAACAGTATTTTCCTGGGAATCTCAATATACTAAAAAAATAAAGGCAATATTTCTTATTTTATGAGTTCCGAGATATAACAATTACTATTATAGTACCAATCGACGTATGTGTGTGGAGGGAGTTTATGAACACAGAAAATGGAATGTCTTCCGTAAAAAAGTTTTTTGGATTCTGGATTTTGTTTGTTTTTATTCCTGTTTGTTACTTTTGTTCTAACCTTTGATTTCACTGTAATCCTAATTCTAAAAACGTGTGTACACTTTTCTGGTATAATTTGTATGGTTTGAATAATGTTCACAGACATTTGATCAGCTCTGCAGAGCTACACTCTTATTACAAAATACGTAAGATTTGCTCAAAAATCTCTCAGAACATTTAAATAAGCTAAAAGAGAGCTCAAATAGTAAAATGTATAAAATCCACACTGAAATGTACAAAAAAGCATATGTTTTAAAATTATTTGTTAATCTAACTTATTTTAAGGGAAGCTGTTATGTTTTGCAAGAAATACACTTAGAAATTCTCATGTGGACACTTTTAGGCATTTAAAACATAACCCAAGACTTTAAATAAATCCATGGTCCTAAGAATGAGAATTGCTCTTACATTCCATGAGTTTTTAGCTTTCCTATTTGTGAGCAGCAGGGTTTTGTAACAACATAAATAAATTCTTTCATTTTTATTTTAGATAACCATCTCATTCTTTCTTTCCACTAGTACATGTGTTTTCAAATGTCAAAGGTTATTTTAATCCAGTCTTACTTCCATTTATAAACAATGTAAAGTAAAATAACACAGTGGATCACTATGGTTACTTGGGAATGGAATGGTTGATCAAAGAAACTGAGGAAGAGAAACCTTCTGAGGATAGGCAAATAGTGTGTCATCAAATCCTATAAATATGATGATTATTTGAGGCTTTAGCCCAAAATTCAGAAAACATATAAAGCTCAAATCCTGGGAATTTTTACCATAAGAGGTATAAACAATTATCCTATCTTTTACAAGTTTCACAAGTTACTAACATAAACATATATTAATTCATGCCTTGTGGTTAGGCAGCAAACACCTACATGTGTGTTAATGATCTTGTGATGGAAAATATTATAATTTGGTTTTGTCTTGTTTTTGAGGAAGATTAGCCCTGAGCTAAGATCTGCTGCCAATCCTCCTCTTTTTGCTGAGGAAGATTGGACCTGAGCTAACATCCGTGCCCATCTTCCTCTACTTTATATGTGGGACGCCTGCCACAGCATGGCTTGACAAGTGCTGCATAGGTCCACACCCGGGATCCGAACTGGCAAACCCTGGGCTGCTGAAGCAGACTGTGCCAACTTAACCGCTGCACCATCGGTCTGGCTCCTATAATTACAGATTTTATATTTTGCTTTTTCACATGACCATTTTTATTTTAGAGTAGATTTAGTTGTACAGAAACCTTGCAAAGACAGTACAGAGGGTTCCTATAAACTCCAAACTCAGCTTCCTCTCCTATTACTGTACGACACCTTCCATTAGTGGGGTACATTTGCCACAAGTAACAGACCAATACTGACATACTGTCACTAGCTAAAGTCCATCCCTTATTCATACATCCTTAGTTTTCACCTAATGTCCTCTTTCTGTTCCAGGATCTCATCCAGGACCCCACATTACATTTAGCCATCATGTCTCCTTAGGGCTCCTCTTGGCTGTGGCAGTTTCTCAGACTTTTTTTTTTTGAAGACTTGAAAGTTTTGAGGGAACTGGTCAGGTACTTTTGTAGAATGTCTCTCAGTTGCAGTTCATGTGTGGAGTTCATGTTCTCCGTTGTGGTCACTATTAGATGGAGGTTATGGGTTTGGGGAGACCACAGAGGTAAAATGCCATTCTCTCCACGTCATACAGGGGTGAACGCTATGAACATGGCTCCTCACTGTTGACATCAACTTGATCACTGGCTGAGGGAGTGTTTATCAGGGCTTTCCATTGTAAAGTCACTCTTTTGCCCTTCCCATATTGTCCTTTTAGAAAGGTCATCACTAGCACATCCCACACTGTGGGAGCAGGCAGTTTTACCCCACGTCCTCGAGGAAGAAGTGTCCACATCAATCATCTGGAGTTTTTCTACAAAGGAGATTTGTCTATTCTCCCTCATTTATTTATTCATTTGATCATTTTTATATTACTATAGATGCAAGGATATTTATTTTACACTGGGTTTATTTTGGGTTATAATCTACCATCTAAAACTACTTTATTTTGTTGCTCAAATTACTCCAGCTTTTGCTACTGGGAGCTCTTCTAGTTAGCGCCTATGTCCCTTTGACGCCCCTCATTGTTGTGTTTTTTGAGCAGTTTCTTACTTTTAGGCACTATAAGATACTCCAGGCTTATCTCATACATTTCCTGCCCCAGTCCTAGAATCTGTCATTTTTCCAAAGAGCCCTGGCTTCTTTTATTGAAGAATGGAGTTAGAAACCAAGATCTGGACGCTGGAAGTATTATTACATTCAGGCTGTCTCAGCTGACAGAGCAAAAACAAAAACTGTGTGTTTACTAAACCACTTATATACATATATCTATCAATATTGCTATATGAAGCCATCTGTATCTACATTAGGCTAAACATGAGTTCATACTAATGTCTCCAACTCGAATCCATCACCACGTGGGTCATCCCAGCCTTCTTCCTTTGCTCGTCTGTAACTTCCCACTCCAACAGTAAGAAACCCAACTCCTTCATCTGCCGCTTATTTACTTAATTATTCAATTCCAATATACGTATAGTGTTTCCGGAACGGTTATTCCAGAGCCCTGTGGAAACAGCTTTATCAATAGGATGGTGCCCTTGCGTCTAATTTTACCAGTTAGGTCAGGTTCTTTGCTTCCCGCCCCTTCAGTAAGGCTGCTTCATACATTTGAAATACAGGTGATTCTTTTGTCACTGTCTGTACTACGTCCTGGAATCCCCAAACTCCTTAATTTTCTCTTAACTTGCATACATTAAGGTGCACTCCTTCTGCCATAAAGCTCTATGGCACTTATGACAAATTTAGCAACCAACTTATTTTTGTATTTCAATCTATTCCACCGCATTGAAAGGACTCTGGTTCACACATAAAATGGTTGAAAGTAGTTATAGTTCTAAAATAGCTCCTTGCAATTTCAGGATACTCCTCAACAAAAGAAATCCAAAAACTTGAAAGAGAAATGAAAGAAAAAAATTATTTCAAAGTTACATCACTAACAACATGTAACAACTGTTTGAATTTATTATCATAAAAATTAAAGTTAGGGGCCAGCCCCATGGCCAAGTGGTTAAAGCTCCACACACTCCACGTCAGCGGCCTGGGTTCATGGGTTCAGATCCCGGGTGCGCACCTACTCCACCCATCAGTCATACTGTGGAGGCGTCCCACATACAAAACAGAGGAAGACTGGCACAGGTGTTAGCTCAGGCTAATCTTCCTCAAGCAAAAAAAAGAGGAGGATTTGCAACAGATGTTAGCTCAGGGTGAATCTTCCTCACAAAAAAGAAAAAATTAAAGTTAGATCAAAAACATCTAGAACTTATAGAAAGCAATGAAACTATCTATAGTTAAATCCTGATACTATACACAGTATAGTAGGTACTAAATTAATTCCAGTTAAATGGGAAATGAATAGGTTAGAATCAGGAACTGCATTCTTTAGAGCTATGATCATATTACACGGTTAAGTTGTTTATTTCATAGAATTTTACCATGATGTGACATGGTACTGGGAAGTGAATTTTAGAACATGATAACCACTTTATTATGTGAATTCACCTGAACCTTACCTGGTATGATCCATGAGCAGGGTACCTGGATACTAAAATATACAGCTTATTCAAGATTCTTTTGCATGGAGAACTTGAATTATTTTAAAGGTCACTCTAGCCTGCAACCTCCTGATCAATGTCATATTTGAAAGAAATCCCAATCTATGAATGGTACACATGAAAAACAAAGGGCTAATTCCCTTAATTTGTAGTGTCTACAAACGAACAAGAAAAATACTAATAACCTAATAGAAAATGAGCAAAGGACATGAAGAAAAAGTTTATAAGAAGTGAAATTTAAAAATGGCTTCTGAACATGTAAAAAGACATTCAAAATCATTTATAATAAGAGAAATGCAAAATAAAACTCAATGAGATTGCTCACCTATTAGATTGACAAAAATTTAAAACATCGATATATCATCAACGAATAGGAGAAACAGACACTCTCGTACACTGCTGTCTTGAGAAAGTAATTTGATACTATCTGTAACAATTTGATTCTTTTTCAGTTAGCAATTCTAGTTCTAGTAACACTGCCTACAGACACACAAGGCCCCAACAAGGGCACACAGGAATATTTATTGCAGCATTGTTTGAATAACTGAAGATCGGATAAAAACCAAATGTTCATCCATAGGGGACCGCCTAAGTAAATTATGGTGCATCCATACACTATAAGGCAGATATGTAAGGCACAAAATGCTTCTCGAAATACATCAGTAACAGAAAAAAGGTAGCAGAGAGTGTAAATACCAGGCTACAATTAGTGGAGAAAGAGGAGAAGGAGCAGAGGATGAGGAGGAGAGAGGTGATGTACACGCAGACGCTTGCTTATGAGCAGAGCATGCCTGCAGGATACCAAGGGACTAACAACAGAGGTTGCTTCTGGGGGTTGAGAAAAGGGAGATTTCTCCTCTCTTCTCAGTACATGCTTTTGTTGTATTTGATTACTTCTTACCAACTGCATTATTTTTTTTACCTAAAAAAGTAGTTCTTAAAAAGATTAAGAAATATTATTCATAAAATGAATGACTGTACTTGAATTAACTACATCCTATGAATTCAGTCAAAAAAGAGTTTGTTATTTAAAAAGAAAGAAAAAAGAAAATACTCAGTCTAGTCAGGAATTGATCTTACTTAAGCTATTGTGTAAATTCTAAAACCAGGGAACAGGGTGGGGTCAATTTTTCACTGTGATGTTTTTGGATTGTTTAAGGATTTAACCACATGCAAATTTTCCTATTCAAATTAAAACATAAGCAAGCAAATATGCTCAAATTTAAAAGAAGTTTAATCTGAGATTGCACAAAATGAAGTTTACCCGGAAGCACAAGGTAACACACTGGTTTTCTGCAGCATATTAAAGGTGGGCACATAAACATTTCAATATGTGCTTTTACTGAAATCTCCTCCAAGGTTTACACATATCCTCTGTTTGCAAATGTCCATGTACATACATTTACACACACACTTCTATGAGCACATATGTGTACACTTAAAGAAATCAAATATTTGTGTAACCTTTATAAATTTTTTTAAATACTGATTTAAAGCATTTCTCCCACTTAGAGTGCCCTCTCATTTCCTCTCCAGCAATTCACATCCATTACTGCCTCCATGACAATTAAAAACTAGGCCTCTTCCATAAAGTCCTTCCTGATTAACTAAACCCCACAGCAGGAGATCTTCCATTCCTTCAGTCCACAGACACACAGGAGCCTGTGATCTGTCAAGCACTGGGCGTACGATGAAAAAGAAGGAAATACATACCACACTTAGAGAGCCAACAGCCTATCAAAGGACATGGATTAAAAAAAGAGGAAGAATTCCCTAAACCCAGTTTCGGTCAATGCCACAGAGGACAGGACTGTGAGAGATGTACACACAAAAGAAGAACCACTCAGCTTGCTGGGAAGCAATCTCTGGGAAAGAGACATTCACGCTGCACAGGAGCGACAGGTGGCACCGGCCCAGGGAGGGACAGGGACAGCACTGCCCACAGAGAGACAAGGTCCCTGGTGCTGGGCAGGGAGGAGTGGGGTGTTGGAAGGAAGGAAATGAGGCTAGGGTGGCTGAGGCATGTGCAGCAGGTAAAGGACCCATAGTGAGGAAAGGGAAGCAGGCAGAGGCTGCGCCGGCCACACTGAGGCATGTCCTTCCTCTTACTCCAGGCACCTCAGCCCTGACTCGGGTGTTTCTGAGGTAGGACGTTCCCTTGTAACAGGATCACTTTGCCTTGATAATGCCAACCTTATCTTTTCAGATAAATTACAAGGTGCTAGAGGACAAAATAGCTAGCACCTTGCTGTGCTTCTCAGGTACCCTGTCTGTAAAATGAGGAGAGCAACAGTGCCCACCTTTATTTGGGAGAATTAAATGAGTGAATAAAGTTACTAAATAAGTAAATGAGTTATTGAGTAAAGCACTTAGAAGAGTGCCAGCAACACTGTCGGTGTTCGGTATTATTTTTTACTGAATCACCCACACATCCTGGAGAAGAGGCCCAGTTCTATGTGTCACAGAATATTTAGTACAGTGGGACTGAAGAATGCTCATTAAATGGGAAGGAAATTTCAATCCTGGCCACTACATTCCTTGCTACAGTACCAGTTACTACACAGGTTAGGTGGTGTTGCCGTAATTTCTGTCTTTTAGGGGTTATTATCAGGGACAGACAGAAACCATGAGACAAAGACTAAAGTCTAGGAAACTGGAACTAGCCTAGTTGCCCAAGGGTCCTCAGATCACTGCCACTCCCTACTCAGGGCCCATCCCCCCTCTTTTTTTCCAGGTTAAAGAAGTCAGTTTTTCCCTCAGACACACCCTGATCTGCTTCTGAATTCTTGAACATCCCTGAAGACTTCCACCCAACCCTCCATGAGGTAATTCCATGTGGAAGTGGAGACGACTTGGTCTCAGCAGGCACCTGAAAAGCACAGTGGAGGCTGGAGAGAGGCTAAATGACCAGGATGCCCATTTTGATGTTTTCTATGGGTGGAAACAGGCAGGAGAGACAGGAAAATGGAACTATCAGATTTTCCCTTTTAGAAACTTAACTGATGTGTGGGCAGTTGATGATGAGATTCTCAATTGAAATCATAGACCATTTCCAGCTTTTATTCGTAAGCTAGTTATCGCAAATTGCTCACTGGCTTGTTTTGAAGATCTTTGCAAGTAGCAGCAACCTCAGATTCCCTTAAGAAACACTCTCTCATAACAGTGTCAGAGAGAGTGAACGCTGTCTCCATGTCACAGGAATGATCAAATGTTTTTCACAATTACACTTTTTGATATTTCTACTGAAGTGTTGTTTGTAAAAACGCTGCCAAAATGGCAGGATTTCATGGTAGTTTTTATTTTTTAGTCAAAAGGCAACACCTCTGTGAGAGGCAGCTTTTTACAAGCCTTGTAGAGATTAAAAGCTCCAGTTCCAACAAGCGATGTCAGCATGATGGCGGAGTGAGCTTTCCCCTTAGACTCTCCTCTAAGATACAATGAAAAGGACATTCACAAACCAACAGAGAACATTCACACAACATAAAAGACATTTGAGAGACCCACACAGCCATACATCTGAAGGTAATGGTGCTGGACCTCCCCAAAGGAAATGGAAGGAGATAAGGGGATATCCTCTTCCTCCCTGGCAGTGACGCAGGGTGCAGGACCACACGTGGCTCTGAGAGGAGAGTGGGGAGGGGCAGCTCTCTGTGGGCACAGCTTTGCTCTCCAAATTCCCCCACAGCCTGAGGGAAAGCCCCACACAGAGGAGGCTAAGCTATTGCAGGGGTGTCTTCATCAAGCCAGCACCTCAGGAGAGCAGAGGGAGAACACCCCCAGGATCACGCAGGTGAGAGAAAGTCCTCTCCCCCTGCCTGGCATTCCAGATCAGCTGCTTGGCCAGAGTGCCAGTACATAGTTAGAAAAGCAGCAGCAGTGGGAAAGAGAGCCAGCAATTGCAGACTGGCCCTGTCAGCATAGATGCTAAGGACAGGCACAGATGTCAAGGGTCATGGCAAGCTCAGAGTACACAGCTCCTGACTCTGCGATAATGGCAGGAGGTAAACTCTGTGATCAGATACTATCACTATGTGAAGGCACAAATCCACACCATTGAATAGAATGAAGAAATATATTAATATGCCAGATCAGAAGGAAAATGACAAGCACCTAGAAATCAACCCTGATGGTACAGAAATTTCCACTCTAAATGATATAGAACTTAAAACAGCTATCATAAAAAAAGCTCAAAGAGTTACAAGAAAATACAGATAAATGGTTCAATGAAATGACGAACAAAATTAATGAACAGAGGGAATTCTTCACAAAAGAGATTGAAACTATAAGGAACAACTAATCAGAAATGTTGGAGATGAAAAACACAACGATTGAGAAAAAGAAAAATTTCAACTCCATGAATAACAGAGCTGACATTTTGGAGGACAGAATTGGCAGTCTGGAGACAGAAATATAGAAATGCTTCAGATGGGGGAGAGAACTAAGGTTAAAAAGAAATGAAGAAATTCTCTGAGAAATATCCAACTCAATCAGGAAATGCAACATAAGGATTATAGGTATTCCAGAAAGAGAAGAGAGGGAGAATAGAGCAGAAAGCTTATTCAAAGAAATAATTTCTGAGAACTTCCAAAACCTGGGGAAGTAGCTGGAAATAAATGTAAAAGAAGCTAAGAGAACTCCTAATAATATCAACATAAAAAGATCTTCTCCAAAGCATACAGTAGTAAAGCTGGCAAAAGTCAATGACAAAGAAAAAATATTAAGGGCAGCAAGGCAGAACAAAATAACTTACAAAGGAATCCCTATCAGGCATTTAGTGGATTTCCTTGCAGAAACCTTACAGGCTAGGAGAGAGTGGAATGATATATACAAAATTCTGAAAGACAAAACCTTCCAGCCAAAAATACTCTATCCAGTGCAAATATCCTTCAGGTATGATGGAGAAATAAAAAATTTCCCAGATAAACAAAAGCTGAGGGAGCTCATCACCACAAGACTCCCTCTACAAGAATTGATCAATAAGGCCCTCATGCCTGAAAAAAAAACACAAAAAAGAAAGAGTTTACAAAGCCTTGAGCAAGGAGATAAATAGGCAGACAAAATCAGGAAATTGCAGCTCTCTATTAGAACAGTTAGCAAACACTTAATTATAGCATTAAATACAAAGGGAAGGAAAACACCAAAAATAAATATAATCTTGTCACTTTAACCATAAACTCACAACACAAGACGGAATAAGTTGTGAGAACAACAACTTAGAAGGGGAAGAGGAAAGAGATAGAATTGGCTTAGACTAAGGAAATAAGAGGCTATCAAAAAACGGACTATCTCATCTATGAAACTTTTTTATACAAACTTCATGGTAACCACTAAACAAATAATCAGAACAGAGACACAAATGATAAATAAACAGATAACTGAGAAAACCACCATAGAGAACTACCAAACTAAATTGGTAGTCTGAAATACACAGGATGAGAAAAAAAGGAAATAAAGAACAACTGGAAAACGAGTGATACAATGGCAGCATTAAGCTCTCATATATCAATAATTACTCTGAATGTAAATGGATTAAATTCTCCAATCAAAAGACAGAGAGTGGCAGGACAGATTGAAAAACAAGACCCAACAATATGCTGCCTCCAGGAAATTCATCTCAGCTTTAAAGATAAACACAAGTCAGAGTGAAGGGATGGAAGATAATACTCCAAGCTAATAGCAAACAAAAGAAAGCAGGTGTTGCCATACTTATATCAGACAAAGTAGACTCCAAGATTAGAAAGACAATGACGGACAAAGAAGGGCAGTATATAATGATAAAAGGGACATTCGACCAAGAAGACATAACAGTTATATAAGCACCCAAAACAGGAGCACCAGAGTACATAAAACAACTATTAACAAACCTAAAAGGAGATATTAACAACAACACAAGAATGGTAGGGGACCATAACACCCCACTTAATCAAGGGATAGATCATTCAAACAGAAAGGCAACAAGGAAATAATAGATTTAAATGAAAAACTAGACCAGATGGACTTAATAGATATATACAGAACATTCCATCCAAAAACAGAATACACATTCTTCTCAAGTGCCCCTGGAACATTCTCAAGGATAGACCATACGTTGGGAAACAAGGCAAGCCTAACTGAATTTAAGAAGATTGAAATTATATCAAGGTTTTCCAACCATAATGCTCTGAAACTAGAAATAAACCACATGAAAAAAGCTGTAAAAGTGACAACTATGTGGAGACTAAACAACATGCTACTGGACAACCAATGAATCATTGAAGAAATTAAAGGAGAAATCAAAAAATATCTGGAGACAAATGAAAATGAAAATATACCACATCATGTCACACATGATGCAGCAAAAGTGGTCCTAAGAGGCAAATTCATAGCAATACAGGCCCACCTTAACAAACAAAAAAAATATAAAATAAGCAATCTTAAACTCACCTAACAGAACTAGAAAAATAAGAACAAACAAAGTCCAAAGTCAGCAGAAGGAGACAAATAATTTGAGCAGAGATAAATGAAATTGAAACCAAAAAACAGTAGAAAGAATCAATGAAACTAACAGCTAGTTTTTTGAGAAGATAAACAAAATTGACAAATCCTTAGCCAGACTCACTAAGAAAAAAAAGAGAGAAGTCTCAAATAAATAAAATTAGAAATGAAATAGGAGAAATTGCAATAACACCACAGAAATACAAGGGATTATAAGAGAATATTATGAAAAACTATATGTCAACAAATTGGACAATCTAGAAAAAATGTATAAATACTTAGACTCTACAACCTCCCAAAACTGAATCAAGAAGAAATAGAGAACCTGAATATACCAATCACAAGTAAGGAGATTGAAACAGTATCAAAAACCTCCCAAAAAATAAAAGTCCAGGACCAGATAGCTTCTCTGGAGAATTCTACTAAACATTCAAAGAACATTTAGTACCAATCCTTCTCAAACTATGATAAAAGGGACATTCGAACTCTTCTCAACTATTCCTTCTCAAACTATTCGAAAAACTGAAAAAGATGGAACACTTCCTAACACATTTTATGAAGCCAACATCACCCTGATCCCAAAGCCAGACAAGGACAACAGAAAAAAGGAAAATTACACGTCACTGATGAACATAGATGCAAAACTTCCCAAGAAAATATTGGCAAACCAAATACAGCAATACATTACAAAGATCATACACCATGATCAAGTGAGACTTATACCAAGGACACAGGGATGATTCAACATCCACAAATCAATCAGTGTGATACATCACATTGACAAAATAAGGGATAAAAACCACATGATCATCTCAATAGATGCAGAGAAGGCATTTCACAAGATTAACATTCATTTATGATAAAAAAAAACTCTCAATAAAATGGGTATAGAAGGAAAGTATCTGAATATAATAAAGGCCATATATGACAAATCCACAGCCAACATCATACTCAACATGGAAAAACTGAAAGCCATCCCTCTGAGAACAGGAACAAGACAAGGGCGCCCACTGTCACCACTCTTATTCAACACAGTACTGGAGGTTTTTGCCAGAGTAATTAGGCAAGAAAAAGAAATAACAAGAATCCAAACAGGCAGTGAAGAAGTGAAACTCTCAGTGTTTGCAGACAACACGATTTTATATATATAAAACCTTAAAGAGTCAATCGGAAAAAGAGTAGAAATAATCAACAACTACAGAAAAGTTGCAGGGTACAAAATCAACTTACAAAAATCAGTTGCATTTCTATACTCTAATAACAAACTAACAGAAAGAGAACTCAAGAATATAATCCTATGTACAATTGCAACAAAAAGAATAAAATATCTAGGAATAATTCTAACCAAGGAAGTGAAAGACGTATACAATGAAAACTACAAGAACTTATTGAAAGAAACTGATGATGATGTAAAGAAAGGGAGAGACATTCCACACACATTAATTGGAAGAATAAACATAGCAAAAATGTCCATACTATGCAAATCAATCAACAGATTCAGTGCAATCCCAATCAGAATCCCAATGACATTCTTCACAGAAATAGAACAAAGAATCCTAAAACTCATATGGAGCAACAAAAGACCCTCAATAGCTTAAGCAATCCTGAGAAAAAAGAACAAAGCTGGAAGTATCACAATCGCTGACTTCAAATTGTACTACAAAGCCATAGTGATCAAAACAGCAATGGTACTGGTACAAAAACAGGTGCACAGATCAATGGAACAGAATTGAGAGCCCAGAAATAAAACCACACATCTCTGAACAGCTAATCTTCAACAAAGGAGCTAAGAACATACAATAGAGAAAGTAAAGTCTCTTCAATAAATGGTGCTGGGAAAATTGGACAGCCATATGCAAAAGACTGAAAGTAGACCATTGTCTTTCTCCATACACAAAAATTAACTCAAAATGGGTCAAGGACTTGAAAGTAAGACCCGAAACCATAAAACTTGTAGAAGAAAATACAGGTAGTACACCCTTTCACATTGGTCTTAGAAGGATCTTTTCAAATACCATGTCTACTTGGACAAAGGAAACAAAAATAAATAAATAAACAAGTGAGAATTCATCAGACTAAAGAGCTTCTGCAAGGTAAAGGAAACCAGGAACAAAACAAAAAGACACCTCACCAACTGGGAGAAAACATTTGCAAATCATACATCCAACAAGGAGTTAATCTCCAAAATATATAAAGGACTCACACAACTCAACAATAAAAAAACAAACAACCCAATCAAAAAATGGGGAGAGGATATGAACAGACACTTTTCCAAAGAAGATAGACAGATGGCCAGAAAGCACATGAAAAGATGTTCAACATCACTAATCATCAGAGAAATTCAAATCAAAACTACACTAAGATATCACCTTAAATCCATTAGAATGGGTATAATCACCAAGACAAAAAATAACAAATGTTGGAAAGGCTCTGGAGAAAAGGGAATCCTCATCCACTGCTGGTGCGAATGCAAACTGGTACAGCCACTGTGGAAAACAGTATGGAGATTTCTCAAAAAATTAAAAATAGAGATACCATATTACCCAGCTATCCCACTAGTGGGTATTCATCCAAAGAACTTGAAATCAACAATTCAAAGAGACTTATGCACCCCTATGTTCATTGCAGCGTTACTCACAATAGTCAAGAAGTAGAAGCAACCCAAGTGCCCACCAACTGATGAATGGGTAAAGAAGATGTGGTATATATACACAATGGAATACTACTCAGCCATACAAAAAAAGGCAAAATCGGTCCCATTTGCAACAACATGGATGGACCTTGAGAGTATTATGTTGAGCAAAATAAGCCACACAGAGAAAGACAAACACCGTATGATTTCACTCATATGTAGAAGATAAACTAACACATGGACAAAGAGAATAGATTAGTGGTTACCAGAGGGGAAGGGGGTTTGGGGGTCAGCATAAGTGGTAAAGGGGCACATTTATATGGTGACAGACAAATAATAATGCACAACTAAAATTTCACAATGTTATAAACTATTATGACCTCAATAAAATAAAATTTAAAAAAAAGCAATATCTCTGCCAAAGTTTGTGTTTAACAATGTTGATAGGCAGGAGTTTGTTAGAAAACAATTATCTGAGGATTTCTCTAGCATTTCTGCATGTTTTACGAGAAGAGGCACTGACAGCTTTTGCTCTGGATTACCCTTTCAAGGATGTCTGTATAGTAAACAGCTTTGAAAGGCAGAGGTAGCATGTCCTTCTGGAGCAAAGGTTTGTTTCCTGAATAGAATAATAAAGATAATAGCTCTCTCTCTCTCTCTCTCTCTCTCTCTCTCTCTGGGGCAAGGGTGGGAAGTTTTGCTAGTAATCCCCTTATAAGACTAGGATTTCCAATTTGGGGTTCCTCAACTGTGATACAAACTTACTGCTTATAGAGAACCTACGGGGCCACTCTGCAGCACCCCCTTCGGACCCGGGGCAAGAAGGAATGTGAGCACGAAGCTCAGGACTCCTGCTGAGCTGTGAGTAACAGTCCTTTCTCTCTAACCCAGGAGTCTTTCATCTTCCGCCAGTAGCCATTAGGCTGCAGTAGTCTAATTTGTTAGTTTGCAAATAGGGTAGAAATCTCAGACCTTTCAATCCTTGACAAACTGCAGTTTGACTCTTCACGAGCCCTCCCATAATTTTCTAGCTTTGAAAATGTTTCTACGCCTTGATTTTCATCAATGCTCAAAGCCCATTGAGTTGGAATACTTCATAAAGGGTTCAGAAGCATAATTTAACATCAAATTTTAAATATCTTTTCAGGTCTTTGAAATTGTACTAAAAAACAGGTCAAATAAAAGTGGACCTGTTGGTTTTATTTGTACACTGGATATATTTATTAATTCATACAACTCCTTTGCTTCAAAATAATTTGATAGCACAGAAAAAAGAATAAGACATTAACATATGAGAAAAGTTTAAAAGGAAGAATATGAGAAATAATTAAAACGACTTTTTTACTTTTCCTCTATCACTTATCACACCTTCAGTTAGCTAAACGTGTGTGCTATTATTTCCCTCTTGTCTTGCCCCCCTTCTGGACTCTAAGCGCCATGAGAGGAGGAATCATGTTTGTCTTGTTCACTATGAAAGACGCCTGACACACAGTAGATGCTGAGTATGTGGGGGTTTTTTTCCCCAAATAAAGTGTCAGAGAAAGAGGGAGGGGAGAGAGAGAGAGAATGGAATTACGGTTAGCCTCTGTGACTTTCTCACTAACAGAACCCTGAGTGATGTGCCTCATAGAAACAGCGAATTTCCCAGCCTCCTTTGCAAATAGGAATGACCAATGAGATACAAAAGCAAACTGTGGGACTTCAAGAAAACTCTTTATGCCCTACCACACTTTCTCCTTCTTAGCCTTTGGAATACACACGACGACTAGAGTTCCAGTAGTTGTCCCTGGACCATGAGAGAAAAGCCAGAGAACCTCAGAGACCTCAACTCTGATATCCTCAAGCTCCTGAACTAATGTCAGCGACTGTCTCCCTCCAGGCTTCTCACGGACTGACTGAAGTCACGGTTAAGTAGATTGTCTATGATACTGTAGTCAAATCTAATACTAATTAATATAGTCCATGAAACACACATCACGAATTTCTGCAAGTGGAACCGTTATGCAACTATATTTCACTCCATTAGAGGTGAGAAGGGGGTTGGAAAAGGAGACATAAATTTGTTGAAGCATAAATCTAAGAAAAATCATTGGATGTCCATGCAAACATACCTACAGAAAATAACTCTTACCACAAACCAATATGAGATTTCAAAATCATCCAAAAATCATTAGCTTAAATCATGACTTGTTAAAAGTTAGAAGTTAGTTTTTTAGTAAATGTTATGCTTTCATATTCCAAATATCACCCTAAAAATGTTAATAAGGCAACCTTTCATTTGTCATGGATTTGCCACTTAATTTCCTGGACTCCTCTTTTTTCCTCATCCTTTATATTTTACCAGTCAGCAAGCCTTTGTGAAAAGTCTCAGATTACACCTTTCCTTTCTATTTCCAGAAAAACCACCCTAGGCTAGGCTTCAATCTTCTAATCCATAATTACTATAATTGCTTTCTAAATGGTCTTTCCAACTCCCCCTTCTCATTCATCTCTCATCTCATCTCAAATCCTTCCATTTCATTATGCCATTTTCTGCCTATGGAGCACTGGCCATAGACTCTTCAACACTTATTTTATTCCTATATGTCTTAGCTCCCTACTAAATGATAACATCATGAGAAGACACTATGTCCACACTTTCCTATAATTCTCAACCCTGTCTTCACGTGAGAACCATCTGATGATCTTTTAAAAAAATACCAACGCCCCAGGCGAACCCCTAAAGACTCCACTTCAATTAATCTGGGTGAGGCTCAGGCACCCATGTCTTTTAAAATCCCCACCCACCACCACCAATCAATGTTGGAGATACAACAGTGAACAGGCAGACAGGATAAATCTTACACTCCGTCACTTCATGGCTCTATTCAAACAAGGCCCTGGGTATGTGTGCGTGCACTCACAGACACACGCACGCACACACACCTCCCCCAAATGTAACTTGCCCATCCTCTGAGTTTGAAATCAAGTCCCACCTCCTTTGTGAACCATTCTTTGATGACAACTATCAACATCAATCTCCCTTTCTTCTAACTCCGTTTGATGTACCCACCCACCCCAACCTCTTTAAGCTCCTTTGGCTGCTATTTTCTCTGTATCACACAATTAGCACCTCACTATATGCTGTCAAGCTGCTCATCTGTACAGCAAGCACGATGTCCTAGTTGACCTCAGAAGTCCCTTCCTTTGACTCTAACAATCCATGAAGTTAAGACTTGTCTGTACTGCCCAATTTAGCAGTCATTAAGATGATGTTTTCCACTAATTATTTGCTATCTATATATTTTCTGTTGACAACTAAAGTATAGGGCCCTTAAACGAACATGGTCTTATAGCTCTATGGTACATCCCTACCCTCAGCACAATGCTAGATGCTTAAACGTCCACTTACTGATATGTTAAACCAGACTTGACATAGTCTAAAAATGGGGACAAGTAAAGGGACATCCTCTGAGGAAGCAGTTTCCCACAAATTAGGAGAGGGGGCTTTGGAGACAGACTGACTGGGTTACTCACCCAGCTCCTACCCCTACCAGCTATGCAGTAATATTACTTGAGAAATATTACTATTATTGCTATGTAGTAATATTACTTGAGGCAGTTATTTAACATCCCAAAGCCTCAGTAATAGTACCTACTCATAGGTTGTTGCCAGGATTAAATGAGAACACACACACATATATATAAAACAACACAGTACCTGGTATGTAATATTCATTTAATGAATGTTAGTTATTATTGATGGGATAACGGTGATGAAATAATTAAGACTGAGGATTAAAAGAATAAAAGGAGGATTTTGATGACTCTGGGGAGACTGGGGATGTAGATTCAGACAAGTTTAATAAGTGCAATAATATAAAGTGTCAGTTCAAATAAAATTAAGCACCTGCTCAGAGCGAGGTCCTTATCTCAGGCTCTGTGGCCCATAAGGCAGGCAGAGAACTTGAACAGAGAATGACTCACACTTCCTCTTGTCCCTCTTTCCCTCTGTGTCATTACCCATGCTGAAAATGGTATTCATTCATTCATTCAGCAATATTTATTATTACTTGCAAGACCCTGGACAAGTGTGTGGTAGAGTTAGGGAGATAAAGCATGCATATAAACAAGGCAGAAGGCTGTACTGACACAAGAGATACACACATAAATCACTGCAGACGTTTGTAGGAGGGAGAATAAGGGAGGACTCTAGGAAAGGGGTTACCACCAAAATAGTCCTTGCAGAGACCAAGACTTGGGTTAAGGAGCATTCTTGCCCTCCCTGGGCAGAAGCAGGATAAGCTAATGCTAAAGAAGGACAATGTGGGCTCACTATGCTGATGCTGAAGACTCCAGGGTTGGGGTGGGGGAGTAGGTGTCATCATTGCTTCCAGATTTGATTAGGACATCTCACCTTCTATTTTCTAACCTTTTTGGCAAAACCTGTATCTTATTTTTAAAGGAATAATAATATTCTTCAACTAAACTATCTAAAATTCTATTCACTTGGAGACAAGAAACAATAAATTTATGTTTCATGTCCTGTCATTTGATGCTTCATCCAGCCACCTCAACCACAGGCCAGCCCCACATCCCCTAAAGGCAATTGTACTTCGGGATCGAAGATTTCTGTTGCCTACTTTATACTTGTTCTTTGTTTAGGCACAGGAGGCTGAGGGGTCAAAGCCTCAATAGTTGGGCTTAGACAAGACAGGGTGGGAAAATCAGCATCCTGATGTGATCGCGTTATACATTTACAGTTCCGACCATGAGAAAAGAACACTGGACCCATTACTGGAACAGCAGTAGGTAAACTTTTTCTTTAAAGGGCCAGATAATGAATGTTTTCAATAGAGTTTCTGTTGCAACAACTCATTTCCAGTGTTGTAGTGCAAAAGCAGCCATAGACAATACATAAACAAATGGACATGGCTATGTTTCTATAAAACTTTATTTCCAAAGACAGGTTGTCAGCCAGATTTGGCTCATGGGCTGTAGTTTGCTAATCTTCTGCTTATAACAACTAAGATTTATTTTCCTCTCAGCTTACATCTGAATTACAGGTTGATTGGCTACATTATATCCCTTTACTCCAAGACCCAAAACGACAGAGCAGCCACCATCCCCACCAGTCAAGTGGAAGGGGGAAGAAAGTTCTGAAGGGCCTTGAACAGGCCTTGAAGGGCCTTGAAACACCCCCACCTAGAAGTGACGAGCGTTATTCCTATTTACAACTTACTGGCCAGAACTAGCCACATGGCTCACCTCATCACCAGGGTCTTCCCAGTATAATCGTATGAGGTCTGGAAGGCAGAGAGCCTGAAATTTGTGGCAAGGAGCATTTGCGACTGCCAAAAGCTAGTGTAGATCAAATATTGTTTTAAGAAAATTTTTCTTTCATTCAAACAGGTATCATGTATATAGCACTGACAAATTACAGCCGCTCAAGGTAAGCTTATAGACATTTCAACCGATCTAGTAATCATTCTAGATAGATACAGTTGAAAGACTCATGATCTTTCAAAAGATTTATTCTTCTGTGAGAAATTCATTTGGCATATTTCACTTTATATAATACATTAAGAAAGAATAATTGATAAAAGAGAAAACAAGTGATTGAATGAAAACATTCATGGTCAGAGTGACAGAATTCCATCATGTAAAAGGTGCACAATAGCTTAGATATACTTATATATAATTATAGACCTTATGCTTCTTAATAGTAATTTTTAAAAATTATATACTTTCTCCATTATCTAAACTTCAGATCCAAGATGATACCTTCTAATATCTATCAACCAGTATTTTCTTTCCTAATATATTTTGAAGAAAAGTAATTCTCTGCTTCAGTCTAAGAATTCTAAGATTATTTTAATGATAAGAATAGACACTAGCAGTTATATATTAATTTTTAAAAGAACTAGAGACCTGGTGTCAAGATGGTGGTGTAGACAGACTCTGAACTCACCCCCTCCCACGGACACGACAAATTACACCACTCTTGGAACAATTACCCCTGAGAAAGAACAGAAAACTGGATAAAGAGAATCCCACAACAAGGCACAGTGCTGACTGAGGGGGAAGATGCAGAAATTCCTTTCTGGAGAGAAAAAGCAACATTTTGGCCACGGTACTTCATGGCCAGGAGCAACCTGAAGTTAGGAAGCATTCCATGGAGGAATGGAGGATCTGAGTGGGAGAGCTTTGTCACAACAAGCAGCTTTTGGACTCAGCACAACTGAGAAAAGTGTCATAATTTCTGGCTTTGCTGGCTATTAATAAGGGGGAATGCCCCCAGAGAAGATATCAGACAGAAGGGGAAGAAAAGACTGCTCTTAAAGGGCCCACGCACAAATTCACCCAATTCAGAAAGCAACCTAAAATCACCAGAAAGAAAGGTGCACAGTCCTTTGGTGAAAAGAGAGTCACCTGGTAGGCTGTGGGAACATCTTGGTGAGAGGCAAGGCCTCCCCAGGGACAGAGACATTGGCAGCAGCCCTTATTGTGACCTAGTACAGGAGTGCTGACACAGATACTGGCAGACACCATTGGAGTTCTTCCCCTGGCCTGTTAGCCTAGGGTCTGCCACACCCACTAGAGCACCAATTTAATCCAGCTCAGACAGGGCAGGTAGCCCCCCTAGGGTCTGACCCCGCCCAACAACAAGCCCTTGGGCAACATGTGGGCCTACATAGGCAGGGTGACTGGGATCTCTGCAGCAAGGTGAGTGGGCCCACCTCTGCAGCACAGGGCATGCAGAAGGGGTGGGCCAGTGTTGGTGGAGTGTGTGGGGCCTCTGAAGCAAGACAACTGGGTCCTTTTCAGTGAGGCAGGGTGAGTGCAAGGGGCAGGACTGTGTTGATGGGGTGTGTGGCCCTATGGGTGGTGGGGTCCTCAGCTGCAGGAGACTTGTGCTTCTCAAACAGCCACATAGGGGATCAGTTTCACCTTCCAAAGACTGAAAAATTATGTTCTACCATGCCTAGGGTCTGCCCCACTCAGCTGCAATCTAGAGAGAGTTAACAACAGCCTTGCTAGCCAGAGGGCTACAGAAATTGTAAGCCCCTGAGCCTAACAACCAGCCATGCTGGGGGCCTACTCACTTAACAAAAACTGAAACAGGAATGTGCTATTAGACCTTGCAGCCAACTGTGCTGGGGGGTAGGTGTTCCCCATGCCTGATAAAGCGACTTGAAGGGACCATAGCAGCCACATGCAGCTGAGCATTACAGTCAGACAGCCAGAAGGACAGCCTAGCCTCCCCAGTCACCTTCAGCAAAGACAACCCTAACAGAAGGACACATGTAGCCCACTCAGGGGACACTCCTAGAACATTTGGAACTGGTGATGAGAGGGAAGTACACTGCTGGGCCTCATAAGGCATCTCTTACATAAGGTCACTTCTCCAAGATCAAGAGACATAGCTGACCTACCTAATACACAGATATAAGCACAGAGGAAAAGGCAAAATGAGGAGACAAAGGAATATATTCCAAATAAGGGAACAGGACAAATTCTCAGAAAAAGAACTAAACAAAACAGAAATAAGCAATCTACTTGACAAAATGTATAAACTAATAGTCATAAGGATGCTCACTGATCTAGGGGGAAGACTGGATGATTCAGTGAGAACTTCAACAAAGAATTGGAAAATACAAAGAAGAACTAATCAGAAATGAAGCATACAATACTGGAAATGAAAAATTCACTAGAGGGACTCAATAGCAGAGTAGATGATACAGAAAAACACATCAGTGAGCTGGATGAAAGACTAGAGGAAATCACTGAAGCCAAACAGATAAAAGAAAAAAGAATTAAAAAGAATGAGGACAGGGGCTGCCCTGTGGCCGAGTGGTTAAGTTCGCATGCTCTGCTTCAGCGGCCCAGGGTTTCTCCGGTTTGGATCCTGGGGGCAGACATGACACCACTCATCGGGCCATGCTGAGGTGGTGTCCCACATGCCACAACTAGAAGGAGCCACAGCTAAAAATACACAACTATGTACCGGGGGGGGGGGGGTTGGGGAAAAAAAGGAAAAATAAAATCTTAAAAAAAGAGAGAGAGAATGAGGACAGTCTAAGGGACCCCTGGGACAACATCAAGCACACTAATATCAGTGTTATAGGTGTCCCAGAAGGGGAAGAGAGAGACAAAGGGGCAGAGAATCTATTTTAAGAAATAATAGCTGAAAATTTTCCTAACCTAAGGAAGGAAACAGGCATCCAGGTACAGGAAGCACAGAGAGCACCAAACAAGATAAACTCAAAGAGGTCCACATCAAGACATATTATAATTAAAATGTCAAGAATTAAAGATAAAGAGAGAATCCTAAAAGCTGCAAGAGAAAGGCAACAAGTTACATACAAAGGAAACCCCATAACTTCTCAGCAGAAACCTTACAGGCTAGAGGAAAATGACATGATATATTTAAAGTGCTTAAAGGAAAAAAACCTACAGCCAAGAATACTCTACCCGGCAAGGTTATCATTCAGAATAGAAGGAGAGAGAAAGAGTTTCCCAGACAAGCAAAAACTAAAGGAGTTTATCACCAAGAAAGCAGCCTTACAAGAAACACTAAAGGGACTTATTTAAGTAGAAAGACCACAAATAGGAATAAGAAAATTATCAAAAAGAAAAAATATGTATATATAATCACTGGTAAAGGCAAATATACAGTAAAAGTAGCGATTAACCACCTATGAAGGTCAAAAGACAAAAGTACTAAAATCATCTATTTCCACAATAAGAGGGTAATGGATACACATGCACAGAAAAGAGGTGAAATATGATATCAAAAACATAAAATGTGGGAGGAGGGAAGCAAAAGAGAAGAGCTTTTAGCAAGAAGTTAAACTAGAGAGACCATCAAATTAATACAGATTGTTACATACATAAGTTATTATAAATGAATCTCATGGTAATCACAAACCAGAAACCTATAGTAAACACAAAAAAAATTAAGAGAAAGGAACCCAAATATAATATGAAAGAAAGCCATCAAACCACAAGGGAAGAGAGTAAGAGAAGAAGAAAGGAACAGAGAAGAACTACTAAAAAAAACCCAGAAAAAAGGTAACAAAATAGCAGTAAATACATACTTATCAATAGCTACTGTAAATGTCAATAGACTAAATGCTCCAATCAAAAGACATAGGGTAGCCCACTGGGTAAAGACCTATTTATATGCTGCATACAAGAGACACACTTCAGACCTAAAGACACTCACAAACTGAAAGTGAAATAAGAGAAAAAGATACTCCATGCAAATGGCAATGAAAAGAAAACAGGCATTGCAACACTTATATCAGACAAAATAGACTTCAAAACAAAAACTGTAACAAGAGACAAAGAAGGGGACCACATATTGATAAATGGAACAATCCAACAAAAGGATATAACACTTGTAAATATCTATGCTCCCAACATAGGAGCACCTAAATACATAAAGCAATTATTAACAGACACAAAAGGAGAAATAGACAGTAACGCAATAATAGTAGGGGACTTGAACACTCCACTTACACCAATGGATAGATCATCCAAACAGAAGATCAATAAGGAAACACTCACCTTAAATGACACATTAGACCAGATGGACTTAGTAGATATATACAGAACATTCCATCTAAAAAGCACAGAATACCCATTCTTCTCAAATGTACACAGAATGTTCTCCAGGATAGATCACATATTAGGCCACAAAAAAAGTCTCAATAAATGTAAGAAGACTGAAATAATACCAAGCATCTTTTCTGACCACAACAGTATGAAACTAGAAATCAACTACAGGAAGAAAATTGGAAAAGCCACAAATATGTGGAGATTTTTTTAAAATGCTACTGAACAACGAGTGGGTAAAGGAAGAAATCAAAAGAGAAATCAAAAAATATCTGGAGACAAATGAAAAAGAAAATATGACATGCCAAAATTTATGGCATACAGCAAAAGCAGTTCTAAGAGGAAAGTTTATAGCAATACAGGCCTACCTCAACAAACAAGAAAAATCTCAAATCAACAATCTAATAGTGCATCTAAGAAACTGGGAAAAGAAGAACAAATAAGGCCCTAAATCAGTAGAAGGAATGAAATAATAAGAATCAGAGGAGAAATAGATGAAATAGAGACTAAAAAAAATAGGAAAAAAATGAAACTGAGAGCTGGCTCTTTGAAAAGATAAACAAAACTGACTTTAGCTAGACTCACTAAGAAAAAAGAGAGAAGCCTCAAATAATAAGTCATAAATGAAAGAGGAGAAACTACAACGGACACCTCAGAAATACAAAAGATTTATAAGAGAATACTAAGAAAATCTATATGCCAACAAATTGGATAATCTGGAAGAAATGGATAAATTCTTAGAATCACACAACCTTCCAAAACTGGATCAAGAAAAAACATAGGATTTGAATCAATCACCAGTAAGAAGAACTAACAGTAATCAAAAACCTCCCAAAAAATGGAAGTCCAGGACGGGACAGCTTTCCTGGTGAATTCTACCAAACATCAAAGAAGACTTAATACTTATCTTTCTCAAACTCTTCCAAAAATTGGAGAAGAGGGGAAGGTTCCTACTCATTCTACAAAGCCAACATTACCCGGATAGCAAAACCAGATAAGGACAACACTAAAAGAGAAAATTACAGGCCAATATCACTGGTGAACGTCAATGTGAAATCCTCAACAAAATACAAGTGGAATAAATTTAACCAAAGTGGTGAAAGATCTGTACATTGAAAACTATAAAACATTGTTGAAAGAAATTGAAGAAGACACAAAGAAATGGAAAGATATTCTGTGTCCTTGGATTGGAAGAATTAACATCGTTAAAAATGTCCATACTTCCTATAATTTATAGATTCAATGCAATCCCTATCAAAGTTCCAATAACATTTTTACAGAAACAGAACAAAAAATCCTAAAATTTATATGGAACAAAAGAACCCAAATAGCCAAAGGAATCCTGAGAAAACAGGACAAAGTTGGAGGCATCACACTCCCTGATTTCAAAATATACTACAAAGCTATAGTAATCAAAACAGCATGGTACTGGGAGAGAAACAGACATGCAGATCAATGGAACAGAATTAAGAGCCCAGAAATAAACCCACACATCTATGGACAGCTAATTTTCGACAAGGGAGCCAAGAACATACACTGGAGAAAGGAAAGTCTCTTCAATAAATGGTGGGAAAACTGGACAGCCACATGCAAAAGAATGAAAGTAAACCATTATCTTACACCATACACAAAAATTAACTCAAAATGGATTAAAGACTTGAAATGTAAAACCTGGAGCCATTAAACATCTAAAAGATAACACAGGCAGTACAGTCTTCGACATCGGTCTTAGCAGATATTTTCAAGAACTATGTCTGACCGAGCAAGGGAAACAATAAAAAAAATAAACAAATGGGACTACATTAAACTAAAAGGCTTCTGCACAGCAAAGGAAACCAGCAACAAAATGAAAAGACAACCAAACAGTTGAGAGAAGATATTTGTAAACCATGTAACTGATAAGGGGTTAATATCCAAAACTATAAAAAGAACTCATACATCTCAACAACAACAAAACTAACAACCAAATTAAAAAATGGGCAAAAGATCTGAACAGATATTTTTCCCAAGAAGATATACAGGTTGCCAACAGGCACATGAAAAGATGTTCAGCATCACTAAATATTAGGGAAATGCAAATAAAAACTACAATGAGATATCACCTCACACCCATCAGAATGACTATAATTAACAAGACAAGATACAAGTGTTAGGATGTGGACAAAAGAGAACCCTCATACACTGCTGGTGGGAGTGCAAACTGGTGCAGCCACTATGGAAAACAGTATGGAGATTCCTTGAAAATTAAGACTAGAACTATCATACAATCCAGCTATTCTACTGCTGGGTATTTATTCAAAGAACAAGAAAACACAAATTTGTAAAGATACATGCACCCCTATGATCATTGCAGAATTATTCATAATATCCCAGAAGCAACCTAGATGCTCACCAAGGATGAATGGATAAAGAAGATGTAGTATACATACATAATGGAATACTACTCAGCCATAAGAAGTGATGAAATCCGGCCATTTGTGACAACATGGATAGACTTTGAGGATATTACGCTGAGTAAAATAAGACAGAGGGAGAAAGTCAAATACCGTATGATCTCACTCATAAGTAGAAGATCAAAACAATGACAAACAAACACATAGCAACAGAGATTTGATTGGTGGTTACCATACGGGAAGGGGGGAGGGCAAAAGGAGTGATTAGGCACATGTGCGGTGATGGATTGTAATTAGTCTTTGGGTGGCGAACATGATGTAATCTACACAGAAATTGAAATATAGTGATGTGCACTTGAAATTTATATAATGTTACCACAGTAAAAAAAAATTTAGAAACCAATTAACTGAAATTAAATTAAATTAAAAAATTAAAGAACTAAAGACATTTCCTGGAAATGCCATCGATTGTTAAATTAATGAAATTAAGTTGAAAATATGATTTTCCATCCACATTATTGCCTGGTTACTGACATCAATATAAAGAATTCCATAAACTAGTAGTTACAAAAAAGGACTTTCCCAATCACATATGCTAAAACAAGTGATAAAATGCCAAAGATACGATGCACATACAAACAGAATCATAGACTCTTAAGAACTGGAAGAGCCCTGAGAAGTAATCAGCCCAACTTTTGACGCCACTCAGTTCTTAAAGGGGAAGACAGATGACCATGAAGATTGTCTATCAACACCTGAGGACAGAGCCTGGTTTACTTTCAAAATCACATTGATATTATAATACAATTTTAAATTTGGAGAAATCTTTTGATTTTACAATAAAAACGACAAAGTGAATTTACTTTGTTTAAAGGAGATATGAAGATAATAAAGCGAGGAAGAATTTGGAGTGAGCCCCATGATTAACTCAGTTTATGACAGTACATCACCTGAAGCTCATTCGCATGGGTACTGTACAATTAGGGACATTATTCACATTGTACTTGATAAAAAATGAGAGTTTCTCATTTTAAGATGGGCATACAAATCAAAGCTGACTCTTTACTTACTGCAACGCAATACTCGAAAATGAATTTCAAACTCTCCAACACTTATTTCTGTAACATCCTCCATCTCATTGAATTAAAGTTTATTCCATCTCTGATTGCATAAATCAGAGGGTTTCCCATCTGCCTTCAGGCCTCATTTCAGTTGGCAGATAGCAGGCCTTTAAAGGGTATGTAGAGAAAATAAACACAAACTTAGCTCACTGAGGAACAGACTTGCCCGGATACACGGAACAGCCTCACTTCTCAACAAGCGCCACTGACCTTGTCCAAAACAGGAAATTACTACAATCAACTCTGTAAGATTTCCCCACGCTTCTACACACTCATACACACAAACACACACACACTACACACACCTTTTCAGATGGCTGGAGGTGGCAGCCAAGAAAGAAACTCTGACCAAGCTTGCGTCAAGTTAGGACGTGTCACCCTTCACAGGAAGATCCACTCTCATGAATGTGTTGTCTGTACGAACATCCTGTGAAATGGCATTATATGGCCTTCTTAATTTGAGTAACACTTAACTTACAATTTCACAGATGTTATTTTTTAAAAATAGATTTAGGATTTCTTTTACTCTCCAAACTGTGATTTTCGGTGCCACATCAGTTTACAGAACGCTGAAACTCATTATCAGCACACAGCCACAAAAGCTGTGAGCTTCTTGTGTGAAACAGCCCTTTGAGTCACGGGGAATGTAAAGAACTCCCACCACTGGAGAAATTCTCATGAATTATTGCCTGTTCTGTGTTTTCCAAAACTTTACTTGCAGCGGAAAATGGGGGAATAAAGTTCTAAGAGAGCTATTTGATGGCTAAAATCATCAAATTTTGTTTTGTTAAAGATCATAGCTCTTTTTAGCTGTTGTATGTGATGAAGGACATTGGACACAGATTTGTGTTTTGTGGCTCAAGAAACCAGGTCATTTTATCAAGACAGGGAGACTACCACAACAGCCACTGTCTTTGAGGTTATTACAAAATTCATTCACTTTCTTAAGAGATATTGTGGGTTATCAATTAAATGTAGGCACTAACCTAGTTGCTGGGAACACCATGGTCTCTGCCGTGAATTTTTTTCTTTTCCTTCTTTTTAAAAATTATCCAATATCCAAACTCCCTTTCAGTTTAGGGGTAAGTTGGGGAGCATTCCCCACTGATCCCAGTAGTGGTGGGGGAAGTGCTCTGTCGCTCCCCGTGGAGCCAGGAGAGGACTCTTCCCGTAGCACACGGTGCAGACACATGAGCTCGTCCAGCCCCTCAGACGCCTGCCTGGACTTCCCATCCAGAGCCAGAGACCCAAAGACAAAAAGGGCATCAGCCTCTGTTGCCCTCTTGGTTTCTAGCCATCTTCTGAGCCTCTTCCTCCATCTTCTGTTGATTCCCTATCACTCTACTACTTGTTTCCTTTTGTTTTTCTAAGGATTCTGTGTATCATAATCAAGAACCCTGATTAACGCAGTTTCTATAAAGCAAGTAAACAACAGTGCCGGACCCACAATCAAGACATACGGTGAGAATCAGTGGAGAAATATTCCCCTTTTTTAAATGTCCGGCATCATTCACTGCCAAGCACTAGCTTCCAAAACTGCTCAGCAATTGGCAAGGCGGTTTTCCATTCATCGTCAGGGCAGTCAATTGAGTGGAAAATAAAATAACACTATGTCAAAACCTGGTTATCCGCCTTGCTTTAAGATTTGGATGCCAATCACAAAGGTTTGCTCTACAGCGGTCTCGTTTGTTGTCAGAGGGAAAGGAGCCTGGGTGCATTTATGAACTGGAGACTGGAGTTCCCACACAAAGACCAGCGGCTTCAACAACGGATCACCTCGGAGGAGCCTGGGAAGTTCGGCAGGTAATCTGAGGTTGTTAATAACGGAACCTGAAGCTTCGAGGGCCCAGCAACAACATCACCGCTCATTTCAACAATTGCATCAAACATTTACCATGGACATAGCAAGCTGGTGCTGAAAAGCCCTTCACTTTCTCATTGCGACGACGCTCTCCAACATCTCCTCATTGACCTCCGTGCTTCCGCTCCACATCCATTCTCCCATGAGGAGCCAGGGAGACCTTCCAGAAACATCAGTCAGCTCACTTAACCCCCCTGCTCGAGATGCACCAAAGACCTCCTCCACACTCACGACAGAACCCCAACTGCGCTGCAGCCCCGCAGCCTCACGTGGCCTGGCCTGCTGTTTGCAGAGCTCAGCCCCTCCAGTCTGCCCCTCACTCATCCAGACACACTTTCTTCTTGTCTCTCCAAACACTCCTCACTCACTCTACCTGGGCTTTTTTGCACTGGCTGTTCCCTTTTCCTGCAGTGTGGCTAGATTATCCTTGTCCTTCAAGTCTTGGCTTAAATGCCACCTCCTCAGAGAAGCCCTCCTTGACCACTCACTCAGTCACTCACTGTATAACTTAACTGTACTGGGTCCAGTTTGTGCCCCACCCCCTCGCCCCCACAGGCCCACAAGGCCCACCTATCTGTCCCACTCTGGGTCCTCAGCCACTAGTCTTGCTTCCCTGCTAGAATGGCCCTAGTGACCACTCATTACAGTCCCTCCAGTCACAAAGCCCTGACCACAGCCATCCCTGTAGCCTTCAAAGGCTCACGAGCCCCAAGAACAGTGCCAGCTAACAAGGAGAGACCACCACGCCTGCCTACCAGCTGGCCCAGGCTCTGAGTCTGGCTCTGCCCAAGGCCACGTGGAGGGGTCTGCAGGGCAGTCAGCAGAGAGTGGAGATGGCAAGGAAGCAGCTGGTCCACTACTCAGCCTTCCTTCCCCACCCTTCATTCTATATGACACTCTGAAAGGAAGAAACTTCATACAGACTTTCTGGAAACATCCTGCAAGACAAGCAGCCAACTGCATTTGTTGCAAACTTGTGGCCACCTTGGACTGGCTCCCCTTCCTTCTCCATCTCTCTTCCCTTTTCCCCTCACTCTTGTTTCCTGCAGCTGTAGCCTCAGCAAAGCATTATCACACAAGCTTTTATCTCAGGCTCTGTTTTCTAAGGAGCCCAGGGTAAAACAGTGACACTATTTTAATTCATTTCCTGATATTTTCTTGTTTAACACTTTGTTTATGTGTTGTCTACTCCCTATCTCCAGGTTTCTTGAGCTGTGTTCCCCTGGCCCCAACACAGCCAGAATGGAAAAGCATGGAACCTGGTTGAGCACAGAGACTGTATCTGTCTTGTTCACTGGGGCTCTGAACAGTGCCTGACACATAATAGGTGCTTAACAAATACCTGTGGAATGAAGAAAGAGCACAACAGCACAGCACCTAAGGCTAGCTGTGTGTGCCCTCCAACTGCAGACAACTAGAGATTCAACAGGACTCTGTCTGTCTGTTGACTGCATGTCCTCAGGGCCAGCACAGTGCCTGGCACACAGCTGCTCTCAAAAATACATCTGACTGATGAATGAATTGGGAAGCACTGGCAAAATTAATGACTAGAAATTAGTGGCAAGAACAGGAAAAAGAAGTCACTGACAGCTCCTGGTCACAAGCTTCTGCTGAAAGCAGGTTAAAGAAAGTGGACACAAATATGTGGCAAAACAAATAAGCAAAAAAATTAATCAGAAACTCACGAAAAAATATGATTATATAAGGTTAAAATAGACACTGACAAATGTTTCTTTATTAGGAGGTCAAAAAGAAATCCAAGAGAATGCCCCGGATAAATGGCCATGAACTTTCATACAGCAGCACAAAATAAAGGTGAATCTTTTGAAACAAATTAAAGTCCCACACTAGTCAGGACATCAAAACGCACAGTTGCTGTCCTTCACAGAGTTGGTTAAAAAAGAACGAACGATATTTGTTTCATTGTTTACACAGCCAAGGATGCACACTCTAATCACTAATCAGCCATCAGTGACACAATCAAAGCAATCGCATCCCCTCCCTGCTCCAGATACTGGCCCATTTCATTTTCATTAACCATTTCAGTAAAGAGGGGAGAATTAGTAAAGTGACCAACTCATTTCTAATGACAACGCTTGATATTATAATTTTATAGCACTTATATTTCTATCACCTCATTTAATCTTATGTCAATCCTATAAGGCAGGCATATTCTCCCCAGTGTATAAAAATAGGCAGAAATAAAGAGGTAACAAGACACGCTCCTTATCACAGAGCCAGTAAACAGCCCCCTGCTCCAAGTCCACTCTTTCTACTTCATCACGGCATTTCCAGGCATCAGTTTACGAGGAGCATATTATCCATTGCAACAATAAAACTACATAATTTATTCATCAATCTATTTATTCATTCATTCAACAAGAATGAACTTTTTTAGTGCCTACTGTGTGTCAGCCACCATTCTAGGGACCGGAAATGCCATAGCTAACAAGCAAAAGCCTCTGTTCTCGTGGAGCTTAAATTCAAAAACAGAAAGGCAGATGACAAAGAAATAACCAACTTGCCATCGAATGTATAATTCTAAGATGATGTTGATGAAATTAGTCCAAAAGCCAAATGTGACATTTTCGGTAGGTCCATGTCAAATGGGCTATATTATCATAATACCCAAACACGTCGACACTGGGTGTCAGGTGGACAAAACAAGCAGGGGATCATCCGACCTTGCCCATTTGGACATCACATGCACCCACATTTGGCCGGCTCTGCCTTATAGCAGTGGTTCCCAAAGGCTGGGCTACAATGCAGTTATCGCTCATGACAAAATTTTCACCATCCAAGACAAAATGAAAGATAATTGTCACCATCCAAGGGAAGATGAGAAGCAATGTAACAGGTTCTTCATAAAACTAAATTATCCAAGGCTATGGAAAGGACCTGAACATAGGAATGCTTATACATCATTCCAAAGGCACAAAAAAAATCTGAAATGTATTAAATGCATACTTGGAAAAGTAGATGACAGTGTCCCCTACAGTCTAAAAATGGCATGATTGCTGTACCTTCTGCAACAATGCAGCTGTGGATCAAACATTTCACTGTAAACTTCCACAGAGCCATCCAGCTTGGACTCTGTTTTCTCATAGTTCCTTATTGTCTCAGGAGTGGAATACCCTCATATTAGTCTCCTCTGACTGCTGTAACACATTATCACAAATTTAGTGGCTAAAAACAACACAAATTAATTATTTTGGAGCTCTAGAGATCAGAGGTCTAAAATGGGTTGGCAGGGCTGCATTCCTTCTGGAAGCTCCAGCAGATGATCTGTTTCCTTGCCTTCTCCAGCTTCTAGAGGCTGTCAGCATTCCTTCTCTTACAGCCCCATATCACTCCAACCTCTGCTTCTGTCATCACGTCCTCTTCTCTCCCTGTGCTTCTATCATCACATCCTCTTCTCTGACTCTGAAGCACCTGTCTCCCTCTTATAAGAACCCTTGTGATAACATTGGGCCCACCCAGAAAATGCAAGACAGTCTCCCCATCTCAAAATCCTTAGCTTAATCATGTCTGCAAAGTCCCTTTTGCCACATGGTAACATATTCAAGTTGCAGGCATTTGGTGTGGACATCCTTGAGAGGTCGTTATTCAGTCCACCACATTTACCAAAGTTGACCAGAATAATCAGTGATCACGAAGGGCTCTCGATGCTGGTGTTATTCCTAGATAATTCTATAAATATGGTGACTAGTAATGTAAGATAGTTGGAAATATTGAGCTATTTATTTTAAGGGTATGTTCCATCAATTAAGAAGTTAGGATTCCCTGAGGACCTGTATTGTGAGCTAGTCCCATGAAGACAACGTTATATCGTCGAATCTTCCAAACATCCAAAAGGTTAGCTACATTATTTCTGTTTGTACATAAGGAAACTGAGCCTCAGAGAAGATAAATAACTTGTTCAACGTCACAGAACTACTAAATGGCAGAGCAAGAATTTACACCCAGATGCGACACTGAAAAGCCTCTGCTTTCTCTCTGTGCTGTGTCCTTTCAACATGCGCGTCTCACCTACAGTCAACGTGACGTTTGCATCTGTCAGTGACTCTGTAATCCTCCTCTATTTCACAGCAGGAAACATGGATAATCACATCATAACTTAGATGCTCTGTTCCTAGACAAAGAAGTTTGATCTCATTAAGTGAGTGGGCTTGTGGGAATTCCTGGGAAGAAAAGAGATTCTGGAGACCTTTACTCCATGAGGAAATGACAGGAGTTGTAAAGGCACCAAACGAAAATGTAATTCTGGCAGCCGGCCTCGTGGCCAAGTGTTAAGTTCAAGCTCTTAACCAGGGTTCGCCAGTTGGGATCCTGGGTGTGGACCTACACACTGCTCACCAAGCCATGCTGTGGTGGCATCTCACATAGAAGAACTGGGATATACAACTACGCACTGGGGCTTTGGGGAGAAAAAAAAAAAGAGGAAAATTAGCAACCGATGTTAGCTCAGGGCCAATCTTCCTCACCAAAAAATACCTTTAAAAAAATGTAGTTCTGTCCTTTTCTTATCTGTCAGATTTTGAACATCACTCCATGTTTCATGCAAAGACTGGATTCAGGGAAAAATATGGAATGTGTTCAATCTATAAAAGTTGATAGCAAAAGCAAAGTGGTAGCAATAATTATTCAAGATCGTGCTAATCATCACATACATGCAACTCATCATCAATGTGCAGAATAATATTTAACTCAATTTATTTACCCTAACTTAAGCACTTCCCTATTAATGGACATGTAAGTTGTTTCCAAATTGTAATTGCAAACACTGCTAGAATGAATGACATTGAACATTAGCTTCAAACACTTGTTAACATAAATCCCTGTTTTGATACAAAGGGCCAAATCACCCTCCAAAAAATTTGTCCTTATTTACATTCTTGCTAAGAATGTATGGAAACATCTACTTTGCTCACACTCTTAACTCTAGATGTGGGCAAACTTCTTAATCATTATCATATTGTTAGCTGAAAACCTATGTTTTCATTTTTTTAATTACCTATGAGTTCAATTAACATTATTCAATATTTTCATGGCCCTTTGTGTTTCTTTTTTTCTGTAAATTTACTATTTATGTCCTTGGCCTGTTTTTCTATTGTCCATCTATTTCTTATTGACTTGAAAGGGCTCTGTGCAGTCGGAAACTAGGCTTTTGTCATGTGTGTTGAAAATTTTGTCTCTGTTCTATTGTTTGCCTTTCATTTTTTTCCCTACTTTAATGATAAATTTTACTGTTTTTTTTAAATCACAAGCAGATATTATCAAAGAAGATGAAAGAGTGTTCTAGAGCCCATAGACAACATCAAAGGGTATGGAAAGTGGGGTATAGATGAGGAGTGTGAACTCTCAAAAAGAAATGCTGTTGACGGAAGGCAGCAAAAGATAAGGATCAAGGGGTGGACTCCATGAATGTGCCTCAGTCCTCTTCCCATAGTGAGCCAGGGAGGGAGGGAATGGATAAGAGAGCAAACTCAAATGGAGGCCACGAGAAAGAGCGATGTCTGTGGAGGGTTAGGTTTCAACTGGAGCAAAGAGGGGATGGGATGCAGGACGGAGAGGGTGAATGCTTTCTGCAGTCCATCAGGTCTTCGCAGGGTATCGAGAGTCCATCACATTCAATCCCATCTGTGTGCCCTTGCTGGACCATATATTTTCCTTTCCTACATCTAACATGCCCCTTTCCCTCTGTCCATCTGTCCAATAAATACTACTATGAGGAAGCATGTATTGTAAATAAGCAGCATGACACCCCAGGACTTAATGGTCCAGTGTCTGCTTGCCTTTCCCTCTGTGTGTCCCACCCATCATCTTTCTCCACTGAACTATGTTCCAACTATATCAGCTATATCTCAACCAGATATCCAACTATCTCAGTTATATTCTTAGAAGTCCCCATATGCTCCATGGCTCCCTAACCTGCTGTTCCTTGGCATAAGCCATTCCTTTGGAAGAAACTTCCTCCCATCTTTCTAAGCCCTAGTCATGTTTCACAATTCAGCTTAAACATCATCTCTCCTGATAAGCCTTTCCTGGCATGTGTGTGTGCACACGCCCGCACACAAACACATACAAACCCACAGAAAAAGTGTCGCTCCCTACTTCGTGCTACCACTGCCCCTTGTTCAGACCTATATTACAGCAACAGTTACATCACATTGAACGTATTTATTACAGGACTGTCTCTCCCAACTAGATCATAAGCATCTCAGGCCAGGGCCTGAAACTCCCATTTTTGTCTATTTCACTCTCACCCTCTAAGTCCCTGGTACACACTCAGGTGTCAGTAAACGTTTGTTGAATGAATGAATGCATGAATATCTGTTGATTGATCGATCCTCTCACCTTTCTACTACATGGCGGCAGAATTCTGAAAGGGAGTTCCTCCTCCTGTTATGTGCAGTTTACCAGTTTGCACGGCCAGATACAGCAACGAAAGAGAATACAAAGGAGAACAATCCTGTTTGCACCAAAACTCTGTCATATTCTGGCAACTCATTTCCACCCCAGTAAGCACCTGAACTAGACAATAAAATGCTACAGCTGAGCTTCCAAGGGTGATTTTGAAGCCCTGCCAGAGATGCCGAAGTGTTTGTGGGGAAGTCATGAGGGCTGGAAAACATGAACAACAGAAAGCCATTCTGAGTATTCCATAGACAATGTTAAGGGGTGTGAAATTTTCTAGCTTCTCAATATGTCTCAGGGTCACGGGCTCCGCAGAGCAGAATCAAAGTACTAGACAAGGTGAGGGATGCTACATCTCAGTGTCTGGGTCACAAGTAAGTGGTACAACGTGACTCCACATAGTTTGAAAGTGATGCTTATAAAGTGCTATTCAAATTTTGGGTTGTAAGGCCTGAATGACAGGGTTTCCAGGCCTCTGATCAGTAAAAATTGACCAGAAGCCCCTGAGGGTGGGGCCTTGACTGTTTGTCACTGAATACCTTTACGGGCCCAAGAAAAAGAAGTAAAATGTGAAGGTTAGTAGGAACTTAGAAAATCATCTCATGATTTTTTTTAAAGATTTTGTTAATAATGGTTGCAGTTCTCCTTTGTGCACTAAATATTTTTAAGTCACCCTTTTAAGATAGACCTTTTAACATTTCTAGCCAACATACCTAAAACATAGAAACAATTATATGGCACTCTTAGCACATAATGACAAAAATACTACAAACACGGGTGAGACTGAAAAGCTGCCCCAGAGAACAGTTCTGAGCACCTTGCTGGCGAGTGTCTAAGGCCCCAAAGTGAGGTTGAAGTTCAGCCCCCATGGTTGAATTCTGACAAATCAGTGAGGCAAATTCTTAGCTGAAAAGGGCCTTAGCTCATCCTGTTCAGCCTCCTGATGTATAGAAAAAACTGAGCCTGAGAGCAAAGAGACACGCCCAGGATCAAAGAGTAACCAGTGGCAGACACTAGTCTCCTCGTTCTCAGGTCAGACGTCAGGAGGGAAAACTCACATGCTGCTTCCTGTCAACTTCCAAACTTCTTCTTCAAAGTCTTTTGTTTTAAAATCTGGCAATGTATAAAAAGAGCCATAAAGCTTTATTCTTTGGGGTATACTAAAGACAAAACAGTGTGCAAAGATATTCCTACTAAATGTAATGGTTTTGTTTACTGCTGAGTCTCCATCAACTAGAACAGTTCCTGGCAGACAGTAGGCTCTTCATAAATATTTGTTAAAGCGGGGCTGGCCCCATGGCCGAGTGGTTAAGTTCATGTGCTCCACTTCAGTGGCCCTGGGTTCGTCGGTTCAGATCCTGGACACAGACCTACACACTACTCATCAAGCCATGCTTTGGCGACATCCCACATAGAAGAACTAAAATGATCCACAACTAACATATTACAACTATGTATTGTGGCTTTGGGAATATAAAAAAAAGAGGAAGATTGGCAACAGATGTTAGCTCAGGGCCAATCTTCCTCACCAAAAAGCACTTAAGAAAGCAAAAACAAAAATTGATTAAGGGAATCCACATTAAAAAAAAATTGTTAAAGGAAATGAATCCCCAAACTCAACAATAAAGTCTTACCTAAGAAACCGTAGCATGTGGATATGGAGCTATTAACAATGACCAGAAAACCACAATGAGATACCACTACACACCCAACAGAATGGCTAAAATTAAAAAGCCCGACAAAACCAAGTGTTGATGAAGATACAGAGCAACTGGAACCCCCATACACTGCTGGTAGGAGTATGAACTGGTCAACAACTTTGGAAAATGCCTTTCCAGTATCTATGAAAGCTAAACATATGCCCATCTATGTCCTAGCATTCCACTCTGAGATGTACATATCCAACAGGAATGAGCACATATATCCACCAAAGACATGTACAAGAACACATATTATTGCTCATAATAGTCTAAAACTAACTGGAAAGAACTGTAATATCTATCAACAGGAGAGTGGATAAATAAATTGTAGTATAGTGTGGTATAGCTTATAATGGATGCTACACAGCAATACAAAAGAATAAATTAAGATAGTCAACGACATGGATGAACTTCACAGACATTATGCTGCACAAAAGAAGCCAGGCACCAAAGTATGATTCCACATGTATAAAAGTTCAAGAACAGGCAAAACTAATCAATGATGATAAAAGTCAGAATAGTGGTTACCACAGGGGACTATTAATGAGAATATGCAAGAAGAAACCCTCTGGGCTGCTGCAGATGTTCGACATCTTAGCTTAGATGGTGGTTACCCGGTTGCATTACACCTTTAAAGTTTCATAAAGCTATATACCTATGATATGTGTCCTTTACTCCATGTAAGTTATACTCAATTTTTAAAGTGGGAAATATAATTAAAAATTTAAATGAAAAAATGTTAATTATGTTTATATAGAAATGCATAATGTTTAGTAATAAATGAAGACTCCTCCCAAAACATGTATTCTCTCTTTACAATGATATAAAGGCATGTGTTTGACTATTTGGTGAAAAGTTTAATGTTTATTGATTGTATTCTTCTTTTTCTTGTATAGTTACTATAGTTTCTTTTTAAAATCAGACTCCCTGGATAATCCTAACTCACTCATATTTATGAATCCCATTGGCCAGAAATGAGGCTATTTGAGCTTCAATAAAGATAAGTGCAATGGATTGAAACACATCAAATACATTTAAATAAGTGAGTTTATAACGATCACAAGGAACCTAATTGGTCATCTTTAGAAGGGGATAGAAAACTAAATAATTAAAAATTGGTAAATAAAGAGAAAGAGTTGAGAATTTATCTCCCGTCATCATTGGGTAACCAAATGGTAGAGGAGGGGAAGTGTCTCTCTGTGGAATCACACCAATATTAAATAACAAATAAATTATTACACCCATTTTGCAAAACCTAGTTACTTAATGGATCTGGGCATTGAGCATCAATAGCTGCTAATATCACAAAGAGAGAGACAACCAGACATATGTGCCTCCTCGCGAAAGAGCACACTGCCACCTATAATTTTGTAAAAAAATTAGAACTTGACTTTGATAAAGCTCTGTATCCATAACCAATTTACAGGAAATACAGAGGACAGAGAAACAGGATGAACTACATCCTGAAGGTGCAACTAGCAAAGTCCAGACTGTAGAAAACTCTACAGGTCAAATGAACTAGGTTGCTCAAAACATAAAATGAAAGGAGGAAAAAAGGAAGGGAGGAGGAAGAACTTGTCGAACTTAACACAGACTTCAAAGACTTATGAAATTTTTACAAGGGCAAAAACATTATTCATTAAGTCGTTCATTAAACACACATTTGTTGAGCTCCCACCACATGCTAAGCAGTGGGTCAAGCACAGCAGAGATAAAAGGACAAATATAAAAGGTCCCTTTTCCGTGTAGGAGACACAGGTGAATCATTTTTGCACAGTCTGGGCGATAAAGGTGAACTATCCTTTGTGCTGGTCTCTCAAGACCAGGGCAGCCTGTGCTACATCAGTGCGCTCTGTTCACATGTGGTGATGCACATGTTCCCTTATCAGTATGTCGCTTATTTCTCTAATTGGGTTCTAAGCCTTTCCAGGGCACAAACTGTGACTTCTATTTTTTTAATTTTTCTTATGAATAGTCTTTGTGCAGGGTTCACAGGGCCAAGTGCCCAATAAATATGATTAACAAACAAAGCGATTGATTCCTTCCTCTTGGAAAAATACTAGATGGCACACAGGCCACCAGATAAATGCCCCTAATGGCCTCCCGCGCTGCAGAAAGGGCCATCACGCCAGACCCTGGAAGCCACTCACTAACCTTTGGGGAACACAACCAGGAGAATACTCTGTTGACCACGCTGACTCAACAGAAAGAATCACTTACTTGATACAACCCAGGTCTTGTGGATTGAGATGTTTTGCCTAAATTTATGATTTCAGGACAAAGAAAGAATATTTTGGGAAAGCCCTCATGCAAGTTCTTAATAGGACACACGTAGCAAATCAGTGACTGCAGACAGTGGAACTGGACTGGACAGGAGCTCAGATTCAAGCCTTCCTGGACCAGCTCTTGATCATAATGTTAATGGGAAAGTCTACCAGCTCCGTCCTTTGCAGAACCTGAGAGAAGAGTAGGAAATGCGCAGACGTCCTCAGCTCTAGCACCACTGCCGTCATTTAGCTACAAAAAGTCTTCAAAAATGAAAGTTTTATATAACATGAGGATTGGTCACTTTTTTCAGGATGTCACAAGCCCTTGCCTTTGATTCAGTGTTGACAAGACTGTCCCTTGCTGTGTCTCATGGGCACACTGGAAACACATTTACAATTTATAGGAGAATCATTCACCCCACATTTACCCATGAGCTCTCTATTAGAATTTCTGATGACACCAACTCAACCAATAAGAATTTATCTAAATAATTATTATACAGGGTAATTTTTTCTGATTGCTCTACATGCTCATTTTAGAAAATTTAGAAAATATGGAAAAGTATAAGAAAGAATCTTAAGTTTCCTATTATCACACAACTTAGAAAAAAAATGATGTGTTTTACCTTACATATAAAAACATATTTTTATATCACTGAGACCATATTTTTCATTCTGTTCTGTAACTTTACTTTTTAGTTCATGTTATATTGTTAGCCTTCTCTGCATCATTAAAATAGTTCCATAAGCATTACCTTAATGGTTGTGCAATTCCATCATATGCATGTATCATAATTTATTTAATCTTTATTGATGGAATACAAATCTTTGGTTGTCATTTTGTCATTTCTGCCACATCTGGACCATTTAAGGAAGTGACAAAGCAATGGACAGGGTATAGAGTTCAATTCTGGTCCCAGTATTTACTGGTCACGTGACCTCGAAAACTTCTCTTAACTACTTTGAGCCTTGCTCACCATCTGGACATTAAGTAAAGCTTACTTCACGGTTGTTGTAATTGATACGATGGATGTGCAAGTGTTTGAGAAAGTAGACAGTTGTGAATCCTACAACTGTTTTGTGTCATCATCATCATCAAAATGAACCCTAACAAGGCCCTTAAATATTACTGAGAGGCATGTGTTATATCCCACATGGCAAAGCTATGCAATAACCTGCCTCTACTGCCAAAGGATATGTGCACGGGTCATCACGGAGGTAAACATCCCCCCCTCCATTACGGCTCTAGCTAGAGCTTCTTTCACTCAACTACAAGGTTGTCTCAACGGTAGCTCCAGAATTTTACATTAAAAATGTCTAACGCAACAATTTTAGTTGTAAGGGGTAATCAATCATGGGATTTGCTTGAAGGCGATTTTTGGCCAGCCAGTGTGTATTTTTAGTGAGTGCTGTAGAACAACAGAAATGAGTTCTAAAGATGCTTTTTTCACACTTCGAATAATATTGAGGAAATATCTGCAGATCATATCAAAATATAACTATCATTATTTGGAGGACTCATGGAGACAGCAGGGGGCTAAGCCTCTGCCACTGCAGTGCCCACCACTGCCTGCCGTTTCCCACTCAGGTCCCTGCCCCGGCTCCTGTCGCCACGCCCTCGGCCTCCTCTCAAGGCCGCTTCCCTATAGTTTAGTTCACACCCTCTCCCAGGTTTGGGGCTTGTTTTTACAGCTGTGACTAGCCAATTAGAGTGGCCTTTTCCATCAATCCTATCACGACAGAGAGAATTTGGGTGTCTGGGTCTCCTCAACTATTTTCATACTGCTCACACCTTAAAGAATCATCCCTTGTTGTCAGAAACAAACGTTTTTTAACTTACAGTTCCTGATGTTTGAGCTTATCTTAAAAGCTGACCTCCAAATAAATAAATCGTTGTTATAAATTTTTTACCCAACAGGTGACTGTAAAAATCAGAGCAACTTATTACCAAAAAAATAAAAGAATCAAATTAGTTTACTGACAACATGTAGTGAAAACAACTGGTTGATTTCTTTTTTACTCAGAGAAGGCTATTTTGGGTTAATGAAGACACAAGCAAAATATAATAGTTGATTTCAAAGAAATTCTTTAACTAAAATCTCAACATCCACCTTTAATTACTTTCTCCTTCATCAATGATTCACATTTACCGAGCATCCACTGAAGCCATCCGGGAGCAGACCATAAAAGCTCTCACTCTGTGAGACACTATAAATTAGCTGGAAAAGCCTCCTGAGAACTAACGACCACAAACATCCATCCAGCTCGTCACTTTGTATTACATGCACTCTGGGAAGATGAAAACTCGTCTCTGTAATAAGCTGGATCCTAGTTAGTCTAAGTGTATCAATAATTCACCATTTAAGGAAATTTGGAGAGGATCAACAAAACTCAAGTATCTTGGCCAAAAATAATCAGACCAAAAGCTCCTGAAATTTTCCATCAAACTTGGAAGAGGACCCCGTCTTTCAGCACGCCTGGAACTTAGCAGAAATCTAAGGCAGGACATCGAGACTGTCACACGGCAGATGCTAATTGTTCCGATTACAGTCTAACGAGCTTGCTTCCCTGCTGCTTCGAGAATGTCTCTGACTTTTGATCCTGACATCTGTGTCTTACAAGAATTTCACTCTGCTCCGACATCCCTTCTGATGTTGATCCAGGAATTAATGGATTGTGAAAAAGCTGGCAGGATATCATTTAAAAAAATAGAATTCCTAGTGTACCAGTGATGAAAAGGTAGACGAATTCACATACTCCGTGTCTGATACCAACACAGTTCTCAGGTTTGGGTGTTTGGGGTTGTTAACGTTAGTTCAAAACAGGACTGAAAATAAAATTTAGCTAAAAAGTTCTCATGACAAAACTTTCATCATGCAGGAGGAATGCATGATTTGCAAAATATTAACACGCCATAGGAGATAATTTGCTCTGAATGACTACTTTTAACATATACAGTTGATCACCTTTCATAAGGAATCGGATGTCTTTATACAATGAAAACATTTGGTTAGAGAAATCTGAGAGCTTTAAAAAATGACCTGAAACAACCTTGTTAATACTTATGCCATCTCTCTAATAATTTGTAACATATTCGGAGACACAGCACCCTAGCAAACTATTGATCAAAAGTAGAACTTTAATTAAGGAAAGTATCTATAATTGTTAAATATAAAAAAGTTCAAATTACAACTGTCTAAAGATGTGTTTTAAATTAAGGAATTCTCCTCAGGATTGAAATTTTACACATCAGAAGATACTGCCTTGCATTTCACGGTTCTGGATAATTACTAGATGCCAGTGGATAACTTAAACATAGCTTAGAGTCATTGACATTAATGTGTGACAAGCATTACAGAACATATTTAGTAATTTAAATGAAAAAGTAAAGGATTTTTGAAAAACCAGAGAAAAGTACCATAGTGGCAACAATATAATTTTTTGAGTAAGGAAAAAATTCTCCTTTATGTCATAATGATCAGAAATTCAACAAGTTAAAAAGGAACACAAGTCAATTTAATTGCTAGAGCTATAATTAATGTAAAAATTAATAAGGTTAGATATTTTATTCATCAATTCAAGCAAATATCTAATTTTCACATTAAAAAGAGCATCATTGTTTTTTTAAAGCCATGAATTTCTGATAATTTTGTTTAGATATATTGCTATAGTAATTTTTATACCCCATTTGATACTTCGAGAAATAACTAGACAAATTCATTAAAATCAGTAAAATGGCTACTAACAGCCAACTTATATTGGTTGGTTTCTGTTATTATCTTATAATAATATTTAATTATTTAAAATTTTGCATACTACTTTTTACAACATATCAAGCTCCCAGGCACTCCAGAAATTGTATGATCTCTGCCAAATTGAGCACTACTTGCTCTTAAGAGAAAGACTTTCTGGCCCCACGTCTGCTGCAGTCAGGCTCTCCCTACACCCGTTAGAGCACTTCCCACACATCACAGAAACAGATGTTGTCGGCCCCACTCTACTATAAGTTCCTTAAGGGCAAGAACCAGGCCTCTCCTCTTTACTATTTATCCTGAGACTTACCTAATAAACACCCAATGAGTAGCTCCTACTAGTTTATTTCTTATTTCAATGATTCCTTTGTGTCTGTCTTTCACTGTATGCTGACTCCAATACTTCTCAAATAAGATAAGTGAATAAAATACATAATATATTGAATATTATTAAGTTAAAATTCATGTGTTATTCAAATTAAATAATATATGAATATTATCAGTAAATATGTATCAGCTATTTACTTTCTCTATATGGTCATTTTACAAAAGTTGAAACCCTCTCATATTAATTACCCACCTATAACTTGAATATTTTAAGAAAATATTGAGTATTTAAAGAGATATCAGGCCTAGAAAACGTGATATTCAGATTCGGAAGAATGTGTCCCAAAATCCATAATTACCACTTACACTCAGCATAGTTCCTTAAAGCCTCGTGACATGTGATTTTTACCCAGTGTCCTTTTTCCCCACCCATCTCGCCTAAAATAATCAATCATTAAATACAAACGTATTAAGAAGGAGTGTCCCAACTGAGAAAGAAGACGGGGCGGGGGGTGTGGAAGACGATGAAACGGGACACGAAGCACTAAATCAGAGAGGGTTTGGCCACAAGAAGAAAACTACGACTGTGAGATCTGCAACAGTGAGACGGGTTAAAAGTATGATACATGACAGGTGGGGTAAGAATTAGACAAGCCATTCATTTCAAATCCTTGAAAGACTGTAATAGCTCACTGTCACCTGATGGCACGTGTCAGAGCTGGCACATCTTTTTTATGCCTCTCAGTGCTCTTTTTTTCCTTCTTTTGTGCCTTGAAAGTATAAAATGGTATTTGCTTTTCAATAAATCATTTTTAGATTTCCAGTTTGCTTCAGTTGGATATAGGCAAGGAAATATGGTGACTGTGAATCTTGACTGTGCCTCCAGAGCACCTCACAATGTCAAAAATCTCAGCAGTTGCTTCAACCAGGAGCCCTAAAACATACAAGGCGCTCAGGACTGTGCACCAGGGGCCCAGCCCACGGTCTCCACTGCAGCCACGGTCTGGCATGGTGGGTACTGCGGCCCTCCCATACTGCCCATTCTGCTTTAACTTTTCCCAAATGACCTAAATTCAAAATTATGTGATTTTATCCAAGCTATTCACCCCAGGATAACTTTTCACAGTTTGAAATTTATAACAATAATAGATAAAATTTTTAAAAAGAAAATCCAAACAACACAGCCAGGCTCAAAACCAAGATAAACAACTTGGGAGATAAAAAACGATTGAATCTCTTGGTCTGCTGGTTGCGAAGCGTGCAAGCACACAGAGGCTGCTGAGGGTCTGGTTCCTGTGGGGTAAGGAGGACAAAGTTGCCCCCCACAGTCATGGGTTCAGTATGGGCATTTCCCTAGAAAAGAGGCTAGAAAAAACCCAGCAGCTAACCCACTGCTTCGGATATATGATTTTATAGAAAGCCCAGGGGATGGCCTCGCTGGTGGGACACGCATGGAAAGGCTGGGTTCTGGACTCCGTGCGAGGCCAGGAGGTCAGTCATCAAACTGCTTGAAACTGAAGGGTGAACCCGGAGAACAGGAGGAGAGGAAACAGCAACAAAACTTCCACTTAAAATGAACCTGCAAATCAAAATGCCAACCAGATGAAAGAACAAAATGCCAAGAAAGAGAGCCAGAAATCTCCAACAATGAAACATGAATTCAGTCTAGATGAAATAAGCATTCTAGGATGCTACAAGAGATAAATGAAGGGATAACTTATTATAAAGAACAAAAACATGAAAAAAAGCAAAACTGAAACTAGAGCAAGTGGATACTAAAAAGAATCAATTACAAATAGTGAGAAATGAAAAATAAAGTGCCTCAAGAGGAAAAAAAGATAGGCCTGGGAGAAAATATTTGCAAAAGACATACCTTATAAACATTTTGGATATTTTCCAAAACAGCCAAAGAACTCTCAAAATTCAACAGTAAGAACCTTAACAATAAGAACACAAACAACCTGATTAAAAAATGGGCCAAACATCTTAACAGACACCTGACCAAAGAAGATATACAGATGGAAAACAAGCATATGAAAAGATGCTCCACATCATATGTCATCAGGGAAATGCAAATTAGAACAACACTGAGATACCACTGCACATCTATTAGAACGGCCAAAACCCAGAACACGGACAACATCAAGTGCTGGTGAGGATGTGGAGCAACAGGGACTCGCATTCATCACTGGTGGGGATGCAAAATGCTACAGCCACTTTGGAAGACAGTTTTGGGGTTTCTTACAAAACTAAACACACTCTTACCTTATGATCCAGCAATTGCACTCCTTGGTATGTACCCAAAGGAGCTGAAAACTTATGTCCACACAAAAGCTTGCACAAGGCTGTTTATAGCAGCTTTATTCGTAATTGCCCAAACTGGGAAGCAACCAAGATGTGCTTCAGTAGGTGAATGTATAAATACACTGTGGTCCACCCAGACAATGGAACATTATTCAATGCTAAAAAGAAATGAGCTATAAAGCCATGAAATAACATAGAGGAAACTTAAATGCATATTACTAAGTGACAGAAACCAATCTGCAAAGGCTACACACTGTGTGATTCCAACTGTGGGACATTCTGGAAAAGGCAAAACTATGGAGACAGTAAAAAGATCAGTGGTTGCCATGGTTTGAGGGGAGGGAAGGATGAACAGGCAGAACACAGAGGATGTTCAGGGCAGTAGAATTTCTCTGTATGGTACCATAGTGATGGATACATGTCATTAGACATTTGTCCAAACCCATAGAACGTGAGACACCAAGCGTGAATCCTAACGTAATCTATCGACTCTGGGTGATAAGATGTGCCGGTGTGGGTTCATCACTTGTAGCAAATTCACCTCTCTGGGGGGAGATATTGATAATGGGGAGGTTATGCATGTGTCAGCACAGAGGGTATATGGGAACTCCATATACTCTCCTCTTGATTTTGCTGTAAACCTAAAACTGCTCTAAAAAAATAAAACATGCGTGGAGAGGATTAGTGACATATGGAATCCTAAAGAAAAAACAATCTTCAATTCATTTATCTTTTACTTTGGAATTTTTTATGGAGTGATATCATTTTTTGTCAAGATTATATTCTAGGAAAACTCCAAATTATAGCAAAAAGAGAAATTATTTTCATAAGAATTAATATAAAAAATGTAGCTGCATTCCCAGGCAGCTACCATCTAACATATTACTTATAAAAATTGTCCCCAAACTCTTTAAATGACACAGTTCTTAATTTTAACACGTTGATTCTGGGCTTGAGAGAAGATTATGCACACATTCTGGGTTTTGCCCCAAAGGTGGCTGCCCAGTGCAGCCTCTGACCAGAGTGAGTCAGGCAAAGGACGAGCACAGGGCTGAAGCTGCAACCCCACATCCAAATCCAGGAGACAGCTCCACAGGAAAGATGGGGACAGGCAGTTACTGAAGGCCGGAACGCCCTCCCTCTTTTTTCAAGATAAAGATATTTTTAGATTTCTCTCTACTATGAACCTTAGCCTTAAAAATTCTCACAATAGCACAAACAAGCACAACATAAAATACAAAATGCAATAATTTATACCAAAATGTATCCTAAATAAACAAACATGTTAGTGCAAAAGGGAACAACATAGATAGGATCAACATAGAACTTTACGGATTTTTTAAATAAACGTGGCTTTGTAAAACATACATATACAGCCCCCCATCCATTCCCCAGATCTGTGCGTTTTGACCAGAGCAGCCCAAGCAGTGACTTGTTCTCTTTCCGAGGTCCCAGGGGTAGTTTGAGGCACCTATGTAACAGCTGCGCGAGGTTCCCAGTGCCATCCGTTGGCATGACCTGGTAGACCCCTGTCTCCAGGCCCAGCCATAGACCTCTCACTCCTACCCAGCGGCTACCTCGTTGGTGCTGAGGCAGAGGATGCCATGGGAACCCATCAGGTGCTCTCACATGTACAACCCAGAAGTGTGGGAGAGTTGATGCTCTGTAGTGCTAACCTTTGACCAACGGCAAAAGGAACCCATTGGAAAATTCTCCCCCCTCTCATCTGCAGAACTGACGGTCCTGAGATGTAGTTTATGTGGCTGTTCAAGGGAGCAGCTCAACAAATTGAGCAGTGGGTCACACTTAATGGTTGCCAGCTCAATAGCTCATCTTGCACCGGCTCTTCCTCCTTCCCTGCTTCTGCTCATCCATTACTTCTGCCCTGGAATTATCTTCACTAATAAAATAACAGCAGAGAAGTTCTCTCCTTCACACTCTGCTTCCAGGGGAATCTAGGCTAAGGTATAGACCATGCCATCTGACCAAAAGCAACTAAATTAAAAATCTGCAATTAACAGATAATTGAAGGAGAAAAAAAGGCTTATGTTTGAAAACTTAAAAATGCATTCCTAAATAAATTGTGGGATAAAAGGGACATCCAAATTGATATTATAAAAGATTTAGAACTAAACAACGATGAAAATACTACATAGTACTGTGCTGGTAAATGTTTTTAACAGTCAAGCTTTCTGGGAAAAAACAAAAACCAAAAATCTGACTTTTAGTGCTTGCCAACTTCTGTGGTGCAAATGCTCCTCCCACCATGGCCAACTTCAAGGTCCACGACGTGGATGTGGAGGTGGGGAAGGATGCACAGAATCAGCTCTTGTGAGCACTACAGCCAAGCGCAGCACACCACTGGTACTACAGGTCAAAATTTGTGGAATGAGGCAAAGTGTTACTTAAAGGGAAATGCATAGCTTTAAACATACTGATTAACATTAAGAATGACCTAAAATAATTAATTTAAGTATTCAATTTAAGAGGCTAGAAAAAGTATAACAGAATAAATCTAAAGAAAGCAAAAATTCATGAAATAGAAAAACAAAGAAACACAGAAAGGATCAAGAAAACCTAGAGCTAAATCTCTGAGAGGAATATGGCAAACCAAACTCAGAAACACTGGTCAAGAAAAAAAGAAAAGTCATGAATGAAAAACATTAGAAATGAAAAAGAAGACATTATAAAACAGAGTACAGAATTTTAAAAATCATAAGCAAATACTATGAATTACTAAGAATAATAATTTTCTAGATATAAAGTACAAAATAGTTATTTAGGAAGCATTAGAAAAATCTGGGAAAAAATTTAAAAAATTGAATTAGTAAGCAAATGTCTCATTCCACAACAGGGACCTGTCCCGTGGGTCTCCAGGGCAGCTCTTATAAACCTGTAAGGAATAGATTACACAGACACAGATTTTCATCAGTGAGAAAAAGATAGCAGTTGGCTATGAAACGCCTGCAGCAAACATCACTTTAATGGATAATCTCCTCATTTCAAGGTCAACTGATTTACAACCTTAATTCCATCTATAGCCTTAATTCCCTTTTCCACGTGAAGTAGCATATTCACAGGTTCTGGGGATAAGGAAGTAGGCATCTTTGAAGGTATTCTTCTGCATCTCAATCTTCTATGATCTTTTGTTAAATTTCTTCCTACAAAGCCTCTAGAATTTATTGTTTTTAGATAAAAATTTTTCCATAACATCATCATTGATAATATACGGGAAACCTGTTGGTTTTGACTTACATTCTGTGTGGCACCCTAAAGGACCTTGCCACTTGAGGTCCTTCATATTTCTTGTATTTGGGGAAATTCAGATATTGGCATTAAATTTTCCCCCAGACACAATCTATAAATTTAGTGCTGTTACAATCAAAGTTCTAACAAGGTTTTTTGGGGAATTTCATAAGCTGATTTGTGGAAGAGAAAACAGTCAAAAATATGAAGGGCAGCCTTCAAGAACAAAATGAGGCGGGTACTTGCCCACCAAAGATCAAGACTTATTCTAAAAGGATAGTAATTTAGAAAATAATCAAACTGGCACAGGGCCCAAAAACAGAATAATGGAACAGAAAAGGGAAACCAAAAAAATAAAAATAAACCCGTGTTAGATGAAAACTTGATCTATGACAGAGATGGAATTACAATCTATCGAGAATAATAATATATAATAATAACAAATGTTGCTAAAACACAATGCCTTTTTACATGGAAAAATAAACTTAGATCCTGATCTCATATACATCATAAATTTCAGATGGATGAGAGACCTAGACATTACAGCAAAACTTTAATAGAGAAAATACAGAATGTCTTATGAACTTGGGGAAGATAAGACACGCATGGAGAAAATATTTGCAATGCGAAGATTGTTATGCAAAATATATAAAGAACACCTACAAATCAAGAATAAGAAATCAAACGTCCCAATAGAAAAATAGGTAAAGTATACAAACGGGCAATATGAAGAGGAGAAAATGTCAATGGACCATAAACATATGAAAATAAGCTCACTTTACAAATAATGAGAGAAATGCAATTTCAAAAACACACACACAAAAACACTGTGATACTATTTTACAACCATCATATTGTCAAAATATATAAAGGATTTTTCCCCTTTATGTTACAGTTTGGTCATGGTTGTTGATTTCATTTCATGTAAAAGGAAGCATTACAAAGAATTTATTATAAAAAGGGGGCCTAAAAATAAAAAAGGGGGATCTGAATAAATTGAAAACCCTTCCTCTAAACCAACCAAACGGCTTATTTAAGAGAGGAGAGTAGCTGACATTTCTCACCTTTGTCGGGGAGCCTGCAGGTTCAGGCACGCCGGCTCCACCCTACAAAGGCAGAGCTGCACGACAACGCCCTCCGTGGGCTTGGCTTCTGACCAACGCGCATCACTACCCGCACCATCACATCTATCAGAGCTTTCTGTTAGTTCAGCAGCCCCTGCAGTCACATTGTGGAACCCTGGGGCTGGAAGAATTTGGGGGGCATAATGTATAAGATAATCATCAGATTACTGTTTGCTTGTCTGGAACACGGCTCTGCAAACTGCAACTCACAGCCGAAGCCAACCTGCTGCCTGTTTGTAAATAAAGTTTTATTAGAACACACCTGTTCATGTACATACGGTCTAGGGCTGCTTTGCGGCACAAAAGCAGAGGTACCAGCTGCAACAGAGATGGTATGGTGCACAAAGCCTAAACTATTACTACCTAAATCTCTCCAGAGAAGCTTTGCAGACCCTTGGTCTAGAATAAGATAACATGCTGTCTTTAAACAAGCATGCTGTGAACATATTTAGGAAGTTAGATTTGGGTTTCTAGGGTAAGAATTAACTGTAAGTAGCACAAAGGTACTATTTCCAGGGTTAATTTTACTGAATCAAAGTAAAGCAAAAACACTTGGTCTACTTCTTTTAAGTACAATTCTTATTCCCTTGACCAAAGAGGAGTAAAAGTAAATCTTATAGGTTGTGTGAGTGCTAATATTAATTCTACCACACAAGTTCCGATGGTATTTTAAAGTCTTTTTGTTGTCCGTCCTGCTGCGGCTACAGCCGAGTATTCCCATCTCCCCACTCACCTGCCCCCCTTGGCCGTAACATTCTAGGGTCGCCAGACTTGCAAATAAAAATTGAAGGTGCTCGTTAAGTTTAAATTTCAGATAAACACTGAATAATTTTTAATATAAGTATGTCCCATACAATATTTGGTACATACGATACTAAAAAATTATTTGTTCTTCATCTAAAATTCAAATTTAACTGGCTGCCCTATAATTTTTCTGGCAACCCTGCCTCTATCCCCAAAGCTGAACTTCCCTCATCTACTGCCGTCCCCAGTGACCAGGAACATTCCTAGAACAGATGAATTTTAGATGATTTTAACCAAACTTTTAGAATATGCTCTTACTTATACTTTAAAGGCGAATGGATATAGACTCATCAATGGATATTAAAACCACTAGGTGAAAAGTTTATAGGAAAATGGCTGTTTTCATGGTACTTAAGTATCAATCCATCGGTTACTTGCTGGTCACAGGGGGAAAATATAACTTTACCACCTTTCCTCAACATCCAGTGCTGAGAATGGGATGAGCAGACATTAGGCGCCTCATGATGCGAAGGCAAAGTGAAATTCAGAGCACCCACTGTGGATTGCTCTCGCCAAAGAGGCTTAACTTGAATCTATCCAAGCCCTTAGATAAGGGGCTTGAACCTGGGGCCCATGGATTTCCGAGGGTCTGGGGATGGTTCAGGACCTTGGATGGGGAAAAGGTGAAATTCCTATTTACTCTAACTTCTACTTAAAATTTAACATTTCCTCCCATTATAAATGTAGACAACAGACTACTGCTGCTTTAGCAATATCCAGGACTTCTGTCAGTGAGAAAAACACGGAGATTTTCATAAAACATTACAGTTGTACACGTATCTAAATATTGTTCACACTCAACTTTGAAATAGAATCAGGGATGAGAGGCAGAGTCTTGTCTACAGTTATTAAAATGTTACAGATAACAGAATCCTTTCCTTTTACAGCCACAGCAGTGCAAGGCAGTACAGCATGGCCTATCCTGGGAAATTACTGAACTCCTCTGTGCCTCTTTCCTCATTTGCACAACGGGGTGAAAACAGAACCTGCACGTGGAATTGTTGTAAAGATTAAGTGAGATAACATACGCAAAACTTTTAGATAGCTCTTAGATCTATGGCTAGCACATAACAAGCAGCATAAAGTATTATTACTAAAACTAAAAATTAGAAAGGTGTCAGTTCTGAATATAAAATATACAAGGTATAAAACCAAGTTAAGCAGACGCTTATCCACATGTCACTTCTTTGATAACTTCTTTCTTGCCAACTGGAAATTGTGCCACAAACAAGTATTAGCTGAGCCGTACTATTCCTAGCAGACTCACCCACCTGCATCTGTGCTCACAAACTCCATCCTTTGCCCTATTTCATTGGATGAACTCTCCACTCCCCTGAAATTACACAATTAGTCTTTTGCATCATCAATTTCTCCTTCTTTATCTGATTATTGCCACTAGCATGAAAACATGCCTTAATTCAATTCACTTTGAGAAATCCCCCCACCGACCACCATCCCCGTAACCACTCAGCCCCTTCCATTCTCTGCTCAGCCCCTTCCATTTCTCTACTCTGCTTATGGCAACACTCTTTGAAAAAGTTGTCTACATTTCCTATCTCCTTTTTCCTACCTCCCTCAACTCACTCAAATCAGGTTTTCATCTCCGCCACACCACCCAAAGGTTCTTATCAAGGTCACTGATGATCAGCATCTTGTCAAGGCCAAGGGCAATTCTCCACCGTCTTCCTATTTTAATCCTCCGCAGCATTTAACACGTTCATCATTCCCTCCTTCTAAAAACAATTTCTTCTCAGAGCTCCATGCCTCAACGGTCACCTATTCCTTCTCAGCTCCCTTAATTGATCCTCCCTTTACCTGGCCTCTGGACACTGAAGAATCCCAAATTCTGTCATTTGCCTCTTCTCTATCTACCCTCTCAGCCTGAGTAACCCCAACCATTACCATAGTTTTAAATACTACCTTCAAAGTGATAGTTATCAAACGTGTGTCTCTCACCCACACCTCTTCTCTGCACACCCAGTTGCCTACTTGACATCTGCACTTAACTATCTAATGGCACCTACACCTTCCCTCACCCCAATCTTCCCCGTTTCAGTAAATGAGACCAACATTTTGGGCTCAGGTCAAATAGGACACATTTTCCATTCTTGTTTGCCCTCACACCCAAAATCCAATCCAACAGTATGTTTTTTGAGGTCTATTTCAAAAATACATCCTGAATCTTATCATTTCTCATAATTTCCATTGTTCCAACTCCACAACACAGTCCATGCAAGTCAACTTCTTCCTGGACACGTTAGCAGCTTCCTAGGCAGTTTCTCTGCCTCCACCCGAATTGTCCTACAGTCCCTCCTCCACGTAGGAGTCAGGAGGCATGGCCTTTCACTTTCATGCTTACAATTCCCCAGTATCTTCTAAGAGTCAAACACAAACTCCTTACCACGCTCCACAAAACACTCCATGACCTCCCCCTCAGTCACCACACTCAACCCATAATGGCCTTATTTCCTCTATCCCTTAAGTGTACTGCTCTCTTCCACCTCAGGGCGTTTGCAATTGCTTTTGCTTCTCCTCAGAGAGCTCCTCCCCAACGTGTTCACACAATGGGACTTTTCTCACCATTCAGCTCACTACTCAGATATCACTTCTTCAGGGGTGACTTATCAACAAAAATCAACCCCTAGCCATTCTCTGAAATAATACCCCACTTAAGAGCACCTGCAATTATCTTGTTTATTCATTTGCTCATGTTTTATTTTCTGCCATACTCCTCTTTGAAGCTCTCTAAGGCAAGAACTTGGTCTTGCATACCTCTAAATTCCACAATTCTTAGAGTTCTTGGCAGATAGGCACTGAAACACACGCCATTGAAGCGTTAGGGGAACATGATGTTGAATGGATGACTGGAAATTCAGAGCTTGAATTTAAGCAAGAATTAACTGTAGAAATACAAAATTGGGAGTCACCAGCATCGATTTCAATGCAGACAACATTGTTCTCTCCAAGGAAAACACACCGGGCGTTGTGGGGGGAGAAGGCAGAGACTTTTGGAAAGGAGAACACAGTTGAATGGTCTGAGAGAAGAAGGAAAACCAGAAGAGTTCACAAAAGCCAGGGAGCACGTGGCTTTCCAAAGTAATTAAATAGTGACACATATTACAGAATGGGTAAGGAGGATAGAAAAAGGCCAGTGATTTTAATAACGAAGGGACATTATTACCCTTTTCGACATTTAGTAAATTAACTGTGTTAAAATGAGTAAACTCAAATGACATGGAAAGTCCTGGAACATCTACAGTGTATGGTTGACATATCTCGGAGGAACAGCTACTGCATAGTAGATTTCCGTCAGGGCTGCTTGAGACAGAGTTTGCAGATCTGACTGTGGGAAAAGTCAGTTAAGAGGTTGAACAATCTCTGAGTGGTGAGAAACTTAAGGCAGAGAATAAAAATTGCTCTTCTAAGTTCTTAGAAACAGAGGAGAACACTGGGAAGGTATGACACACTGGGAAGGTATGTCAAGGAAACAGAAGCATAGTGGAGGGATTTCTCCAGGACAGAGGAATAAGCATGAAGGAGAGAGAAGCCAGCGTAGACAGACAGATCCAGGAAAGTGCAGGAGAGAGAGGGTCCACCAGAGACAACAGATAAAGGGGTTAGCCAGAAGCAAGGAGAATCATTTCTTCCTCCTGCACTTTCATTGCTAACCAATGAGCAAACATAAATGTCTACTGTGTCTGCCACACAGGAGGTGCTCAAGAAATCCTAGTTTCTCCCCATACCCATGCCTATATATTTCTCAACAGAAGTCAATCATCCTTCAAGTATTTACAAGAATTTGGTGTGCCGCTCCTCAGGCTGCTAGAATTCCCTGGCTTTCTCAGCTTTTCTTGAATGACCCAAGCCAGTGCCCTTCAAAGCAAAGACAAGGTGGTTCTTCATAGCAAATCTTTGTACATGGCTGGAGACCCCATGCCACTCACCACTAATTGTTCCCATTCCTAAGAGGTACTACCTTCCTCTATGAGGCTCAACGTAGGTACTAAAGAAATGTTTGTTGAATGGCTGAAGAATAGCTGGCATTTCCTGAGCTCTTACTGTGGAGTTCAGAATGGGTCAAGCCCTTTTTATACATTAACTTATTAATATTCACAGCCCTATAGCTATTCTCACTCAATAAGAGTCCCCAGGCACAAAGAGGTTATCTATTCACAGTCTCACAGTCACTCTGGATTCTGCTGCCTCCCTGATCCATGAAAGAATACATATCTCTACTCCCCCAGAATCTGCTCCTTTGCCCTAGGCAGGCAAGTTGCATAAATTCTCAGGAAGCCTATTTTTCAAGAGGCCTAGTTTGCTTGGCTGATTCATGAGCTACTTCGGAAAACATTTATGACTTTTAAACTCTAGAAGGTAATTGTTCTCATCTATGGACTATCATCCTCCATGACTCAACAAGCATAGTCAAGAGTCCATCTTTACCAACCAGACTGAGCTTGGGGGTCAGAGCTAGATTGCCCTCACATGCTTAAGCTTTTGTCTTTCTCACAGGATATTATTTCAACTATCATAACAACAAAAATCTACCAATGTGTAATAATAATTATTATGATAAGGAATATATGATATCTCAACTGGCTAGACTAAGATTTTCTCATTCTTCTACTCATTTAAGACCATCTACATTCATCAGAAACAAATACATATTGATATACACCCAATTGGATCCCCCAAATTAGTAGCTGCTATCCACACTGGCTCCTAGCTAAATTGTTCTTTAATACTTTCCCTGTTTCCCCATCCCACCTCCACTGTTTTAAGTTGTGAGGCTGTGGGTTTCATAATTAATTTCAATATGAGATGAATCAAACTTGCTTCCTGGATCAAGATTAGATGATTTAATTACTGACAGACATGCCTGGGTACTTTGTTCTGGAATCAGAAAACAATCCAAGTGGAATAATCACTTTCAATATTTTGAAGGCCTCCTACAATACAAGCCACCATTGGTTCAGTTTTCCTTTTTGTATTTTCTGTTACAGGAACTCATAATGTAGAGTCTATATGTAATCATAAAATTCAATATAGGGTATTACAGAATACCTAAACTTCCAGAGTAATTCGTTTATGAGCCTAAAACCAAAAGCTAAGCAAAGGTAATACTTTTAACAATTCTACAACCCAAATAAATGAATTAATGTTTGTAATAGGAAAGTACAGGCTTTTATACTCACAGCACAACTCCAAAAGTAAATTCCATATGAATTAAAGATTTAAAGTTCAATAAATGAAAATACTAGGGGAAAAATATTCTTATGCTCTTAAAATGTAAAAATTTTGCTTAGCTTGATACAAAACCAAGAAACTACTTCTTTAAAAGTGACAGAGCTGATTAAATAGAAATTTAATTACTATATGTCAAAGGACACTAGAAAATTTAAAAGACAATGACACACTTAGGGAGAAAAGTATTACGTTTCTATATGACAGATAATTTTAACACACTTAACCCATAAAGAACCTTCACAACTCAGTAAGAGAAGGTAACATAGCTAATTGGGGAGTTACGAATGGAAGAATTACAAAAGAAATACGAGTGACAAAAGAAATACGAGTGACAAATAAACATACAGAAATATATTTAGCCTCACTAATAATCAGTCAACAGACTTTTTTTAAGTGAGATAATTTTTTAATCTATCAGGCTGGCACAGATGAGTAAACGTAAGGATGCAGGGGAATGATGCATTAATTCATCTTTGGATACAATGTAAATGGGCTCAAACTTCTTGTTGAGTTATTAGCAATATCTGTGGAAAATAAAATGTGGATACTATCTGTTTCCATAATTCTAATTCTAGGAGTTCATACTCGGTCTCACTAGCAGAAGTGCCCCCTCTCTCTCCCTCCCTCTCCCGTCTTTGGCTGGCACGCTTCTCCTCCTCTGCTAGCGCAGGGATTTGCTGTCCTCCAGAGAAAGCCAGCGGCTCTTCAGTCACTTCGCCCCTGGCAGAGCGGATAAATTCAACTCAGGGGTGAGTCCAGCCTCATGTCAAAACCATCTTCTCAAATTTAGCCTTATCAACGGTAAAGTGGAGACTGGATTTTAATTCCTGCCTGGCTACTGAGTCTATTTCTCAAAGCATCCATTTATCTACTTATCATAGGGAGTTGTTAGATCCTCAGAGTCTAACACAGTGGAATGCGTGCAGCCACGAAAAATGGTCAGTCTCTACGTCCTGGCGTGGGAAGAGGAGCTGGTATAGTGAATAATAAAACAAATTACAGAATATTCCTTACAGAGAAAGAAACTATGCATTTTTTTTGCATGTATACATAGGTATATGTATGTGTGTGTATATATATACATATATATATGAATATGCCTAGAAAATGTGACTAACAGCAGTTATCTCTGGGGAATGATTTCAGCTGGGAAACTTTCATTTTATACTTTATAAATTTCTGTAATTTTGTAGAAGATCATTTATTCACTTATGCGACAGCTCCTACGTTTAAAAAAACGAGTGAAAAATATTAATTCACTGTGAAAAAGAAGAGCTTGTTTTCATCAAAAGAGGGTGATCAGGTGACCACGTGGGATTTGATTCTTTTTCTTTGTGTTTTGCTGTTGCAAACAATATGTCTCTATAATTAGAAATGTGTGCATATATAATCCCCAGACTATTATAAAATAAGGTCATTTGCGCGTGGATTTTCCAAGGTGAAAATCCTGGAAAAATGTTTTAACTGTAAGAAACTTTGTTGATGAGGCATGAAATAGTGAACAAAAAAAAAGAGACAAATTTCAAAATGTATAATGTAAAGTAGATTTAAACATATAAAATAGCAGAGTTTAATTTTAAGGTTACTTTTCAAGAGTCATGTTCACTCTGCTTCCCAGGGCCAGGACTCGGGGACACGCACGGTAGGGGAGATGGGAGAGGATGTCAGTGTGGGGGAGGCGGCGCCCCGACCACGCCCTCACTGAGCATTATGCAGATGAGAGAGCCACGCAGGCTCTGATTCCCTCAAGGATTGATGAACAAGTGCAGAATAATAGGAAGCGACAGGAAACAGATGACTGAGGCCTAATTTAATGTCATTTAAAGAGACGATATACCTTAAATCGGTCTTCAGAAATTACAGCTTACAAATAAGATAACGGAAATGTGTTTTTATCATTTTAGTTCACTAACATAAGTTTCCTTGGGAAGGAAAAGGAGATTATTTGCTATATAATGAAATAACAGATATGCTAATTTAGGGTAATTTGTTTCTTACCTTTAGTAATATAAGAAATAAATTACAGTAAACATGCAATTAAATGTAAAGATGCAAACTGATATATATTTAATATTGTAAAATATTCATCAGTAATAAAAATTAAGCAAGATATTTTAATAGTTACATATTTAACTGATGTATATGCATGAATATTGGTGAGTTCTTTCATCAAATCCAAGTCCAAAACCGGGTTATCAGTCCCACATTTAAAAAGTTAAACTTGTCTAGGGACTGGCCTTGTGGACCCGTGGTTAAGTTCACGCACTCTGCTTTGGTGGCCCGGGGTTCGTAGGTTGGGATCCTGGGAGGGGACCTATGCACCACCCATCGAGCCAGGCTGTGGCAGGTGTCCCACATATACAATAGAGGAAGGGGGCACAAGATGTTAGCTCAGGGCTAATCTTCCTCAAAAAAAGTGAAATGAAATTCAAAAATCTTTTTTTAATTAAAAAAATAAAAAGTTAAATTTGCCTAGAGCAAATTCAAGCATGTCCAAACAACTAAAATACAAATTTCTGCTCAATACTGGTAATCTAGGGATTATGATATATGTTGTGTATTTGCACAGATATGCTACACATGCATAACATATGCGTGTGTGTTGTGCATATGTGCACTCACAAAATCCCCAGGTAGCCAAATGTTCTGATCTTTTTTTAGCTGCCATTTTAAACTTTAAAAAAGTCAGTGACTTTTCTGACTGAAAATGGAGGCAGCAAGTCTCCTGAGAGCAGGCCTTTTTTGTTTTGGAAAGAAGCTCTGGAGTGGCCCGTTTGTTTCATAAACATAAGGCAGGAGAAGGGTGTCCCACACCTCCACGCAGAGCCGAGGAGCATGGAGGGCAGAACAATGTGACGGCGCCCCCCTCAGCGGGGTTAGAGCTGCTGGAACAGTTTCACTAACGCAATGGCATGGTCCCCACTGAGATGTGCTCATAGGCAAGGACATCAAGAAGCCAAAAGGGGAGAATTCCAGAGGAAACACTGGAATTCCTACTAATCTGGGCAGAAAGGAGCTATAACTATTAATATGAATAATCTGAATATTATTTTCCCCTTGTGGCAGGGGTCCCAGGAACAGAAATAGATGACTGATAGAGGATTAGACACATGGATAAATTTCTAATGGTTATGAATAATTAAGAAAGTTCAAAATCAATTATAAATGTATAACGCATACATACAAAACTCTTGAGGTGAATCTATGCTGTAAAACTCTACAGCGCTTGAACTCAGATTTCAGAACCCACGGATGAGCTGGGACACTCCTCTGCACCCTTGAGAACTTTGACTTAGCTGCAGTCATGGACTTTGCAAAAGAGGCACATCTACCCCTCAGAGTCCAAACTATTTACAAGCCCTACCCTGGCCACTGAGCCCACGGCAGACCTCAACTCTGCTGAAACGACAAACGAATGTCATAAAAACAAACCGCTCATGCCAGATCAGTGGAGGCAGCTGTGTGCCAACACCCCAAGGGAAGTGCTTCACGTTCCACGCAGCAGAAACCACTTCCAGCCATCCAGCACTTATCTCACAGATAAGCCCAGAGAGTGCTAGCCACTCAAAGACTTAGCTGTCCCGAGTGGACAGAGATGGTGGGTGGCCTTTGGTTTTAAAAGATCCCACTTTCCCTCCCTGGACCTCGTGTCCAAGCCTAGACTCCACCGACTGGGTTTCCTGCTTCCACTCTCGAGAGTGGCCAAAATGGGTCTTTCTAAAACATAAATCAGATTATGTCACACCCAGCAGTAAAATAATTCCACTCATCTCTCAGTCTTTGGATCTAAATCTCTTTCTGTTTATTTAACAGATCCCAAAGCTGCCACCAGAAACTGTCTTACTGCTCTACATGTGTCATTCCAATGACTATACACCAAAACTACTCTGTCTAAGGCAAGTACATACTCAATTGAAAGGGGAATTAATTACTGTAAGACAGGATACTTCTAATTACTATAAGACAGGATACTTTAAAAATAAGAAGTAGTGAAACATGCTGTTATAAATGACCCAACATTTGATAAATTATATATTCTACATGGGCTTCTTTCTACCTTAAAAAAAAAAGTCACTAAAGTAATGCCATTTCATTTTTGTAGAAAACAATTATTAGAGAAATAATATGTAAGTGGAATTCAACTAAAAGAACAATTCTTTTTATAATTTATACTGTATATTTCTGCCCATGTCTTCTAACAAAGATTGTGTGATCAACCTGTATTTATCAATTGGCTATTATTTGAAAATCTGTTATTTATTTCAAAGAAATATAAGTATTACAAGATGGAGAAATAATTCCTCTCTAAAGTATGTTCCCACTAAACAGAGAAAGCTTTCATACTGCATTCTTGTGTTTTAGTCATTTACTTTTAAAAAATCAGTTGTAATATAAATACTGCCAAAGCAGAAAATAGACAAGTGTAATTATAAAGATTATTTTTAATTAACAAGGACACAGGAACAGAAATAAGAGATAGCATTTCTAATGTGTGCTGAAGCTCTCACAAAAGCCAAAATATCAGGAAATTAATGCAATTGGTTTACATATTGGTACAAAAATACAAGATACTATAGTCATCATCACCATTATCATTCTCCCCAAAAGCTTTTCTCTTGATACTCTAAGAGTAAATGTTTAAAGGAAAAAGATTGAAGCAATGACTTTCTTTTCAAGCCCGATTTTCTATGTTTCTAATTTCCAGTACTACCTAAACGTAACAAAAGACTGCTTTCCTTAAACGGACATAATTTTTTTAAAGTCCTTGTCATTAGAATGCTGCCTTGATCTTTATCTCTCCTGACATCAGGTTATTTGGGCTACATTTACTGTCCAGTGTCCAATGACATTTGCAGAGGGCTTCAAGAACTAAATTCTATCTTTTATGATAACAGCATAAATATAGTTTTATAAAAAGAAAAAAGGGTCACAATCGGCTGTAACAGCTAAATGTCAAATAGATGATGAGTTGAAAAGGATTAAAAACTCACAGTCTAACTTTGAGTAACATTAATGAAAATTGATAGAAGTACTTCAAACCGATATTGTGACTTTTAACCTAAAGCTTTCCACCTTCACCCCCTCCCCGACTCTCATCCATTGGTACGTTGGTTGTGCACCAGACCCAGCATACAGCCTGATTCTATGTCAAGGTTTGATTTTAAGTAAAATCTGGTGGGTAGAGGATAATTTTGCTGAAATTGGATAGCAGAATTTTCTGAGCATGTGAGGTGCCACTTTAAGCAATAAGGCTGACTCTCACGCAGGGCTTCAAGAAGTGGGAAGGAGTGATCACAGTGAGGACAAGTCTAAACAAGCTCCAACCAGGAGCAGCAGTGCTCAGTGGCCAGCCAGCCCCCACGCCGAGATGCTGCCAGAGAAATCAGGCACACGCTCTCACATACACGCACACAGCCCCACTACAAACGAGTGGTTTGGAGCAAAAAGAAAGTTACAGGAAAAAATTTTACAGTAAAAATTTTAGAATAAATTTAGATTTAAAAGTTATTTGTATGTGAAATTAAATCTGCAAAAGAATACACGGCCCGTGAAGAGAAGCTAGAGGGGATAAAGTTATGTCAAAAATATTTTTTTTAACTGACCTCAAAAAGGTTTTCAAGAAAGTAGAGAAAACTCTCATGATACTTCCAAACAGGTGAATGTCAGCGTCATTTCTAGAGAGTTTTTGACAGACGAGACTCCTGGTCCTGCCCCGGAAGGGCTGGGCACGAAGGGAGCACAGGAGGGACCTACATGATTCTGGGGCTGCCAGGATTGGGCACCACTTACACAAGACAGTTTAGGGCATCCAAATAGATAATTGAAAGAAAGGCGACTACACAGATCCATTTCGTCAAAGAACCAGACTAAAAGAAAAGACTAAAACAAAATTTGAACAAGAGGTTTTACTCTGTCACTGATTTATCAATAAATATATATTAACTGCCAACTAACAACAACCACTATGCTGGCTAAAGGTGGCACTGACTGAATATGAGAAAGGAGAGATAAGATAATTAGTAATAAGAAGAACAGCAGCGAAGATTTATTGCGAGTCTCCATGTGCCAGGCACTGCTCTAAGCACATACAGACATTACCATTTTTAGGTATTACCTCATTTTTAAGTGTTTACAAGTATTATCTCATAACAATCCTACCATCATCCTCATTTTATAGATAAGAAAACTGGAAAGCAGGTGTTTACTAACTTGCCCAAGGCCACAGAGCTGGTTAAACAGAGAAGCTAGACTCGAACGCAGGCCATCTGACTCAGCACCCATGTTCTCAAGCAGCGCACTGACTGGCTGGGCCAGAGAATGACGAAGGTGCTCTGAAGTTACACCATGAACTCCGAGTGAACAGAAAGAGTGGAAACTTGGTACCAGTACTCCTCTCTTCCAAGAAATCCACGTCAAAATCGCAAGTGGAATGATTTTGGAAAATGTTTAACTCCAGAGTGATACAGCAAGTGCTAATAAACACAACGAAATATGTATATATCAAACTACCAAATATTAAAATATTAATACCAGATCCTGAAATGGTTGCATTGATACAACACTTTTGAAAGACTTATCAAGAGCTTTATATAATTATAAACTTCGACAATAATTTTCATTCTGGGCATTATCCTAAAGAAATAATTACAAAGAAGTTTATTGCAGGAAAAGAAAAAAAATGTAATTGTACTACAGTAGGAGAATGGATGTTAAGTACAGTATATTAGTCAGGGTTCTCCAGAGAAACTGAATCAATAGGATATATAGAGATATATGGAAGGGAGGATTGACTCACACAATTATGAAGCCTGAGAAGTCCTACAATTTGCTGTCTGCAAACCAGAGGCCCAGGGAAGCTGATGGTGGAATTCCAGTCCAAACCTGAGCTCTTGAGAATCAGGGGAGCCAATGGTGTGAGTGCTAATCAGAGCCCTAAGGCCTGAGAACCTGGAGCACCAATGTCCAGGACCAGAGATGGACGTCCCAACTCAAGCAGGAGGGTAAATCTGTCCTTCCTCTGCCCTTTTGTTCTAGTCAGGCTCTCAGTGGACTGGAGGATGCCCCTCTACACTGTCGAGGGAGATCTTTACTCAGTATACCAATTCAAAGCTAATCTCTTCTGGAAACACCTTCACAGACACAACCAAAAATACCGTGTTACCAGCTATCTGGTCATCACTTAGCTCAGTCAAGTTGACACATAAAATTAACTATCACATACAATATGGCATAACCATAATTGACCTCGTTAGCATTGTTCAAAAGTATCATTAACTATTATTAGATAAATAAGACACAGAGGGTATGCATGTGTGGGAAAGATAAGTAGAAATGGGAATCTTACAAACTGTTGATGAAAGTATAAACTGACATAATAGCTGTGTAATATAAAAAATAGATAATAACCCACAAAAATATGCCTAATCTTTTCACAATTTTGATTCTAGATATATATGCTACAGAAATCTTCAAACAGCTACATAAGGAGTAACATACACAAATGTTTAGGAGCATGTTTGTAACAGTGAAATTTGGAAACAAATTGCCAACAAGTAATTGGATAAGGAAATTGTGTACATTCATACAATGAAATTCTGAATAACAGTTAAAAATCAATGCACAACAGCTTTATATATCAACATGAATACATCTCATAAATATGTTGCAAGTGCAGAGTGATATACACAGTATACCATTTATATAAAGTATGAAAAAGTGCAAAACTATATATATGTTTTATATGATTACTCTATGCATATTTTATATGATTATTTCTCCATATATGTGTATGTATGTGCGTATACATACAGAGAGAGAGAGTAGGTGTGTAGTCACATAAAATATGCCTAGAAATTCAAGATAATGATTACCTCTGGAAAGGGGGGAAGGGAGGGGAAATGATATATTTACTTTTAATTTCCTAAAAATAAAAATAGGGAGAAAAGATTTGATAGAGTTGGACGTGGGTTACACATATGTTTATACTAATCTTTTATGTTTAGAAAATTTCATTGTTTTAAAATACAGAGAAATAAGAAAGACATTTCCATTCCACATATAAGAAGGGGAAACAAAGCTAGAAAAGAGTGTGGTGTGATTATTGAACTTGATTTAAGAAGAGATTCTAGAATTAAGGAGTAAGGAGAGAGAAATTTGAACTGATAAGAGAGTCTTAATGACAGAAGACGTATGAAAACAAGCAGAGGAATATAAGTGCAAAGATAGTGTTTGAATTTGGAATATAATTTCCTCTTATATCTGAAATTCTGCAACTAAATGTCTCAATTCCAGGCACACTGTTGTAGCTGCAGTTTCCTTCTCTAATGGCTTCTTGTGGAATCGGAGGTGATTTGTTCCCTAACTCAGTCTAATGGTTACCACAAAAACAATTCAAAAAGAAGAAAACAGAGAAAAAGGACTGGGGGAAAAAACCAGCAGACTAACATATCTGTAACTAGAATACAGAAAAAGAGGAGAGAGAGTGAGGAACAGAAAAAGTATTTTAAGAAATAAAGGCCAAAAATTTGATAAGTATTAGAATCCAATAGATCCAAGAAGCTCAACAAATCTCAAGCAAATGAATCTTCCCTGACCCCAATAAAAACACAAAAGACACATCATGATGAAATTGAAAAAAAGTGATAAGTATAAAATCTTAAAAGCAGAAGAAAAAAAAAACTCGTTACATCAAGAGAAACTCAGATAAGAGTGATATCCAATGTCACACCAGAAACTTGTATAGCTAGAAAACAACAGAACAGCACTTTAAAGTTTGGGCGGGGAGAGGAAAAACCTGTTGACCTAGGATTCTATACTCAGTGAAAATGTCTTTCAACAATGAAGGTGAAATCAAGACTTTCTCAGGAAAAAAACAGCTTTAACAAAAGAAATGTTTAAGGAAATTCTTCAGGTGAAAGGAAAACAATCTAAATGGACACTTAGATTTGTTAAGGAATAAAGAGTGTCAAAACCTGTAAGTATGTGGGTAAATAAAAGACATTTTTTCACATTTTTAAATCTCTTTAAAAGATAAGTGTTTAAATACAAAATAATATTTTCTGAGTTTAACATATGTAGAAGTAAAATATATGACAATAGCACAAAGAACAGGAGGGATAAATGGAAATATACCGGTATGAGTTTCTTAGATGATAATAAAGTAATAAACATTATTCAAAGATAGACTATGAAAAGTTAAATATGTATATTGTAAATCTCAGAGCAACTACACACACACTTAAACACACAAAAGAAAACAAAGATACATGGCTAATAAGCCCAAGAGAGAAATAAAATGAAATCATTGAAAGTATGCTTAATTCAAAAGAGGGCAGTAAAAAAGATAAAAGAAAAAATAATAAGACAAATAGGAAACAAATGACAAGACTAAACCTAATCATATCAATAACTATATTAAATATAAATGGTCTAAACACTCCAATTAAAAGTAAGAAATTGTCAGATTGGAGGAAAAAGCAAGATCCAAATACACTACTTCTATAAGAAACACTTTAAATATAAAGACACAGATAGGGTCTAAAATCAAAGGATGGAAAACAATATCTCATGATAACACTAGTGAGGAGAAAATTGGAGTAGCTATATTACTACAAAACAAAGTAGACTTCAGGACAAAGAACATTACCAGATAGAAGGAGGAACATTTCAAAATGATTTTAAAAAGTTAAGTCACCAGGAAAACATAACAATCCTAGATGTATATGGCTCCACTAACAGAACTTCCAAGTATATGTAGAAAACAGTGATAGAACTGAAAGGAAAAATAAACAAATCCACAATCACAGTGAGGACAAAGGAAGATTTGAGTGACGCTATCAAACAGCTTGAACAAACTGACATTTATAGAATACCCCCACCCAACAAAGCTGAACATCCACGCACATCACGCCTTCCATATTCTGAGCCATAAAACAAATCTCAAAAGTTTTCAAAGAATTAAAATTATACAGGTATGTTCTCTGACCACAATGGAAATAAACTAGAAATCAGTACCAGAAAGTTATATAGAAATCCCCAAACAACTGGAAATTTTAAAACACACTTCTAAATAACAGATGAAGAAATCACAAGGAAACTTTTAAAATCTTTTGAACTGAATAAAAATGAAAACACAGCATACTGAAATGTAATAGACACAGCTAAAGCAGTGCTTTGAGGGAAATCTATGGCATTAAAATGCTTACTTTAGAAAAGTGGAAAGGTCTAAAAACAACAATCTAAGCTTCTACTTTAAGAAACTCACATGAGCAGAGGAAAGGAATTCATAAAGAAAAAAAATCAATAAAGTAAAAAGCAAATCAAAAAATAGAAAATCAATTACATCAAAAGTTGTTTCTTAGAAAATATCAGTAAAATTGACAAACTTCTATTTTATCAATTTCTATGGTCACTGTTGTTTCTTGAATTTGTTGCCTTCCTTCTAGGCTCACTTTTGTTCTTCCTCAAGTGTAACCCTTCCTGAGTCTCCTCCTCGAGGATTCCTCCCTCTATCCAGGAGAGCTTCAATTGTTTCCACCTGGCTCCCAGAATCAAGTCCTAAAAGGTCGCTTGGTGCTCCTACTCTCTGACGCTGTTATGGATACTGTACATTTGGTCTCAGAAGCAGTAGGCAGCTGGCTCAGTTCTGGGAGATCAAACCATGTTTTAGTGCTGCTCCTTCACTCAACAGCCATGGGCTCTGTTAGGAGGTCTGCACATGTCTTTGGCCTGCTTTCCTTATCTAGACCAAGACTGGGGTCGGAAGGACTGGGAAGCCCTGTCCCGGCCTTCACACAGTGACCCAGGTCCCAGCCCTGCAGCCCACACACAGCCCTTACGTCCCTGTTCCCCAGGGACGAGTAGGCACCACAGATGGTTTCCAGCCAGGAGCTCAGCAAACCTGTGGCTTTAGTTCCGCTCACAGCTTTGCGTTTCTATTCTACCTCTGGTTCATAATAGTATTTAAAATATTTAACAATTTAGTGCATCCCAGATACAAAAGAATCACAACATATGCCAGCTTGTAACAAAAGACACAAAGAGAAAAAAGTACATGATGTCTGAAACTTATTTTGAAATGCACCCAAAAAAATGGTTTGATAGATAGATAGATGGATAGCCATTTCATAAACTGAGTATAGTAAAATGCAGAGTCTAGGTGGTAGGTATATGGCTATTCACCGTAAAATTCTTTCAACATATCTGCATGTTTGAAAAATTTAATAGAATATTGGGGAAATGTCTGAATTTAAAACGCCAAGTTAAGGAGTACAGGATGAAATAGAGCCTTGATACAACATGTCTGTGAGCTGTGAAATCAATCTAGTGGGTCCACACTAGCAATTTAACAGTGCCTCACATGTAGTAAGGTTAAGTCTTGTTTTGAAAAACTTTTGTTTTATATACAAATGTGAAGAGCTATGTATATGTAATACTGAATTGTAATGTAATACATATTTTTTACTGAGGGTTATGATATGAAATGCATTTCTTACTATGGACTGCAGTCAAAGAAGTTTGAAAGCCAGCAATGTCGAAGAAGCATAAAGCTCAAAGCTCACCCCTTTGGGTCTCAAGGGATTATGTGTAAAAGAAGTAAGAAAGAAGTAGGATGGAAAGTGGGGAGGTGGGGTAGGAGGCAGCACTGAGACTCCCAGGGTTTGGTCTACCACCTCCCAGCGTCAGCCCAGAGAGGGGCAGGTGTGTTAGACAAGTTGAGGAGAAGGCTATGGACAAAAGTCTTCCATCTGGGTTCTCATTTGATATTCTGGGAGGTGACTGGACTGAGGCTGCCCCATTTACCAACCTTGGGCAGAAGTAAGGGGGTGGGGCCACAGAGTAAATGCCCTGGAGTAGTGTGTAGGAGGCAGAAAGAGGCCGTAATCTAGCTTTCTTGAGTTGTTTTCAAGTAGGGTAAGGACAAGACCTACAAATTCTCACATGGCCCCTGAGCAACCAAAAGGTAGCAAGTTGTAATCCACAAGGGCCACGGATACTAAGGCCCAAATGTCCACAGTGCCTGCACTGCAGAGGCTGCAGGGTGACCTGCTCAGGCCATGGGTAAGATGGAGAACGTGGCAGAAAGTCAGTGAGAGCCAAGCTGAGACTGAAACTTCCAGGGCGCACTCCTGACCATGCAGAGAGCAGCCAGCAGTTCAGGAGTTACATCAGCTGCAAAGCTCAGCAACAGACAAGACCAGTCGGAGGCCATGTGGCTCGAAGGACCACTTTCCCTCCATGGCACCATGAGGACTCCAAAATATTTTACTCACACACTATCTAAAAGAATTGAGAAAACCAGCTACCCCTCACACAGAAAACTGTGTGCCAACATTTTAAGTTGACATTTAAAACTTTTTATCATTAGCTTAAAAACAGTTGCAGAGGATGTCTTTTCTGGCGTATTATAAATATTGGCATTACTAAATGAAACTGTTAAACTTTTCTTTTAAATCTATCCGGTGAGATTAAATACCAGAACAATTTTCTATCAATCATCTATTTTTAAAAATATGTGGACAAGCTCTTCTTTAACAATCAGAAAGTTTACACGCTCCTTTTTCTCCTCAACTTCACATTTCTATCCCATTCCTTCCTTAACAGAAACACACATACAACAAGAAGCAGATTCAGAGCCTCACGGGAAGCTTACGGCATCAATATTTCCAAGCGCTCCTTTGCCTGATGCCCTGGAGGCTTTTACACTCCAGGGTGAAGCACCCAGTAGCTTCAGGATGAGGGAGGGCGTGTTTGGCTAAGGACAATGGAAGCTGGGAAAGCAGAAATGGCATGCACCTCCAGCACAGGCACCTTCTCGGGCAGGATCATTTTAGTAAAAAGTACATATAGAAGTTGAGAATCTAGTCATTCACTCCTTAAAACTAGCCCTCTGGCTCTTCGTGCACCTGCAGAGAAACAGCCCAGCTCTGCTTACCTCCCCTCCATCATAAACCCAGATGCCTTCTCGGAAGGAACACAGAAGAAGGCCAGAAATACGAGCGCCTGAGCCTCTGTAGCCAAAAGGCTGAGCATTACCTAAAGAATTGGTTAAATTATTTGTCCTGCATCAAATTTAGTCTTCAGTCTTCCCCCTCTACCAGGAGCGGTACCTTGTGTGAAAGGTCACGTCAGATTTAGACACAACTTTAAAAACACTCCTTTGTATATCTTGTGTGGCGTGCATTTGAATTGCGTTCTTGAAACATGTATCACCTTCGTAAAGTAAATGCTAGCATGTGCTTTCCAAACTCAGTGACCTTCGTCCCCACCCACAGTCCTCAACCACTCCTGGATGCCAGGTGCCTTAATCCTGAGGGTTAAGCCTTTGGGCCTCAGTCTTACCTTCAAAATGGGCCACAAATTTAGCCTTTTTCCTTACCTCCAAATAAAGCTATACCTTCAGTCAAAGAGACACAGAGACAGAATCAACCCAAGAACACAGTTGTTATAAAACTCTGGTCCCATCACCACACCATACTACCTTTATGGGTTATGAACTAATATCTTTTATAAATCTTGTAGTTATCAAGCCAATTTAGAACAATTACATCATCGGGGGGGTTGTTGATAAAGTTAATTTTAAGTGTTATCATGTGAAATATACCCAACAGTTTTAAAATCCTGTTTTGACATTTCTTCATTATTTAATGTACTGTGAACTCAAAAAACGATGGGCCTCTCAACCTCTGAGAGGTCTTATCCACACCCACCACCCTCACTTCAACATCAATTCTTTCTTTAACCTGATTCACCCTAAGGTTTCGTGATCTTTCAAAGGTCACCAATAACATTTTTTGTATCAAATATAACCCGTTTGAAAGTGACATCTTTCCCACTCCAATTTCCTGCCCCTGCCTGTGTGAGTCCCCCTCGGACCCCCCAGTAAGCGGGCTGATGGTGCCCACCTCGCCCACTCTAACAGCAGAGACGGCCCTTGTCCCTCACAGCTCTCCCTTGCTCTCTCATCTTGGACAGCTGTCTTATTGCCAATGATCTCAATTGCCTGACCTGTAATGTCAGTATAAAGATATCACTTCTATGTGGAATCTAAAACTCTGTCAGACTCACGGAAACAGAGTGGAAAGGAAGCTTCCAGGTGCTGGGGGCGGGGAAAGCTGGGAGAGGTTGGTAAAGGTACAAACTCGCAGCTCTAAGATGACTGAGGTCTGGGGATCTCATGTAAAGCATGGCGACTACAGTTGATAACACTGTATTACAAAGCCGAAACTTTCTAAGAGAGTAGAACTTACCGTTCTCACCAAATAAATAAAGAATCTATAGGTGATGGATGTTAAGCAACTAGACGGTGGGATCCTCTCACGAGGTGTACGCGTATCAAATCACCGCGATGTCCAATTTAAATATCTCACAACTTTACTTATCAATTATACTTCAATAAAGCTGGATTAGAAGGACTCTAAAGTCCTTTGAATCTTAAAATGCTTTCATTCTATTTTTAATCTTTGTTTAATATTTCTTTTAATGAAGTTCCCATAATAGATAGAATCTGTACCATAGATTTTTGGCACTTAATTGTACACTGATAAGCACATTTCCTAACAGTGGGGATGCTTTCCCTCCAAAACAAGAGTGCTAGCTTCCCAGGGCAGGTCTGGATGGTTCTCCTGTGCCCTCACCCCTGGTTAGCACTCAGACTGAGCACGTCAGGAGAACTCAACTCTTCCCCATTCCAGCTTGTATTCTTTGGTTGTCTAATTTTTTTTCAGGGAAGGAGGATCTTTTCCCACCAAACAAAGTAAGACTAATTCAGAGGGAGGATCATAGTTCCTAAGGATGCCACACTGTCTAGTTTATTTATAGGGCTCCTGAGGGACACTGAAGATCCTAATGGTGTCCACCTGCTGGTTAGCGGGTGACTAGGTTGTGACCTGTGTGAGGTGATTTTTTTTTTCCACGATTTATTTTGTCTTGTGAAGACTAGACTACCTTCTCTACCCTACACTGAATAAAATCCAGATCATGTTAAAAGATCTCTTGTGATTTTGTTAGTCATAGAACGTGAAATCCAGCACCAGAAGTATAATCAGAGTATCTAGACTGAATTTCTTCTTTCAGGAACAGCACTGTCCAACAGAATTTTCAATGATGATGTGGCTACTGAGCATTTGAAATGTGGATAGTGAGACTGAGGAGCTGAATATTTCAATTTTACTTAATTATAATCAACTTAAACTTAGAAGCCTCGTGGGGAGAGCACACTGGGCAGGACAGCTCCAGAAGACGTCTCACCTGGCCGGCCACGGCTGAAGACTAGGATCTTTCCAGTGCCTTTATTTACGCTGTTATTCTCTTCTCTGAAACTTTCAACATTTACCTCCTGGTGACATATATTGTGTCAATAAACAGATTCTTGCCATATCCTTTTCTCATGCATGATTGGGTTGTTTAGGAACTTGAAATCTTTTTAAAATGTAACAGGATGCTGAATACTTTTTAGGCAATTACATAAAATTAACTTTCTGACATAGTTACCTTGAGAAAATTTGACTGAAGAGAGCAGTAAATTAATGTTATATTCATTTCCATCTTTTGTTACATATAGAAAATATAAGCAAATAATGAAGTATATTATTTGAAAATCAGCAATTTGTTGTTGTGAGTGATGTGTATTCAAGCTAATGCTATCAACACCAGGTGAGAGGAAACACTACACGTCTCTTAAAAAAGCAAAGCAATGATTTTCAAAAGGTTGACACTTAAGAGTCTACCTTTCATCAATCAGCAGGCAGACCTAATAATCAAAGATTTTAACTATCACTGACAATATTGATCAATTTGAATAGAAAATACTAGTCAATCCTCAAGATAGTTTTCTTCCCTGTAAGAATACGCCTTCAATACTGTTTTAGTTCTTCAAGGAAAAGAAGGAAAAAAACATTGCTATTCTTGTCCATTCACACAAACCCCTCCGCGAGCATCATTGTTTTGGGAGGAGGGGTGGCAGGCAGGGGGCCCGGGATGTTGACGGAACAGCTAGGATGTCAGGTGAAGATAGAGTGCTGTGCCCTCTCTAACCAGCTGAAGACTCCACATGATTGTTTTCTTACAAATAATACCTGTGGGTGTTGAAACTGCTCAGGGCATCTATCAAATGCACTCTTCCACTTTGCTGCTGTAACTCTATAAAATTTATTCTCATTTCAAAAGAGTCATAGGCAATAATACCTGTAGGTGGTTGAGTAATTTAAGGAAAATCGGTCACTTACTTTACCAGAACAATTCCATACTTATTTGGAGGTTTTAAAATGCAACATTTTCTACTCAGTACGATTAAAAATTTCAAAATAAGAGCTCTTCATCTAGTTAAAGAGTGGTCTTAAATATAAGTAGAGATAATATAATATTAGGGATATTTGAGGATAAAACTTTGATCAGAAAAGGAAGATAAATTGTTACAATCATTTCCATCTTTTACAATTATGAAAGTCATCCACACATAAGCATATGAGAACAGAAAATACTTAAGTAGTATAATACTAGAAAAAAATGCATTCCTAATACATTAATGCCAAATTCTTGTCCTCAAGGAAATCTGAAGGCCTATGTCTATAAACGTACAGAAGCTATCTATACAAACGGAAAAATAGATAAACGGAAGAACAAAAGTGATAACCTTCCAGACTAGTGAACTTTCCCTATTAAGTTCCCTAAATCCATATTAAGTTTACTTTATATTAAGTATCATAAAACACTTAAATGCAGATTTTTAAAAATTTTTTATTACCCAATTGGCACTCTCAGCCACAAATTCAGAGGGAGAAAGAGCTCAATAAGGCTTAGTTTAAAATGTATTTTCCACATTAGCTCATTCAAAAAGATTATAAAATTAAATAATCAAGAAAAATTAAGTGATAACTAATACTTTTTAAAGTGTTGATTTAAAGATGAGGACATATTCCTAGACAATCCCCAAATGGAACTTTCTCTTCATTAAAATGTTCATAATCACTTAAGCAGGAAAGTCTGCTTTTCTATATGTTTATTTTAAAATACCATTTTTAAAGCAAATTGGCTCTTATTTTTCGAAAGAGTGTTTAACATTAAAAAATATAATATTTTTAATTGAAAGGTACCCAACTGATATGTCAATAAAGCTCTCTGTTTTTATATAACTGAATTATTATGCAAAAAAAAGGAAAATTTTTAACTCATTTTTTTCCAAAGTGAGTTATTCAATAAATAGTATTCATGGTAAAAAGTTCAATTTTGAGCCAGAGACACATATCTGACATTTGGTAGTATAATTCTAAGAAAATTAGAGAAAAATACAGATTTAAAAAGTTTCCTCCCGACCTAAACAGCTTTATGACAAGTCAAATGAAATGTTCCATGAAGATAACGGTGCCATGGATAAATGATGGAAAATAAACGGTATTTCAATGTCATTTCTTGTTTTACCCCATTGTCATCTTTTCCCTCTCTGTAATAATTACCTTCGCACAAACTCTAGATGGCAATATTGCACTTACTGTACTTTCAAGTAAACCGTCACAGTGGGTCCTCACATATCCTCTTTATCAACGTTTTATGTGCCGTGGATCTATAGCCTCTTATTATAAGTGTAATGAAGCAGAAGTTATTGAAGCATTTTATTGATTGCTCAGATCACAAGTTTACTGCCATACTGAATTGGCACCTTACTTGCTGAAGCAAACTGCTGACACCTTTTTTAAAAAGTGACAACTACATCTATTTCATGACCAGAAATCCATTTTCATCTCTATCAAGACAAGAATGCAATTTTCACTTCATTTAACTGATGTTAGGCCTGCTCAAAGCATGACACTTAGAAAAAGACACAAGTTTAAGGTTCTTAAAATACTTCAAGTAACTAGAATGCAACTTGGTTTCAGGAAAAAAATTCAACAACCCTTCAAATCTATGAACAACCTAATATTTTAGAATTAGTTTTCATTTTGAAACGTCTGCAACATTATCTTAATGTTTTTAAGAGTAAGTTATGTTTATATATTACAGATTTTGTTCCGAGGTTTCAAAGGACATCAACAAGTTCAAAACTGAAATATTTTGGGTATTGCCCCAGGAAGGCAAGAACCAAGAAAACAGACCAATTTTTAACATACATATAGATGGGGAACTAATGTACAGTAGGTGACTACAGATAACAATACTGTATTATATACTTGAAAGTTGATAAGAAAGTAGATCTTGAATGTTCTCACCCCAAAAGAGAAAAGAGAATTATGTGAGGTGATGGGAGTATTAACTAACTCTGCCATAGTAATAATTTTGCAATATGTAAGTGAATCAAATCATCACTTTGTACACCTTGTTATACATCAATTTTATCTCAATAAAGCCGGGGGGAAAAGTAGCTGGCAAACCAAAAATAAAAGTATATATAGAAAACGAAATAGGAACACTTATTCCTTCAGTAATGTTAGGACCAATAAATGATTTTGATTGACCTAAGACAAGATCTAAAGAGACAAACTTTCAACACTTCTTTTATGGTAAATTAAAATACGAAGATTCCTTTAAAAATATTTTTTGCAATAAACCAATTTTGTCAGCACTAAATGTAATTCAGCATATTTTGAACTGGATCTACTCTGAATAGAATTATTATTTTTAGTTTGATATCTAAGTGCCAAACTTATTGAAAGCGTGGGTAAAGTGAACCAAGATTAACATACAAAATTTTTTTAACAAAATCTAAGTGCTTTGGTAGAGGTTAGTTGAATGTAATAATAAAATACATTTTGATTTTAAACTGCGAAACCAATATATGCTGAAGTTGCATGACCATTTCCGCATCTAATTATATGCCCACCAAATAAAATTACAGTTCAGTTCCAGCTTGAAAAGTGAAACCTAATTTTTGAAATAGAAATTTAGTATCTAAGATCTTTAAACCCCATGCATCAAATACAGAACATTTAGAAATAGTATATAATAGCATTCGAAAAAGCACTTTCCTTAAATTAATAAACAAAAAGGACCATGTGCGTACAAAATTTAAATCGCTCAGGCAGAACACTATAGTTTTCAACAAACTTTATTAAGTAATGATCTATCACAAATAGCCCACATACGTATTTCCAAGCTAAAATCACAGAAATCAAACATTCCCCTGCAGCTTCAGACATAAGGAGAAACCCTCAGTTTCTTTTCAATACACTGCTGAAGTGTAAAAAACACTGCCAGATTTTAAGAAATATTTGAGGGTGTTTTTCCCTTTCTTCATTTTTTTTAAGTAATCAAGCAAGCTAAAATTCAATTTCAAAGTTGGTCATTTCTTTCCAAAGTGCTGAAAGTTAGGAGTAAGATTAAAAATTCCTTCCAATTTTTTCATGCCTTCACCACCACAGGGGCTGCGACCCTCTTCGTAATTCAGATGGTGGTGAGGACATGAGAGCGAGACACTTGTTTCCTTTGTTTTTCTCTGGGTTTCCGAAACGACCGTGCGATAACCACTGCTAAGCCACACTGTGAACCGCTTTCAGTGATCAGAACTGTGTGTTTAGGAGCTCTTTTAAAACCCATATTTTAAAAGAAGAGTGCAATGCATTCACTATGTAAAAGGCTCCAGGAATTTTGTTGGTTGGGGGGAAATTATTCAAAGGAGCATCAAAATTGGGAAGACGTTTCCAGAAATCAATGTTTCCCCCGAATCACATTTGTATTTAAGATCAGCCATTCTGAAGCGTTATTTATATGGCCTCCTGGCACAGTTCCACGGACTTTTATGCATCTCTACAGAGCTTCTGAACAGACTGACATATATTTTGTTTACTGACAGCAACTAAAAGCCCTATGTAGGATCATAAATAAAGAAGATCATGTTTAAAAATCACTAATATCATTTTAAAAGGTAGTGCAGGCTTGTGTCTTGGCCTCTGTTTAGCTGCGTTAGGCCCGTGAATGACAGCTTCCCTGCTTGAGGCGCACAGAAAGCACAGCCTTCCTCATTCACTGACAGGACTGTGGCCTTTTCACACGTTCCTTCCACAGCAGTGTTTGTCCCCAAACACTGGAACTCGACACAATGGCATTCCTACTTCAACACCCCCACCAACAGCCCCACTACACAACAAGAATGCTAATGAGACGGAACAGCCCTCGCTCAAAGTGTTAACTGCATTTCATAGGAGCGCGTTTACGCCACTTCAAAGATTACCAATTAAACAGATTCTGCTTAGCTCTGAGGAATTTCTAAGATGTTTCCACTTTTAAGGAAATAAATGTGATAAATGTATGACTAAGTGACTTTATGCTCTCCTAAATATAGTATCTCACTTTATATACACGAATCAGTGTATACTACAGAGCACACTAACGCAGTGGGCTCAATTCAGTGGCATGCTATAGCCAAGTTAAAGTTAAACATTGAAAAATGAATAAGTTCATAAACATAAAGCCAGTAGTTCTGACTTTTCTTTTAAAGCTATATTATCATAATTTATTTAAAAGAAATTTCCTCTGGGAACTCCAGAACATCAATTTAAAGTCTACGGTCTTTTGACAGAATCCCAGCAAAGCAAAACTGTCAATTTTATATATGATCTCAGAAGTGGGATGAATGGAAATAATATCAAGAGTTCATATAACCCTATAATTTACGAGCTTAGATGTGTTAAGGAAACAGGAATCATCAGCCATCTCCTTTTACATATCTAATGATTCTTTAACACAACCTTATATAAAACTAAATAAAAAAGGCTATCCTTAAGGTCAAATGAAGCAAATGAAGTTCAAATAGAGTTCATGAATGTGAAGAGGGGTATCTGCTAAGAAATCCTACTCACAGATAAAGCTATTGCCAGGCTTAACACCCAACCACTGATGACCTGTTAACGGCACACTACAGTGACTGCTCCAAACACTGCAAATCATTGTGAAGTAAGTCACGATGTAACAATATAAAAGAGACTCAAGACTACATGTAAACCAGCTGGCCTGAAAGAGACAGAAATTTACATGGAAATACATAATAGACCAATTTCCATGTCTTTTTCTTCATCTTTATATTTTAAAATAAAACTTAAGCAAGTATCATAAAACTGTTGAGTGAAAATCTTTAAGTTATTACAACTGAGCGAAAGGAAATGGGTTTAGTTAGGAAGGGCAATGAGCCTAGATTTTTAAATATTCCTAAATTTGGCATAATATTAAAAGTCATAATGTTGATGATACAGGCAATTTCACATGCTCAGACATCTAGAGACGCTAAAAATGTTAATTTTTGTTCATTTCACATTTAATATTTATTTTAATAAAATGTATTTTTCCTCAATTTTGAGTCATAAAGAAACAAAATCAAAGCAGTAATTCTTAAAGTATCTTCTTTTCTCACAATACACAGAACTCATTTCGTATAACAATCTCATACCACTCTTTATATCTATTAAGACTTTAAACATTTGGGACAACAGAAGAAAAAAACATGCCATAACTACTTTCTAAGCTGTTTCTCATCTCTAACACCCTCCCTTTTAATAAAACTTACTAAGTTTCTTATAGATTTGATTTAAACAGTCCTGTTCTTGCACTGGAGAATGGTCTCACATTTTCTTTAACACTAAATAATTTTAAACTAATAAGTGGAATCAAACCATTTAATACCAAATAAATGATTGTAATTAAATTGGTCATCATCCAGTTTAAAATGTGACTATATCTTAAAAGTTAAATAATATTTCAGTTAAAATAATTTAATCTAAATACAATGAAATATATTTCACACCAGTTTTTAAATTTGATATCGGCTTAATAAAGATTGAAAATAAGTTTGGATTATTTTTTCATATTTATCATTATAAATAGCCTTACCTATGATAATTATTAATTACATTTCTGGATCCACTGAAATTAATTAACTCGGCAAGCCAATCACCTTTTGAGAATAAAAGTTTCTCACGGGAAGATGTTTCTTGCTAGTTCTGATACCTTAGTCCAAGAATTCCTTCCAGTCAACACAAGGTGTTCTCTTCCAAAGCAGACAGCAGGAGGCACTGTGTGAACACCGAGACGGAGCCCACGCCCGCCGCCCCTCCCCCGGCCCCAGAGAGGACCAGCACCAGCCTTTCAAAACATTCATCTTCCACAGCCTGTGGCCTGAGATAATGAGCCCAGTTCCAAAGTGGAACCTCCTAGTTAGAGAGGTAAAACCTAGCTCTCATCTAACGCGGTAAAACGTAGGCTTAACTTCTCAAGACTAAGGGCAAAGAGAATTCTAAAACTGTGGCGACTCCATTTTTATTGTATAAATGGCATGGAACATTCCACTTTAAGATAATCAATTCTACTTTAAGATGAATCAAAGTCCCTGTAAGCAGTTATTAGAATATCAAAGTCTTTACACACACACACTCACAATTACGGAATGGATACTTAGAAATTAAAGGCATAATTGACAAAGGCCAAAATCTAGTTTAACCTGACTCAAATCCATTAATTCTATTTCTACACTTTCAGGTCCTGAAACATACAAGTTAAATAAGCATAAATAAAGTAAGTTACTCTTGACGTGAAGTTAATTCACAATTTAATTTCCCAGAATTCGACTGCTCATATTTTAGCCCAACTTGTACATTAGCAATTCTGATTTCATATGGAAAAAAATAATAAAACAAAACAGAAGGCTGAAACTTTAAAGTTTCAAACGCCTTAGGAGCTACTCATTTTCTTATTTAAAGTAACTGTTTATGGATTTCCACATAAGGAGTTGCCTTCAGTTTGCACAGACTGCAGCAAGAAAAGATGAGACATATGACATCTTGTACCAAAAGACATACACTCAGCCCATTCTTGTTTCTTTGAGATTACAGAAGAATCATTTGGGCTTCCTAATGGGCACTGAGCTCATGAAATACATACTGCAGTTCTTTTATGACACGATGCCAATCATTGCCTCTAAACAACCAGCTACATTTTAAAACATATAAAAAGCAGTTTTTAAAGAGGGATGACTCACCTGCTTATAATATTTTTGTGCAGACCTTAATCGTTGGTACAAAGCCAAAAGAACTCCTTGGAGGTACATCTTAGCTCCTGAGGGGCTGAAACCTTCTCCCTTAGAGACCCAAACGGGCCCCCGCAAAGGTGTGATGGAATTTTGCAGGCATTTTTCAAGCAGAGGAACTAGAGAGAAAATAAGGGAAAATAAATTATCTTGACCCAACGGAAATACACTGCCTGGAACACAGCCCCAATGCCAGAGCTAACTCTTAACATCTATTATTTATATCTGACCCGGGTTAAGTCTTAGAGAAGCAATTCCTGCATTACTAGTGGCCACCATGAAGGATGTATTTATATGGAGACACCCCCCATGCGAGACTCACAAGCTTTGTGCGCACACCTGAATAGTTCTGAAGTGTGCCTAACTAGCTGCACAGAGTGTCACGGTGTGCACTGATTGCCTTATCTTCTCATTTATCACAGATGAGTTGGAACCAACCTTGCTGAAATCTACTTCATTGTCCTGATAAAATTGTAAGACCCATGTTGTTTCTTCGTATAGCTTCCCGTAGAGGGGTCTGTATACCTAAAACATCACATCTGGAAATTATTCATAAAACATAATCCACACCTTGATAAGCCGTCCTATTCACTGCCACTGCTTAAATAACCCATAAAACAGTGTGGCGAGGCTGTTTAAAAAGACGGGGGAGAAACTTAAGCAAGCATTTTATCATGCCTTTTTATTTTCACGTTTCTGGGATATAAGCTAGTCAAAGACTTAGGAATGCTGTTCCAGTACACATTCTGTAAACAGATAGAAGGTATTTACTTGTGGGCCTATACTGCAACATCCGCATGGACTTGAAAGACGTTTATACACATCTTCACACGATTAGCTTATAAAGTCTTTCTAGTGTAAAATAGTCAAATAACATGGCAGCTGGCTAACATTTTTCAAGATTTCATTTCTCTCGGAAACGCCAAAATAAAGACATTTTTAAAAATCCTAGGAACCCAGAAAAATGAAAGGATATCATTTTTTTTTACTTGGTCTTTACTTAAGCGTGTACATGCGACACAGAATAAACATATAAAATAACTATATGGCTTAGCTACCTTATTCTGATACATATTTTTACTAGAAAGGATATTAGATAGATCACCAGGCAAGAATTGGTTATGTTTTATGTTGCATTTTTTATGCAGAGAGGCCTAGCATAGCAATCTGGAAATTGAATTACAATTAGGTTCAGCTGAGCTGCTGAGCAGCTGAGTTATGCAAATGGCCTTTGCTACTGGTATTCTGCTGAATTTTGCTCTTAGTAAAAAAGTTATGCGTTTTATGGCACAAAGTTCTGCTCTCTCTCCCAAAGCACAATTCAAATTCTTTCTAACATATTCAACACCAAGGAGAATACTGGAAATAGAGCTTAAGATTTTCTAGGACTATTATAAACAAAGTTTAAAGGAAATTATGACCCAATGATTATTTAGACACCTTTAGAAGTGTGCATGAAATTCACTCACCCAGCCTGAGAAATTAATTCCTAAAATTCACATATCAAACCACTTTTATGCTCCTGGAACAACTGCATTTCTCGATAAGTTTGATCATAACAAATACCTCAAACTTTTTAAAAATATAAGATCACATATATTATAAAATAAATAAAAAGCAAAAGAGAAATAAACTTATTTTAGAATTATGACTCTTCAATCTTTCAAAAAATGTATACTATAAATCAATCCTGATTATAATTTTTCCTAAAGAAATCTAGCTTAAGAATCATAGTGTTTTTGGTTAACTGTTATCACATTCATATATTACTATGTATTGGATTTTAATTTGCAGACTTTTAGTTGGTACACTCATTCAAACTAGTACAGTTTTTGAACATGACAAAGCATTACCTAAATTGCTCTTAAATTGAAATAAATTTAAGGAAAGTGAGAAGGTAATAAAGTTGAATGATTCAGAGTTTAGATTTAATCTTGAATTTAAACCTGAGAACATTTTTATCAGATTCTCTAGTCTCATAGCCTTATTCATCTATGTTTGTCACAAAATAACTTCCAAGTTCTTTATGTCAGCCCAAGGGATTCCGAAAAAGAATTTCATAGATCTTCTAACACAAAACTCTACTTTTTTCAGTTTGCACCCTTCATAAGAATTTAAGAAAAAATACAGCTTAGAAAAAAAAATACAAATTGTATCAAAACGCAAGCAGTGTCAGAATTGATGGAGGACGGAAAATAGCTCCCATGCTCCACACGGTTTATATAATTAGGAACACTATGGAAACCAGAAACAGCAAAGCAAAGAAAGCAGCATTCACAAGCAGGTTTTATAAGGGACTTCAGAATCTGCTCTGAACTTGTTGAATAATCTCTTCAGTATTCCAGGATCTCCCTGCTGGAAGCAGGTCCTCATTATAACCACGAGAGCGCTAATAAAGGTTAGCCTCTGAACCAGGGATTAGCAGGCCCTTTCTTTTGGGAAGCTGCAAACTAGTAACTTTGATGATATTCTTGAAAAGGAAGACAAAGCACACTCCAAGAACAAACAATGTTTCCACTAACTAGGAAGGTACAGAAAACATAAGAAAATGATATGCCTAAATCTTAGGAAGGAAGTATAAATAAGCTTAATACATTGAAAAAATAAAATTTATGAGTCAGTTAGAATTAAAGAACTCTCCATAAAAAAGAAGCCTTGGCCTAAAATGATAGTTTTGAAATATAACAGTAATTGATTAAAAAACAAGTCAGTTGACTTTTCAACCCCAACCATAGATTTTAACATGAGTGTGAATTATTTTTTAATACCAAAGAAGACTTGGTCGTGTTTTTTTTTAAAGATTGGCACCTGGGCTAACAACTGCTGCCAATCTTTTTTTTTTTTTTCTGCTGTTTCTCCCCAAACCCCCCTGTACACAGTTGCATATCTTAGTTGCCGGTCCTTCTAGTTGTGGGATGTGGGACGCTGCCTCAACGTGGCCTGACGAGCAGTGCCATGTCCACGCCCAGGATCCGAACCCTGGGCCGCCAGCAGCGGAGCACGCGAACTTAATCACTTGGCCACAGAGCCGGCCCCTTGTACATGTTCTTAATCAGTGGTTTCCTCTCTTTTGTGTAAAGTTCTCCCTTCCTCTGATTCTGAAGCTTCTCCTTGAAATTGCTACTCAGAAACATGGCCTCATCAAGAAGGTGAGCTGGCTCTTACTATCCCGTGTTCCTTTAAGATTGGTGTGCACAGCTACCCACAGCATTTCTTCTGATGTGTGAGGCCTTTATTACACGTGTTCTATCTATTGCTCCTATTTACATGACTGCAACAAGAACTTTGCTTTACTGTAATTTCAATATTTCATTAAGCAAGTCCTCAACATTTTAATGAGATAAATGGCTTGGAAACTAATCATTCCTTAAATTTATCAATATGCATAGATGATTAAAATGCGATCATCCCACTGGGATCATTTCCATTACTGGAAAGATAAAGTTATGTGGATAATAGCTTTTTAGCCATTTTGTTTATTGTCAAGTTATGACCATAGGGCAAAGTGAAATTAATCCAATACTTTCATAGGGTTTGGAGTTAAAACTGAGGATGCTGGGTAAAGAGACCATGTGACCAAAAGGAGTAACTTCACTGGACAGAGTTAGTACTGAGCAGCATGGGTAAATGGATCCCATAATTAAAAGTAGTAGCTTTATTAATGTCATAACTATCAACTGATACTTTTCTCACTCATGCTGTTCTGTTTCCTTCGCACTTCTTCCTCCTTTTTCCACCTGTTAATATGTTCTTGTCCTTCAATGCCCATATCAGATGTTAACTCCTCTGGCAAAATATCCCAAGTTATTTAGGCGGGACTAATTGTTCCCTCCTCCATGTTTATACTTTTACTTTCCCTTATTGATTTGTATTAGTCCTCCTCCGTTCCCACTTCCATCCTCCAGTAAATCATGAACCCTTTGGGGTTTGATGGCATGGTGTCTTTTAGTTTGGTAAAAGCAGTGCTCAATAAAGTTCTGTTGGATGAATAAACAGCACTTCAGATATACTGCAGGCAGTCTTTTAGGTGAGTTTCGGGACCATGAGTCCAACTACACACAGTCTCCTAGAAACTGTAGCTTCCTATGACCGAATGAAAATGGGATCAAAATTTGATAAATAAATATGAATTTTGGAGCACATTGAGGATATGTACAATTGTTTTATTTTAATTTTCCTTATAAAATTATCTTGAAGACTAAGGAGGAAAAAAATACAAAAAGAAAACAACACGATTTGGCAATGAAGCATTAACTGCCAGGAGAAGGCAAGAGGTGGGCATTAAAAAGCCTTGGAAAATCCTTATGTGCTTCATCCTACCCCGTCATAAATCATGCAACTATGGGGGGAGAAAACACAATAAAACTTAAATAACAGAGCAAGAATATTAGATTAAGGTCAAAATAGCTATTTTAAATAATAAAGATAATTCCCTCTAAGAACTCTAAACACAATAAGTTCAAATGCTATTCATGAGAAAATAAACTATTCAGCTTCGAGAGAACCTTATATAAAAACCACTTCTTTACTGATGAGAAGTTTGAACTTATTTGGGACTCATGATGGGAGCAATACAAGGATTTCTGACAAGGAGCCAAAAATCCCCCTAAAGAGAAACCAGAATCTAACGAAACTTATCAAGTAGATATAGACTGGAATGTTCTGTCAAGTTCCACATCTAGGGAATATATATCTCTCTCCAAAAGCAACATCTTACATTAAAAGAGACACTTTACATATCACATTTGAATCTATTAGTGGAAAGCTAAAAAGAGGATTTTTTTTTACTAATATATTGTCAAAAAGCCCTGGAAATAATCAAAGGCTTTAATAACCTGCTTCCAATTAAAAATTAAAATTCATGCCAATTAAATATCCAGAATAATTTACACAATATTGTAATTTTCACATTTCTGTCAGAGTACATGAAACTATGAAAAAAAGAGGCCTCCCAGAGCATACTTGCCTACAAAGAAACTTCTATACACTCTGTGGCAGCAAGTTTCAGACCCCAGCCTCAAAAATACTCAATAATTAGTATTGTTAGCAGGACGTCGTTTGGAAATTTCCCACCAATTCAACCGACATTTATTTTTAAAATGAAGTTGATCTAAAAGCTCTTTTTTGCATGAAATAAAGCGAGTTCTTAAAAGATGCTAAGATTTGACTGCTTCCCACCCAGGAGGTATGCCTGCAAGGATGTGAGCTAGTTACAGGGTGTGTGTGTGTTAATGCTCCATACCCAGCTATTGGTAAGGGCTGGAGCTCCGGGTCCCACAGCAACAAGCAGACGCCACTCAGAAGCATGGTCTGCTGGCAAGATTGAATGATGGAGAGCATATTATCTCCTACGTTGCTCGGTTTATATCACTATATTTTTATTCAAACAAAACTAAACTAACAGCTGCTGTGTACTTTTGTTTACATGCTATATGTCAAATCTTATTGTCCCTAAGGTACTTATGAGAAAAGATTTAGCAGTCATTTGCTTAAATACCAATGCCTACCCAAATTTGGACTTTTCCTCCACTGAACCAAATGACAAGCACACGATTGCTACACTTAGAGCAATCTTTCACAGCGGCTTCAGTCCTCAGTGATCCTATTAAACTGACGGATGTTGCCTACGGGGTCTACAGTGTTACAACACTGCTGCAAGAGGCATTGATTTGTATGATAGGATCAAACAGAACAGGGACGCACTGGGGGGAAGAATTTCATAGGTCATATTGTTTTTACCTGAGTAAAATTTCACTTAGACATGGTGACCTTCACAGAGCACCTGGTTATTTTAATTGCTGATACGTGGGTGAAGGTTCACATTGGGACGCAGGAAGTATGAAATCTTAGGAAGTCGTCTCCGTTTTGAAAATGCAGCTTGAGTCCTGCCTTTTCTTAAACGGAACGAAGTAGCTGTGCATTAAATATGCTGGCACATCTTCTGCTGAGCCGGTGGACCGAGCGGGTGTGAATTGTTAATGCCTTGCCGCTTCGCTTCACGGCTGGTGATTGATCATTTGTAACTATATCTACTCCTTGTTCCATGAAATCAAGTATGGAGTAATGGGTTCATCAGATTTTGGGGTTAAATTGAGAGTGAAGAGGTACTGTGTGTGGAAATAAGAGTTGCCATGTTCAGGGCTGGCCTTGTAACAGCATGGAATCTAAAGGCGATATTCAAAACCACTTCACTCATCACACGCTTACTGATTCTGAATAGGGCCCATTTGCAGGGGACATTTGGTAGTTTTCCAGTGCGCTTTATGCCTCTTTCTACTTCCACCACCATGCACATCTCTTTTTCATACTCCCCCAGTAGCACATTGGTAGAACAGGTCAGCATACACAATTCATTTATTTAAATAACGTGGTTTATGGGAGTAGAAATAAGCTGGGATTCCATTGTCTGAGTCTTGCCTTTAGCCTCAACAAAAGTAATAGTGTGTATGTCTTTGAAAATACAAGTATTATGTGAACTCAATTTCTTGGGCATCTAAAGTATTTGATATTTAGTAATAATGCAAAATAATTTAATTGAAATATATACAACTTTAAGGTTACTTAAAGAAAAGTTGAGAACTAACTATATCAATCTATTTTTACGTGAGTATGGTCTATACTAATACGTAATAGCTAAAAATGTATGACCTGCTATGTATGTAAACTTTCAAGCTCTGTACAAAAATTTAAATTATTATCTTAGAGTCAGTTTTGGAGAGCACATTGCAGGGAACTCAATAAATAAAACCAACAAAAATTAGAAGTAAAGGCCTTTAGAAATGTCATTATATAATTGCTTGCTGTAAAAACTAACACTTTTTTTTACATTATTATTTTTTATTTTTATTACTATTCAGGAAAGTTTAACCCAAATGGTGTTAACTGAGGCACCAATTAACTTTTGATCCAGAAGGAAAAGATGCAATAGAAAACGTAGTAAAACTTTGGAACAAATCAAATCTACAAAGACTCAGGTATGTAGGTGACATTCAAAAGCAAGCTAATTGGAAAATGTCTCAAAACTCTACTATTTGGTTATAAAGTTATAACTAACACAAATTTTTTTAATTCAGCTGGATCTTTTTCTTTTTTTCTTTCTTTCTTTTCTTCAGTCTCAAAAGCAGGAATAATAATAATGCCTGGCACAAAATACCTAATTTAGAGAGACCTAGGAGTCAGATAATGTGGGTAAGCTGTTTTGGTCTCCTTGGATGTAAATGCTAAGTCAACATATTACTTACCCGTAAATATTTTATTTAGGATGTAAAATATATATATGTCATGAAAAATGTATATTTTAAATGTCATAAACTAAAAAGTCTTAATAGTTTCAGCAATTATAATGGAGGTTTTCCTTTTGACATTTATTTCTCCATGTTTGTTTCACAAAAGTAGGATCTCCTATAATGAGCATATTGCACAGTGTTGTCTACTATCCGCTGCCCTCTAAAGACTCCCAGGGGGACGGAGACCAACCTCTGCCGAGTCACGTTCTTTCACATGGAGAACTTTGTAAGAAAACGTTTTATAACAGGTAGTAACAATTAGGCTATTTGTTTTCATTGGCAATTAGACTTATTATAATGTTTTTTATAACAAACTTCTAGGATCATGGACAAGTCATTAGAGTCAGAGTAAGATTTTTGGTGTTAGAGTTCAAAGACTGAGAAATAAGAGACACAAAAACCAGAAGCTAGAAAGACAAACTCTAGAAGAAGAGGGAAAGAGCAAGGACTTGTTAACAAAATCACATAAACACTGAAGCACGTTTAGCCCAACAAAACCTCGGGGTGATGATCATATCTTCATGAATATAAAAGAGAGTCTCTGTTTTAAAGACTTCAAAAGGGGATTTCTGACAGATATTAAAGAGTCTTGAGTAGATTGGACTGCTTTGTGATTGCTCCTATCACACAATTGTGCATTCCTGCATTTAATAAAAGATGACAGTGATCCAGTTATCATGGGAGTTCTCCCACTGCTGCTAAAAACACTTGTTTGTAATCTAGACTTAACACAATTCTTAATATTCTCTGTAGAGCCATAGTAGAAATATAAACCATTGATGGTTAGCACTTTCTGCTTTTGTCCAAGCAACAAGAGTCGCCCATGTCGGATGCGTGGATGGCACTAGGAGGTGCTGGAGGCTGTGTCTAGGAAGCCCGGGGCATAGTCCCAAGGAAGGTCTTAAGACTCCTCCCGAGCCACACCCTTCCTGCACTAAAGTGCTCTTACCTGGCTGCCTTTGTATATCCCCATTCGCCCGAGAGAGATTTGAGGCCTGATTAACACCCACCAGTATTTGGCAACCCTCTTCAGCAAGAGATAGAAGTTTTCACATTTCTTAGAATTTGAGAAATAAAGGTAAATGGGAGAGGGATGCCAAAATTGAAGAGAGGCAAATGTACTTAATTTTAAAGAAGACAGTTTAGTCATCAATTTGAACTTAATTCCCAGCAAAGTTCTAGAACAGATTATAAAATGAATGTTTTTCGAACTTTTAGAAAAATAAACAGTAATCCTTAGGACCCAACATGCAGCAATTCACTTATTAAACAAATATTTAATGAGCAGAGAGGGAGACTCTTGAAATCTCTAACACCTGCATATAACCACTATTTCTTCCAGTGAGAAGCAGGTCCCAATACACTGTGGTCTTTAAGCAAGGTACTGCTAAATCTGTGTGCCCCTTCCCAAGATAAACGAGTATACATGCAACCAGGTAGGAGATAATGTCTGCAAACCTCCTGTTTAAGTCCTCTATTTAGGATCCATGATTGCTTTCTTCTGATGTTTCTACTTAAAAACGATAGAGAAATATGTCACTTAGTATCCAAAACAAGGTAAAAAACGTCATGTGCAGATGCTGCCTCGGCTCACAGTTTCTTTCCTGGAGAAAGTAATAAAGGGAATCTGAATGAGCACACACACAGACCCAGTGGTCCCTGTCTGGGGCCTGACTGCAGGCTGCAGGTATGTGCCCTTCTGAACGACCCACTCTTAGCTAAGAAAGCAGTGCCATTTAGGGGCCCAAACCATCTGGACCCCTGCAGAATTCCATTTAGCAAAGAAGGGGCAGTACTAGCAGTGCAGGGGTCATACCGGGCATTTGTAGGGCATTAAGGGAGAGGGAAGCATTGTGACTAGAGACTCTCTCAGTGTCTGAATTTTCCATTTACATCAAAAGGAATCTAAGTACAGTGCTTCCCAGAGAAGGGCAGCATCACTAATTTTTATATCACTTTAGGGCATCTGCTCTATGTTATTCAGCCCTGGGTTAAACATGGGAATACAGAGAAGACTACAAAATCTCTGTTCTCATGGAGCTTAGAGTCTAGAGGACAGGTAGATATTAAAAAACAACTCCCCAAGCAGCTTTAGTAATTACAATTGTGATGATTACCATATACAGGCTGCCATTAATGTAACAGGGATACCTATCCTAGACACGGGAGCAAAATCAGATAGGAACAGGTGCTGTAAGGGGAGCTTTTCAGAAGAAGAAATATTTAAAATAAGGCCTTCAGATGAGTAGGCACTAGCTTGGCAGGAGGACAGGGTGAGAGAGAGTCCAAGCAGAGGAAACGTTACATGGTAAGGTACTGGGGCATGAGTGTGAGAAACAGAAACAGACAAACAAAGCGACTTGAGTGCAGAGATGCAGGGGTCAGTAGCCGTTAGTGAAGGCAGAGAAGTTGGGTGGGGACCAACTCATGAAGGCCCTTCAGGCCACGGTGAAGGCTGAAGGACTGGTTCAGAACGACAAGTTATGATGGGCTAAAATAACTTTTTAAAATGGTGTTGCTAGAGGGTTGCAATTAGAAGACTTGTGTCTCAGGTGGAGGTGGGTGAGTTTGTAGATTCCCAACTAAGTGAACAGCCATAGCCCTGGAAGACGATAGAAACCCGAAGCAGGGACTCTACTACATGCTAAAGATCTCTGCTCCTAACCATGGCGTGGTCAATACTTTAATCAACAACTTGGACGTTGTCAAAGGTGGTATTCTCACCAAATTTACAAGTGAAAATAATGATGGGAGAAACTGTTAATCCCTGGGTGATAGATTATATATCTGAAAGATCTTGCAAGGCTAAACTACTAAATAAAAACTTCGTAAGTAGAAATTTAGTAGGAATCAACATATAAAGTTCTGTTCACACATCTAAAAAATCAGTAGTACAAGTACAGCATGTGGATGAGGTAGCTTAAAAGCAAATTGTGGGCCCGGCCCCTTGGCCTAGTGGTTAGGTTTGGCATGCTCCACTTCAGTGGCCAGGTTCGGTTCCTGGGCACAGACCTACAACACTTGTCTGTGGCCATGCTGTGGCGGCATCCCACATACAAAATAGAGGAAGACTGGCACAGCTGTTAGCTCAGGGCAGATCTTCCTCAGAAAAAAAAAAAAAGCAAATTGTGAGAAAAACTCGGGGGCTTTAATTAACTTTAAGTTCAATTTAGGTCAGAGATATCATGTATCTGATAGAAATAACAATGCAATTGTAGGTTATATCATGACCTGAAAAGAAAGAGGAGGTGGGGCTGCTTTTCTCATCATCGACTGACCTGGAAAATTATATACAATGTGGGGTCCCATCCGGAGGAAGACCAAAAAACTAGACAGAACAGAGAAGAGTGACCAGGATGGTGAGGAGCCAGAGAAATAGTTGGAGAGATGAGGGATGTCTAACCTGGAAAGTATTTAAATCATACAGGTCCATCTATTTGAAAGCCAGTCATAGACTAGAAATGAATTTCTATTTTGTCTGGAAGACAAAATCAAGACCAATGGTAAATGTTTAAAAGAATAGATTTCAGTTAGCTATAAGATGGATTTTTTTTGAAGAAATTATAGCTGTCAGAAATGGAACAAGTAGCGACTGGATGGACACTTGTTGGAGATGATTTGGAGGAGATTCACCACAAAGTGAGATTTTGGAGGTGACCAAAGATGCGTCTGATGCTGAGATCCAAAGAAAATCAATCAACAATGCTGAAATAGATATCAAGAAATATCATTATTATTTGTCTTTATACTGCGCTAGGCGAGAATCTTCCAGCTTTGAGAGGTCCATGGACTATGGCACGATACTACTCAGAGCGGGTGGTGAGTCATCAAGCCGCATCAGTGAGAACCACCAACAAAAAGTAGTTAATAGCAGGCAATTGGTTGCAAATCCAATTCAACAAAGAATCTTTTTGAATTTTAATTCATTTTAAAAGTATTTTTCATCACTTACTATTTGCAGATACTATAATATAAAAATTATGCTTCATAATTATTTGTATGAATATTGATTTTTTTGAAGGCCTACTATATGCCCAGTCTGATGGTAGATATTAGGAGATTGTTAGAGTCTTTTTTTTAAAATATAAGAAAAAAATCGCTCTTTAGTTAGAAAGATAAGTCTTAAACACAAAACAGACATATTATATAAACAAGCCTTATGACATATGGTGCAGACATATGGTATCAAAAGAAGTTATAAAAAGGAGGTATTAGTAAACAAAACAGAGTGGGATTTGAGTAATATTTTAAAACTGTGCATAAAACTGTGCAAGCTGACACCTTGATTGAAGCTTTGTGAGCGACCCAGAGTCAGAATGCCCAGCTAAGCTACACCTGAACTCCTGACCCACCAACACTGAGATAACACATGTTCGTTGCTTTAAGTTGCTAAGTTTTGGGTAATTTGTTACACAGCAACTGATAACTAATACAGATTTTGGAAAACAGACAGTGTTGTGTATTCCATTATTACTCAAAATATTTGCTGCCTTCCCTGAAGGAAAATCCTACTTCCCACGTTATTCACGTCAGCCCTCGTCATGTGACCCACAACACCCTTTGCTGGAAGGATTATAGTTCCCACACGGTTGAATTAAGGAGATGCATGTGATTTGCTTTGACATAAGCTAGTGCAGGTGCAATCAACCCACAATGATATGCAGAAGGAGTGAAAAACACACCTTTGTGTAAGTCACGGAAAGGTGTGGAGTCATCTGTTACCACAAAATAATATAATATACCCTGACTGATGCAAATTGCTGAACTTCGAATAAATGGAGAAGAATAGAGAGATTATTGAGTGGGCATAAAATAGCATAAACGAAGGTAAGGAAGCCGGGCCCAGCACGGGCCACCGCACCGCCTGGAGGGACAGACCTGGCTATGACAGGGTGTATGTGGGGAGTTGTGAGATGTGGGTGATTACGGTGGTTGGGTAGGGCAAGACCACATAATGAAGGTTCTTGAATGACAGGATACAGAGAGTGAAAGCTTCTTCAAATGTAAAGTTTTGAGCAAAAAAAAAAAAGTTACGGATATTTTAGGACGATTACTCTTTGGCTACACAAAGGATTAAGATTTAGGAAAAGAATTTAGTGGTCTAACTAGTGAGTAAAGATAATGTGACAATATTTATGAAGTACAAATAGCTAACTATTAGGTATCTATTGCCACAATAATGCCATATAACAAACACCTCAAAACACAGAAGCATAAAACAATAAGCACTAATTTAGCTCATGAGTCTGCAAATTAGCTGGGTGGTTCTGCTGGTCTGGCTGGGCTTGCTCTCTGGTCTTGGCATCAGCTGGCTGTCAGCTGATCTAGGATGACCTCTGAGACAACTGGGGCAAACCTCTTCTGCTCCACTTGTCTCTTTTTTTCTTTTAATAATTATTGAGGTGAAATTCACATAACATAAGACCAACCATTTTAAAGTGAAGAAATCAGTGGCATTTAGTACATTCAATGTGCAATCACCACCTCTATGTAGTTCCAGAATATTTCCACCACTTCACAGTAAAACCCCTTACACATTAAGCAGTTTTCCCCATTCTCCTCTCCCCCGGGCCCTGGCAAACACCAACCTGCATTCTGTCTGTATGGATTCATCAATTCTGGATGGTGCACATAAAAGGAATTATACAATATGGTACCCTTTGTATTTGGCTTTTCTCACTTAGCATAATGTTTTCAAGGTTCCTGCATGTGGTAGCATTATCAGTACTTCATTCTTTTTCATGGCTGCATAATATCCCATTGAATGTATATACGACAATGTGTTTCTGCATTCATCTTTTCATAGACATTTGGTTTCCAGCTTTTGGCTATTATCTATAGTGCTGCTATAAACATGCGTGTACATGTATTTGTTTAACTGTTTTCAATTCTTTTGGAATATTTATCTAGGAATAGAATAGCAGGGCCACACAGTAATTCTATGTTTACCTTTTGGAGGAACCATTACATTGTTTTCCAAAGTGGCTGTACCAGTTTACATCCCCACAAGCAATATCCAAGGGTTCTGATTTCTCCATGTCTTCACCAACACTTGTTATTTTCCATTTTGGCTGTGTATATGTGTGTGTGTGGGGGGGGTGATTTTTATTTCACAGTCATCGCTAGTGTGTGTGCAGTGGTACTTCATTGTGGTTTTGATTTGCATTTCCCTAGTGACTAAAGATGTTGATGTATTTGTTGGCCATTTGCATATCTTCTTTGGAGAAATATCTATTCAACTCCTTTGCCCATTTTTTAATTGGGTTGTTTGTCTTTTTGTGGTTGAGTCTAAGAGTTTTTTTAATATTCTTAATATTAAACCTTTATCAGAAACATGATTTGCAAATATTTTCTCCCATTCTGTAGATTCTTTTCACTTTCTTGATAATGTCCTTTGATAGAGAAAATTTTTTTAACTTGATGAAGTCCAATTTACCTGTTTTTTTCTTTTGTTGCTCATACTTCCAATGTCATATATAAGAATCCATTGCCAAATCTAAGGTCATGAAGATTTACCCCTGTGTCTTTTTGGAAGAGTTTTATGCTTTTAGCTCTTATAATTAGGTTGTTGATTCATTTTGAGTTAAGTTTTGTATATGGTGTGAGGTAGGGGTCCAACATCAATCTTTTACATGTGGATATCCAGTTATGCCAGCACCATTTGTTGAAGAGAATATTCATTTCTCATTGAATGGTCCTGGCATCCTTGTTGAAAGTCAACTGGCTATAGATGTATTGGTTTTTCTCTGCACTCTTATTCTATTCCATAGGTCTATATGTCTCTGCTAATTCAGGCACCACACTGTTTTAATTACTGTAGCTTTACTTGTAGTAAGTTTTGAAATTGGGGGTATCAGTCCTCCAATGCAAGGAGTTTATCAAACTGAAGGTCAAGGGCACAGAACTCCACAAGCCTGACCTCACTTCTGACCCACTGCTTATGATTCTCTGGTTCCCACTACCTCCTCAGGTTCAATAATTTGCTAGAAAGTCTCACAAAACTCAGGAAAGTGCATACCTACAGGAACAAGTTGGTCAGGAACCTTGAGAAATGCATAAGAAGTAATTGTGGAGAGCAAATAACACAAAGACACTGAGATTCACAGGGGGCCTTGACTAGGTGGCTTCACGCTCCGATGGCACTTTAACACGCAAGGACTGTGTGGGTCTTTGTTTGTGTGTCTGTTTGTGGTGGTGTTTGGCAGCTTATACTGAGTCATGTAGTTGAATCTACAGTTTTGTAGCTGTGTGTTGACTGAAGAGCCTCTCCACAGAGAATAGGGAGATTGGCCTGAAATTTCATAATAAGCAAGGGCTATGTAGAATTTTGAGCTTGATGGGTCACAGCAAGTAAACGCAGCTGGGATTATTTTCCAACAGCCTGGGCCTTCAGAAAATGCCAGTCATGGAGGGAGTGGGGGTTGGCAGTGGGGGTTGGTGGCTTTAGTCCACTGAGGAGGGCTGTGGGGGCCTCAGCACCCCTGGGCAGTCATGCTTGCCATGCTGTGCAGGCTGCTGCTGCTCACGCTTGCACCAGGCAGCGAACCTCACCTGGGCACAGGCAAGTCTGAGGTTGGGATTAGGTCACTCAGGCATTAGAAGGTTTATTCACACACTTTCTGTGTTTTGCAGCTAAGTCTGCAGGCCAAGACTTCAAGGTATAATGGCGATTGAGTCCTACACACGTTGCAGGGTGGTGCTCTCTGAATTGTTAGTCCCAGGCCTAGACAGGCAGACTAAGTCCTTGCCTCAAACACTGGCCTTCATTCTGTTATTTTGAGCTGCATTCTGGGCCAAAAAGAAACTGTGGACAAGCTATCCTTCAGTTCATGTGGCCTATCCACAAGCTTTTAACAAAACCTCCATAAATTCAAGTTGGCTCTAAATTTATTTATCACATAAATTTTGACCATGGTTCTAAATTTCAGAAACCCAAATTGTGGCTTCACCTACAGAAAAGCGGCAGATTTATTATGAAAAGAATGCTGTCTTCTTCAGTCAAGGTAAAGAAACAACTCAAAGAAAGTATTACAAACCTATGAATCAGATTGCAGAGGGAATCAAGGAGGAAGTGAAGTGATTGTGAAACACACTCCCATCTCAGAACAGCACAGAGTGTGCACGAAAATCAAGGGGACAGGCTCATTGAGCTGGAGGAGGAAAGAGGTCTCCTGAGAAAAAGGTAAGCCTCGAACCTGAGCACACACATTTGAGAGAAAGAAAAAGAGAAACTGAGGCCTGGAGGGGGCAGGAGGTACATCCAAGCCTAGTTACTCTTAACGAGGTTCTTATTAAAGGGGAAGATGTTTTAACTGTCACAAAATCAGAAACAGTACCTGGGGCCCCGTGAACCCTGAAGAGCAGTACAGGTAAGACATGGACAGCGAACTCAGCACAACCCCCAGAGGAGGCAGAATTCCAGCACGGTGAAGAAGTGGCATTTATGTCACAGACAGGGTGACAGGAAGAGCAATGAGCCAACCTCTGTGAGGATGGGACACTTAGACAAAGAGTGCATGTAAAATCTGAACAAACTGGAGAAGGGAATACTAGGAAGATTAGTATAAAATATTAAAAAAATGTATTTGGTGAATTCCAAAATTTTATGGGCCTAAGATTAAGAAAAGGCCAAGGCAAGATGAATTATATTACAGGGATGCAGGCGGAACAATAATCGCTCAAGGAGCCCAGATCTAAATTAGATGTCAGACTGTGGGAAAATACATCCTAGGTAGGATTATTTAACCCAGGGAGGTGAAAATGGATAAGACTGGTTTGAACAAAGGACACTATTGACGAACTTGGAACTTATTGACTTCATCTCTCTCACTATGAGAGTCCCTGCAAGAAAAACATCAAGAGGAATATGTCAGAAAAACACAAGTATGGATGAGAAAGTAAAAGAAAAGCAGGTCCTCAAGTGCAGCAGACAACACAGCCCCAGCCTGTTAGAGAAGGGGCTTCTTCTGAAAGGAACGTACAGGAGAGGCAAATCCCAAATATGGCAGAAAAAGAGTGCCAGGTGGACCGGTGAACTCAAGACAAGGAGCATTCAAAAACTGAGGGGAAAAAAAAAAAAAAAAACGGAAAAAAAAAAAAAACTGAGGAAAGACCATGTCTTCAAGAGGAAATAGCAGTAGTGTTGGTCCTCACTGGGCACCTAAGAGCATGAGCCCCAGAAACACTAACAGCTGGTTCAATTCAGAAATCCACCAAAAGTTCTTCTCCAATTGGAACCAATGTGGAGATGAGGGGGAAGCTGTGCCCATGAAGCAGGTTTCTTAGTCTTAAACAATTTCATGGCTAGAGGCTGTTACAGCAGCCACTGTGACCCAGCATTGAAAATACTGCTCCCAAGACAAAGTGAATGCTATACCACCAGATAGAGCCCACCGTCAGTTCAGCACAGGATCCAGAAACGCAAGACTCATAGGGAGAAGAGCATAAGATGTTTGGAATACATTACAAAGGGAAAGAACAATACCTCGACAAGTCTTCACACCTGAGCCTGCCACAAGTGTGACTCTCCCAATGTTGCAAGAATGCAACATGCCAGCACCCTTTTTGAGAATATTAATAGGAATATTAGCAGCAGTAATGATGATAACATAATATAATGCTTCCCAAGTATCAGGCACTTGTTGAAGACGCTACATATAACTCACTTAATCCTTACAACAACCTATTAAGGTAAATACTGTAATTCCTATTTTACAGATGAGGGAACTGACTCTCAGAGAAACTAAATAACTTGTCCAAGGTCATTCAATAAGTGGTATACCTGGAATTTGAACTCCTGCTCCAAAATCAGAGTACTTAACCAACACTTCCTGCAGCCTCTCTGAGAGAGGAGACAGTGTGCACTGGTCAACTTTTCCCTCAAGATATATCAAATACCTAACACTATAATTAATGCCTTGATGAGCGATGGCTTCCCAATGAGTTATGTCACAGGTCATAGACTCTACTCAACAGCACAGATCAATTGGCATCTTGAAAAGACTGACACAAAGAACATTTTCTCTTCTCTGCCTTCCTTCACTTAGTCTCTGCTATGGTCTTAGCAATAGTCACGTGGTCTGGATCATGCCAAACATAGGCTCTTGGAAACATCATTTCACTTGGAATGGCCACGTTAGAAACAGGGATTGGCTTCTGTCCCAAACATGCTGGGTGTGAGGCTGATGTTGGGATCATCTTTTTATTTGGTTGGAAGTAGGCACTTGAGAAAGTTGGTATAGACCCAGTTCAGCTTCTGAGGTCCTGAGGGATGACATCCACTCCAGGAGCCAGAAGCCAATGGGCTGACACGGGGAAGAATAAAAATTGAGCAGGACTTTATTTCCATTTTAACTTGAGGAGTTGGAACTTTTATCAGATTTTAACTCATAAAGGTAAGATTATTTGATTTTGGAATTCACTTCTGTGTGGACTTAAAAATTCTGGATTTTAATTTCTTTGGGATTTTATTTTTTGAATTTAATTTCTCTACAAAAATTTGATAATGGAAAGAGTTAACACTAAAATTTGAGTTATCTCTACGTTATTGGAATTTTGTGATTGAAACATGTTAATCCTGTCAATGGATCTCATTGAAGAATCTCTGGAGAATCTGTTAGAGAACAGATAGCTATTTTGGACAGTGTTGCTGGGCATAATTTGGGGTAGGAAATGGGATAGGAAGTGAATGTTCAATGTTTCATAGCACAGCCTTGTAGTCAATTTAATTAATACACTATTCTAAGTCATCTCAGAATCTTCTGGGGTAAATTTTACACTGCCCACTGTGATCTAGAAGGATCCACAAAGGAGCAGGATTTAGTTATGGAACAGCAGCCTCACAAAAGTCCTAAGAGACTGAGGATCTCCTTTCTCAAGAGGGAGAGCGACTCCTCTGGTTCATCATAAGGTAATGACTAAGCCACAGAAGTTAAGAGAACAAAAAGTCGGGCAATGTTGGGGGAATGAGAGTGTTATTAAACAGCTGCATCAAAATCTGACACTGTCTGTGTAACAGCTCTGCACTGTGACGTGCTCCTCCACGCCAAACAGCTTGCACAGGATCAGTGAGCGGAAGAATGATGTCAGTATGCATGGAAGTTTGGCTGGTGAATATGTGCTTTTTCCTGGGCAAAGGAGGCCAACAGCATAGGAGTAGAATTCTATCCTTTGGCAGTAGAGAAAAAAGCCCTTAGCTTGGCTGCTGCATTGGGGCTCCCTCCCCAGAAGGGTGCACACCCCGTCTTGCATGACTGAGTGTGGGAGTTTCCCTTCCTCCTGTGCCTCACTTAAAGGAAGCCCCACTGGCTCGAAACTCCAGTCGACTTCCATCCGTGTCAGCTCACACTATGGTTTTTGTGCAGCTTTAACATCCTCTGAAGCAGCACTCTGAGATGCCTACCAGGCTGTTTACATGATCTCCTAGATTAACAATTATTATTTAGTTAGCATTCTGGTTTGAAAGGTGCACAGATTTTGAATGGTCTTCCTCAACCCTAGTTTCCCATGGCCCTGTTATTTTGGTGGGCATGATTTCGCAGAATGCATTTTCACACATATATTGTGTTCTAGCAGAAATGCTGTACTAGCATGTTGACTATATATATACAGTCATATATATATGCCATATACATATGGCATCTTTACACAGTGGTTAGTTCTCTTCTACTCTACAAAGAATAGATCTATATAGGAGCCACAACTAAAGAACTTTTCCACGTGTCACAATATAAATTTCTTTGTTAAAATTTTTGATGCTTTACAAATCTAAAACCACAAGTAATTTGTGAATCCTATGGGCTTTTAAAGGTTTTACTAGACTTGATAAAGTAAAAGCAGCTTAATGTCACGTCCAATGTGCTCATTTCTCAGAGCATAGGAGGAAAACTTGAAAGTCTATCTAACTCTAAAAAAGAAGCAACAGGGCCCGGCCCCCTGGCCGAGTGGTTAAGTTCCCACACTCCACTTCGGCGGCCCAGGGTTTCACCAGTTCAGATCCTGGGCGCCGACATGGCACCGCTCATCAAGCCATGTTGAGGCAGCGTCCCACATGCCACAACTAGAAGGACCCACAACTAAAAATACACAACTATGTACTGGGGGGCTTTGGGAGAAAAAGAAAAAATAAAATCTTTAAAAAAAAAGAGAAGCGACAGATAGAAGAAAATTTTTTATTTTGTGTATCCGTTACTTTTAGTCCTTGGTACAATTACACTTCTAATCTGTGCTTATAAAAAAAAGTAATTGCTATGATCTTAACATCAGACATTATTAAATGACTTTTTCTGATGTGATACAGAACAAGGAAGCCAAAAAATCATACATCAAGTGAGCATACGTATTTATTTATTTAAATTAAAAGAACTTTCACATAACACTTGACTCTCCCCAAGGTGAAGTTCAGAACACCATCAAACATAAAAGTTTAGGGATCTCAATCATTTGATGCACAAAATCATACTAACAAAGCAAAGAGAAATGCAAAAACCTAATGTTAAGTGACTAGGGAGCTATAGACTGGAAGTCCCTCCAACAGGATTAGCTTCTCTAAGAATTTTAAGTCCAGCGAACTTGTTATGCTGCCACATGTTAGTAGTTGCATAAGCTAATTTCAGCTGGCATGAGCTTTTATTAGTATGCAAAAAACACAGGGCAAGGCATGCATCAAAATGTGATGCCAGCACAGCCTGTGACATGTGAAGCATGAGGCACGAGTGAAAATGCCCCTGCACCCGGGAAGAATCACACCTCAGAGTCAGAGCTTTCCACGAGGTACCCCGTTCGGGAGGGGAAAAACCAACTTTCTAAATATAAATCTTTCATCTTAACCAGGGTTCCGGACAGTTTCAATTCTAGCAATTTACTCAAATCTAATTTTTTAAATCCAGGTGAGCTGGAAATAATTCAAAGCTCTGGATAGGGTCTTAAGAAAACTTATTATTTATTTTATTAGTGAAGTTTAGAGTGATTTTAAAATATTGTTAATCATAAGGAAAATGTTAGCCAGCATGACCAGGAAGGGAACAAAAACGCAAGAAAGAAGAAACCAGCTTTGAGGATGATATTTCCTCCCCCCCCCGCAAAAAAAAGACCATCAGGAAGGATTCCGTGTTACATATGTCTTACAGGTAAGCAACTATCTAATTCTTCTAGATAATGGAAAAGTGTCTACAAGCACTTTGAAATCTTCAGATAAAAACTACTGAAATGAAAAATAATTATCATATCTAACACAAACACTAAAAATGACCAAGAAAAATAGATTTACTTTCTAAATCACACACACATATAATCCTTAGCCAAAAAAAAAATGAGTCATAAACAATAAATATCCAGATATTACAAAGATGACTCAATAGTATTAATTAAGGATGAAAAATCAAGGAAAAATTTTGCTTTTATATAGCAAAAGCGAGGATATTAGAAACAAATGGGAGTGTCCAGTGTAGCCGTATCCTAAAGTCACGTACGGTTGTCTGGACGTGGCCTTGCGGTTAACGTGTGCCATTTAAGATTTCGGCCCCCTTCAGACATATGGGGTGAAGGTTTTGATGAAGTGATAGGACCATAATAGTAGCACATTTACTAGTGCTAATAGGATCACCACCAAAGTAATAGTGATTACCACTAAAGCAATAAAATGTAAGTTTAAAAAAAGTAAAGCAATAGTAGTAATTACTACTAATAGTAATTTAATAGTAGCACAAATGTGGAATTCATGGTATTTTTGCTTTCGGAGACTAGCAAATCAGCATCTTTAGAAATGTCGATGGATATCTCATATTTTGACAGACATACAATAAAACTGTTTTAAAGTACATTTCATAACTTCTGAAAAACCTCTAGAAGTTAACCAAAACATTTAAAAATCTCTGAGCATACAAGAAAACAATTTCTCATTTTTTTCTTTTGAAAGCTGTATATCATAGAAATTGTCTGTTAAATTAGGAAAATGTATCAATTACTTTTGTTTATTAAGTTACGGCTTACTAAGGTTAAAATTTCCATCAATTTTTTAAAAATCTAAGCTTGTGCCACAGACTGAATGTTTGTGCTCCCCCAACATTCATACTGTGAAACCTCATCCCCACTGTGATGGTCCCTGGAGGTCATAAGGGTGGAGCCTGCATGAATGGAATCGGTGTCCTTATAAAAGAGACCCCCGGGGTCAGCCCCGTTGCCTAGTGGTTGGGGTCGGTGCACTCTGCTTCGGCAGCCGAGGTTCAGTTCCCAGGCACAGACCTACACAACTCATCAGCAGCCACGCTGTGGTGGTGACCCACATATGAAACAGAGGAAGATTGGTGTGGATGATAGCTCAGGGTGAATCTTCCTCAACAAAAAAAATGAGAACCCAGGGCGTGCCCTTGCCTTTGCACCACGTAAGGACACAATGAGAAGACAGGCGTCTATGAACTAGGAAAAGGGTCCTCACCACACACTGAATCTACTAACACCTTGATCTCGGATGTCTCAGCCTCATAGCTGTGAGAAATAAATGTTTGTGGTTTAAGCTGCCCAGTCTACGGTATTTTCGTTATAGTAGCCCAAATGGACCAAGACACGCTGAAATAAGATTCCCAAAACCTTAATGCCCTTTCATGATTTCCCTTTGTATAAGAACGACATTTATCCGTGTTTAAACTGTTTTATTATATCTGTTTTCCTTTTAAATGTATAAAGTAAAAACAGAATTATGTAAATACCTTTCAAAGTATTATCATATAGTTTACAAAATCTTTGCCACTTACCTTTTGAAACATCTTTAATTTTTCTGCCATACAAATCATAAAGATATCTGGCTGGTGAATTGAGATTCATTCTCATTGTGCAAGTATCTAAAACCTACATAGGAAAAAAAAACTATAAATAATTTATTACAGTAAGCTCTGTCTAAATTGAATACACATTTAAAGTCCTTTCTCTACTACATGGTTATTAAAAATTATATTATAAAATAAAATTTGATGATTTATAAAATGTTTCTAATACATGAAATGAAAAAAGGCAGTTAAAATTATATTCCCATTGTAGTTTAAAAACATTCACAAATATTAATAAAAAAGAAAAAGGAGATGCAACAATTATTAAAAAGTGGTTACGCACTACTTAAATGGTGGAACTCTGGGAGATTTTTATATTATTGTTGCTATTTTCTATATTTTCCTTTTATTTTACGGTGGGAGGATATTACTTTTTAAATTAGGTTTTAAGTACTTTCTTTAGTTTTTCAATTCTTTCCAAGTATCCTGAAATAAATTATAAATATAGTCTGATCACAATTCACCTCAATAACTTGTGCAGTTTGGGTACTAAAAAATGGAATTAATAAACCACATTTCAAGGTTTTCCATGAAATTCTTTTTTTCTTTTTTGAGGAAGATTAGCCCTGAGTTAACTGCTGCCAATCCTCCTCTTTTTGCTGAGGAAGACTGGCTCTGAGCTAACATGGTGCCCATCTTCCTCTACTTTATACGTGGGACACCTACCACAGCATGGCTTTGCCAAGTGGTGCCATGTCCACACCCGGGATCCGAACTGGCGAACCCTGGGTTGCTGAGAAGCGGAACAGGCGCACTTAACTGCTGCGCCACTGGGCCGGCCCCAGGAAATTCATTTTTGGTGGTTTCTAATATGCTAAAGCTCTTTTAACATTCTAATGTCTTGACCTGTTCTTGATGCGCCCTTTTAAAGGTGTCAGTCACCTTTCTGACATCAGGGAGACTCAAACCTGCCTCGTTCGAGCGAAAGTTCTACTCGCCAGGTGAGAAGATCAACGCAACACAGGAGGCCGGGATATCAGGTAACCTGAGCAGGTTTTACCAGGTTTTCGGAGGTGACTCCCAAACTCACCATATTCATTTAAAAATACACAATACATTGCAAATCCAAATTGAAGGCACTTTGTCTTCCATTTTCACTGTTCACAGCTATAATATACTACTGCTTTTGCATAACCCAGAACTACTGAAGGACAATGCTCATCACGTGATCACATGGTAAAAAGAAATCTCTCTGTTGTTGATGCCACCCCATCTCCATTTCTGTTCATTTTTATCCCTACTTTAAAACTGGAGCCCGGGGTCCTAGTCCTAGCCCAGCCAACTCATTTTCTTCGTGATAATGGACATGTTTACACAGCTTAAAGTATATAGAGGGAAAGCTGTGCTTTCTTTTTAGTCTGGAAAACAACTTTCAAACATTGTGACAGGTTTGATGTATCTAGTTGCTATATCGAGTGATGTGTTGCTTTGAAAAGGCAAATATCTAGCTGACAAATTTACTTGGACTATCTGGCCTTTACTGGACGTCGGCAGAGGTCCTCAGACTTCACTCTGCTCCTACACGGGACCCGTGCTGTTCCCATGTGCCACATACTCCCGTGGGCCTGCACAGGACTGTGTGTTTCCTGTACACCAGCTGCAGTCCAGAGATTTGGGCAATTCTTCAGAAACTGGGTACTACTGCTGTTTTTCTCAGAATGAAGAAGGCATATCTGTTTGTGATTAAGAAAGAAGTTATAGGAATAATCGTGAACTCCCTAATTTATTGGTGAAATAGTCACAATATCAATGCTCTACCTAGTTAAATAACCATCTTGCAATGTACTTCACAAGTGACTGTAAACACTGTCAAGGGGAGCAAATCCACTGACCTCCAAGCTGCCATCTTGGAGGCGTCCATGCAGGAGTTCAGTTGCTGACCAATCCCACGTGTCCTCACAGGGCAGACATGATGCTCACTAACCTGGAATGGCCCCTCTACTATCATTGTCCCTGCCCCTCCCTAGCCGCCTGGCCCATCGCAGGGACTGGTCCTTGCCTACCCAATCAAATAAGGTAATGACTGGAAGACTCTCCAAACGTTACTCCTCCTGCCTTCCCTCACACTCTCTGGTCAATTTCTTTAGTGACCACCACACACAAGTTCACCTAGGACCCCATCCCATGGACTGAAACCTTACTAAAGATACTTGGAAAACAACATCCAAAATATAAGAGAGAAGGTATCAGAAGAAGAAACTGGAGTGTTTCTGTGACTTGAGACAGAAAGGAGAGTAGAAAATATTGGCTGACACTGGCATGGGATCCATCCTTGTTTTTCGCTTTTTTAAAAAAATACTTTGGGTAATTAACACAGTTGGTTTCTGACTAGCAAAATTCTCCTATTGGTCACTTTCTTCCATGTGACTTTGTGCCCAAAATTATCCTCTTATCACCACAACCACTACCACCATCCCTGACAGAAATAGTCAAGAGAGAACTCAGTCCACATTCCTCCCTAGGCAATGATCTCCGAACACTAATAAGAATCTAGAGTTGGTCCCACAGACCCTAAACAGACAGAGCCTCGTTAGTTTCCTCACATTCTTATCTTTCCATTCTTTATGTTCAGTTCTCAATTTCTCAACATTACAAATTTATTATTTAAAAGCTCAATGAAGTCCTTTGGTACAAATTATATTCCCTAGTTACTGGTGAAGGTTCAAATATCTAAATATCTTCCAGTTATAATTTATCAGTTGAACTAGGTAAAATATGAGCTATTTAAACATTGTGCCATTTACTTCACTAAAATTTCATAGATTTTTAAAATTATTTCAAATATTGCTGCCTTTGAGACTTAAAAAAACCAATCAAGTAAAATCACACAGCTTTCTAACTCAAAGATTCCTCTTTTCATTCTCCTAAAACATCAGTAAAAATGTTTGTTCAAGCCAAGTTTTAGGAGTCAAACCAGTTTAAAACCTGGCATTAGAAAATCAGATATTAGAAATTAATAATGTATCAGCAACACTGTCATTCTCCCCTACTTCCAGGATAAAAGATCCTTGCAGTGTTTAAGCAATGCCAGCCTTCAGTAATCATTTTCTCAGAGTAAATTATCAGTGAGATGAATCTTTATTAATATAAATTACTGTCAAAGGCCCTGAAATGAAGCCTCTGTTTGTAAGGTCATTATTATAATTCACAATGGAAAAATATTTAATGGTGCCATCTTGTTGCAACATTAAGGTTAATTAAAATACCATTTTCCACTAATCTGTACCTGTTAAGTTTGTTAAAATATTACTTACACAAATTCACATTTTGTTAATTTCTTACAGCTTAGGTTGTAGCTTCTGATACTGAAATTTAAATCCATCATGTTGTAAAACCAGACTCCTCTTGACAGGCACATGGGAAGAGATTTTCCACAAACTCTTTTTAGTTTAAGCCATTTGCTCCCAGTTCTGGGAGTCACCTCCACCCCCAGGCACACCTGGGGCAGAGTGTGCAGCCCTGGGAATGGCCACCATGGCAGCGGTTGGGTCACATAGCCTACAGCCTCTGGGTCTGATTTGCCACCACCCTAGTCCAGGTAAGAGAGTATGCTTAGCTCAACATCAGCCCAGGCCAAGCGGGCCAGTCAGTCAACAAGCCATCAGACCCAACAAGGTCTATCCTCCTTAAAGACAGAGAATCTTGACACCTTTTAACATGTTTTTATGAGTCAATGTCCGGAAGTGTAAGCCCTGATTTACACCTGTCCACATACTCTCTTCAAAAGATCCTCCACGGCAGAGGTCAGCAAACTATACACCATGGGCCAATTCTGGCCGCAGACTGTTTCTGGCTGGTGGACAGGCTAAGAATGGTTTGTACATTTCTAATTGTCAAAAGAAAAATACTCAAAAGGAGATTCATAATATTATATATATATATGTTCACAGTATATGAAATCCAAATTTCAGTGCCCATAAATAAAGTTTTCTTGGAAAACAGCCACACTGTTCATTTACACCTTTTTTATGGCTGCTGTCACACCACGGCAACAGAGTTGAGTAGTTGCAATACAGACCTTATGATCCATAAAGCCAACCTGTCTGGCCCTTACAGAAAGGTCTGCCTACCCCGGTCTACTGCATCATCATTCACAGAAAGCTCTGTATTTTCTTGTCCCTTATACAGCAGCCTCAACTCCTTCATCCACTTCTGAAACCTTTGCATTGTGCACTCTGAAAACCTTCCCCAGTCACCAGAATGGACTAGACCCTCAAGCTCTTTTAAAGGAAACTAGACTTTCCCCTGAGCTCACTGACTTCCCCAGAGCCCTCTCAGGTGCCGGGATCTTACCTTCTCATGTCACACAGCCTCGGGTTTGGGAAGGGGTGTTACTTACAATGCCACTTCAAGATAATTTCTCCCAATCCCCTTATTAAACAAAGAAACAAACCCCACCCCCTCAGGGTCCTGACCTCCAAGTGCCAGCTTTCCTCATTCTAGCCATTCTTCCTCAATCATGGGTAACTTTTGCCACAAAGATCCTAACTCTGGGTGACCCTTACTATCCACTTTCTGTGCGCACACCAAGAAGCCTGGTGCTCTTGGAGAAAGTCACACAAATGAACACATCAGCATTACTATTATCCATGGTCACCAATCTCCATGGTCCCTCAGTATTGCCCGGTCACTTCTACTTCCTTTCTTTGGTCAAATCTCTCTTCCACTTGACACAATGAATATTTCAAACCATCTCTGCTCTGCTTGTCTCCACCCAGCCTCCTCTCCCCTACTTCCCTCTTTATTTTCGGCAGATGGCATGACTTCCTACATCAGAGAGAAAACTGAAGCCTCATCTTCCTGCTACCAAAGCCACAAGCCTCCCCACTTGTACCCCATCCTCTCCTTTACTCTCTAGTTATTACAGGAGTCCCTGCTCCTATCTCAGGCCAATACTCCCCCTATGCTTTGAACCACGTTTGCTGTCAACTTTTAAAGCAGGACACGTTATCCACCATTTCTTGTATATTCAAGTTCTCCTTCTCAACTAGATTTTTCCACTGGCAATTAAACATGATCAAGTCTCCACTGAGCACCAAAGTGACCTATTCAAAAACATAAATCAGGTTACCCACTCTTCCACTCCTAACTAAAACCCCTTTCATGACTTCTCACTGCTCTCATGGTGGGGGCAGGGTGGGGGCTGGGGGCTAAGCAAAAATCAGTCACCTCTCCTAAAAGGCCACTCTGTCTCTCACATACTGGCCTTTCAGTTCATGGAATTCACCCCACTCACTCTGCCATGCAGTCTTTTCATATTCTGTGCTCTCTGTTTGAAAGGTTACCATCCTCAATATCCTCCGTATGAACTCAGATGAATCCTGCTTCTCTCTTCTCAGAAGATTTCCTTGTGCCTCTTACTCCACAATCAATAATGCGACCATTTTATAAATGTCTTTCCCCATCACTAGACTAAAAGCTCCATGAGAAGAAGACCATGGCTGCTTTTATGTATTCTTATATCCAGGTGCTTGGCAAATGTTAAGAGGCATAAAAATATGAATTAATGAATGAGTGAAAAGCTAATATATGTCTAATTTAAACTCATTTCATCATGAATTTTATATTGTTATTAAGAGTCTGATAAACCTAGCAAATAAAATTTCTGACCAATTTTACAAAATTATGCTAGAACTAAAGTATGTGTAATTCCAGAAAAAAATTTTCTAATAAAACGAATTCTCTTTAATACCAGAGCACCAACCCTGTGTTGTCCTATGAAAACCTCTTCATATTTGCAGCAATACTCTTGGTTGCCCACCCAGCAACCATCTCTACCTCATCCTTGCTGCCCTGATTTGGGTTAAGAGTTCACCTTCCTCCTTTTGACTCAGGAAGACTACAGTCATCTGGATGGGTCTAAGTCAATTATGGTGAGCCCGTGCCCCTCATCAGTGAATGCTTTGGGGGTGGACACAATCTAGTTCTGGCCAATGCGACAAGGGGAAGGGCTTCTGGGAAAGGCTTCTTTAGGCATAGGGAAGAGATGGACAAAGTTGTACCAGGCTGTGTAGCAGCCATCCTGTTACTAACATATGAAAGAGCACAAAACCCATAAAATTATAGAGAACATAACTGGAATACTGTCCTAATACACTTGGAGCTGCCCTACCTCTGAATTTCCTGCTTCTTTTTTGATTAAATCTGTTTGAGTCAGGATTCTCTATTATTTGCAGCTAAAGTCATCCTAACTGACAGAGAAAAAAATTTGGGGCCCAGATTCCTTAGATGAGGAAGATTGTTTCTGCCAACTCAATGAGTGTTTGTACAACAAATAGGCTACATCAGTATTCACTATAGAAACCTAAAAAGCAAGTCATTTAATTAAGACACCAGAGAAGAATTCCAGAAGAAATTTAGCAAGCTGAAAACTGTGAAAATGAATGGATAATTAATGAAGTTAATGCATTGCATTACTAAAAATATTTCACCTTCGGCAATTAATTGTACTTGTTCAGTAGAAGAGAACTACAGACCATAAATATTTTGAGAAAGGAAATCTGTTCTTACAGACTTTTTTGGGGAGATAACTGAAAGATTGTCAAATACCTTATGAATTTTCAAAGAATTAAAATGTAATAAAATGCACTTAGCATGCCTCTCTGCTAAGACCAACCTTTTATAATGACTCATAATAAAGATTATGATCATTATTTTAACCTGAAGATGCCAGGAGATTGGGCTGAATTTATATCCATCTTATTAAGTAGCTTAAAGATACTCTTCTGACTTAATCCTGGAGATAAATTTACTGGCCTGTTACTTGTCTTATTCTCATAAAAGTAGACTATAGGATGCATGCCAAATCTGGTTATTTGCTCTTACTAGTAATGAACATGACAATGGTTTGAAAAAGGAATTATGTCTTGTGAATTTGAAATGTAGGTGTTCTGGCTTTTTATCATCAAAATGTGAAGGAGAAGTAGATAACCAGCAGAGATTTCCTAAGTAATTTATTAATACATACTCCTTGGATGTTTTTATTCTGAATTGATCTCTTCTTAAGAAAAATTAAATATCCCAGATTACTTTTAAATTTTTATAATTTTAATCATATTGTTATTTTTGTTTGCTTTTTCAATCTACTATTTTGACGTATAATTTACATGACATAAACTGTACCTATTTTAAGTGTACAGCTCAATAGAGGTAGAAAAATATCTCTGTGTAACACCACTACCGTCAAGACATAAAGTATTTCCTTTACTCTCCAAAATTCCTCATGCTCTTTCCCAATCACAATTCAGTGCCCCTGGCCCCAGGCCACCACTGACTGCCTTCTGTCACTAGAGATCGGTTTTATGTGTTCCACGACTTTGTATAAATAGAATCATACAGCAATATTCCGTATCTGGCCTCTTTAGTTTACCACAATATTTGTTCCTTTTTATTGCTGAAGATTATTCTTTGGTATGGACACACCACAACTTGTTTATCCATTCACGGGTTGATAGACTTTTGGGTGGTTTCTAGTTGGGGCTATTATGAATAAAGCTGAACATTCACCTAGAATGTGTTGTGTTGACATATGTTATTTCTCTTGGGTAAATATCTAGAAATGAGGTTGCTAGATTGTGTGATAACTGTATTTTTAACTGCCAAACCGGTTTGCAATGTGCCTACATCATTTTGCATTCTCATCAGCTATCTGGGAGACTTCCACTTACTCCAGATTTTCACCAACACTTAGTGTTGTCAGTCTTTTTAATTTTAGCCATTCTAATGTGTGTGCACTGGTAACTCATTGTGGATTTAATTTGCATTTCTTTGATAACTAATAATGTTGAGCATCTTTTCATGTGATTATGGTCAATTTCTACATCTTTTTTTAGTAAAGTGTTCAAATTCTTTGACTTTTTTTAATTTTTTGTCTTCTTACTATTGAGTTGTCAGAGATCTTCATATATTCTAAATACAAGTTTTTTGTCAGATGTGTGTTTCCTGAATATTTTCTCCCAGCCTGTGGCTGGATTTTTCATTTTATTAATGCTGTCTTTTGAGGAACAGACGTTTTTAAAACTTGGATAAGGTACATTTAATCCTTTTTGTTTTGTTGTTTTGTTTTAGTTCATACTCTTTAGTCCTATCTAAGAAATCTTTGCCTACCACAAGATTGTAAAAATTTTCTCCTATGTTTTCTCTCAGAACTATTATAGTTTTACTTTGTTATGATTAGATCTAGAGTCAATTTTCAAATTAAGTTTAGTGATGGTATGAGATAGGGATGGAGGTAATTTCTTATCACACAGATATTCAATTTTCAGCAATATTTGTCAAAAACACTATCTTTTCCCCATTGAATTATCAAGAAGAATTTGCCCCTATATGTGTGGGTCTATTTCTGAACGGTTTTCTTCCATTGCTCTTTATGTGTCTCCTCATGCCAATACCATTCTCTCTTGATTATTTCAGCTTTAAAAAATGCTGAAATCAGGTAGTGCAAGTCCTTCAAATTTGGCTATTCTAATTCCTTTGCATTTCTTGAGCTTTCGGTGAGCTTCTTGGACCTGTGGTTTGATATTTTTCATGAACTCAGAAAATATTTTGGCCGTTATTTCTTCAAATATATTCACCCTCTCCCCAGGCTTTCTAGGGCTGCAAATATGCATCTATTAGACTGCTTGACATTAATCTCACCAACTACTGACACTCAGGCCTTTGTTCAGACTTTCCCTTTTTCTTCTCTATACTTCGGTTTGGATAGTTTTTATTGCCCTGTCTTGAAGTTCACTGATCTTTTCTTTCTAATGTCTAATCTGCTGTTAAATCCATTCAGTATTTTTTTTTCATTTTACACATTGTATTTTTCAGGTCTACTACTTCCATGGTCCATTTTTAGTGTCCATTTCTCTTCACATTATACTCATGTTTTTCTTTAATTCCTTGAATACATTTAGAGCGGCTTCTGAAATGCCCTTTACTGTTAACTCTATCTGGGGATCTGTTTCTATTGATTGACTTTTCTCCACGATAATGATTACCTCTTCTGGGATCGTCACGAATTCCCCACATGTTCCACAAAACCCCTTCCCTCTGACTGGTCACAACTAAATGTCCCCCACCCTGAGCTTACTCGCAGTGTTGTCCCAAACACCCCTACTCTGTGCATATGCACAGAGCTATTTCCTTTTTACATCCCTGTCAGCTGTCCTTTCCCTGGTAGCTGTTTGTGCCAGGCCCGTGGAGTTCACCCTGTGCAGGAGCAACTTAATACTCAGCCAAAGACACAAGGGGACCTCTAGGTAAATTTTAGAAATTATTCTTCAAAGAGCTCCCTCATTTATGGCATTTTCTGGTAAATTCCGGCCATTTCAGCCTCCCAGAATTTTGATGTCTTTCTCTTCAGCTTGTGGAGACTGCTGTGTTTTTCTTGGATTCTGTCTCCCTACACCACAGTGTGAAAATCACCTGCAGGTGTATAAAGATGGGGCAAATTGTAGGACTCACTTGAACTTGTCCTCTTCTCTCAGGCATTATAGTACGGTGCTTCTCACTGCCTAATGTCTAAAAATAGCTGTCTCAGACACTTTGTTCAGGTTCCAGTTGTCTAAAATGGGATGCTAGTCTGATACTAGTTATTGTGTTATGACTGTAAACGGATGCCTCATATTTTCTTTAATGGTTATTTTAACTAATTTCTAAGTGAGGACACATAGGAATTAAAACATAGGGGCCGGCCCGGTGGCACAGTGGTTAAGCGTGCATGTTCTGCTTCGGCAGCCCACGGCTCGCCAGTTTGGATTCCGGGTGTGGACATGGCACCGCTTGGCAAGCCATGCTGTGGTAGGCATCCCACATATAACTAGAGGAAGATGTTAGCTCAGGGCCAGTCTTCCTCAGCAAAAAGAGGAGGGTTGGCAGCAGTTAGCTCAGGGCTAATCTTCTTCTTCAAAAAAAAAAAAACATAAGAAAAAGAGTATTTGTGGCAGTTTCACATAATGAAAAAAATATTGTTCTTCAACTCAGAAAATGGATTCTAGTCCTAGCTATTCCAGTTGATCCACTTTGGCTATGGTGGTTAACTTCCATACGTTTCAGTTTTCTGAGTTGCTTAATCAAATGATTTCATAAAATTTTGTGGTTCTAACGTCCCCAAATTAGACAAAGTTCATCAAAGACACTTTAATGGGAAGATATGTATGGAAATTAATTTAATAAAACCTTCAATTTAGCCATTATTGTTATAGGTTCTTAGCAATTAAAAAGTATTAAAAATATAAAATGTAAATATAAAAACTATAAGATAATTTTAATAAAAGAACAAAAGTAAATTTTACCTTTCAGATTTAATATCATGCTTACGTCTCAACTGTTTGGGGGCATTAAGGCCTGACGTAAAGCTCTGCCCTAACTACCATCCGTAAAGTACATAAATCTTTAGACTGAAAATTCTCATGCGTCTTCTTTCAGCTAAGGAAATCTACATGTTTTCTTCCTTATGACTTCAGTCAAGAAAAAAAAATTCTGACTACTGAATAATTACTTATAATATTCTGAAATAATCTAATTGTATAACCCTAAAATTCCCATTAAATGAATAGAAGACAATTGGCTAATCCATGACCTCTTGAGAATAAACTATATTATCAAATTCCATACTTTTAAAAATCTGGTTTCTTATTTTTTAATCTGATATTAATCCCTGGTGTGAACATTAGACTAATTTTTAAAATGATAACAGTATCAAAGGGCTTTTTCTCATATATCATAAAAAGCTCTTTAAAGAACTTGCAACATAAATAATCATGCATGACCTCCCCTGTCGGAATCTATGTTGAGCATCCTTAATCAAACTTTGTTACTCCAGGTGCTCTCTTCTGAATCTCTTAACATGTTCTCAATTCTTTCACCTGCACTGTTGGGAAAATCTCTGCTGTTATAGTTGCTGATTGGCATGTGAACATCATAATCATACTATACATGTTGCATTTTTTTTCAGTTGAATTGGGACTTTCTTAAACTTGAAAATTTTCCTATAAGCTTTTTTTTTTGTTTAGGCTTATTGAGCTATTTTTCAAATTAACAAATGATGACTATCATAGAAGTCTGGATTTTCCTCTGGTTTAAGGCATCTCATAGTCTACTATTTATTTACACCTTGACAGTGATATACGAGTAATTCCCTCAATATTTACATGGTTTTTCAGTAATAACAGAGAAGGTCATTACAATGAAATATGTCTACATACAAATATTAAGGGAATATTTATTTTTTCTAAGTCAGATGACTCCCTTCCTGCTAACATGCAGATCCTTCCTGGTTTCTGAGCTCGCTCTGCTAGTTCTAACCTAGCAACCAGTGATCTCTCTCCCATAACCTGTTTTCTCTGTCACACAACTCATTTCCTTTCTCTTGAACCACATGAGAAGTACAGGAGAACAAACAAGGAGACTGTGAAGATTTCCATTAATTAGGAAGTTTGAAGTTTTAGAACATCAGAACAAAAATTCTCAAACTTTAGTGGGGCTATGAATTATCTGGAGACATTTGTTGAGAGTCAGATCCCCAGGCCCCACACTCAAGAGATTCTTAATTCAACAGGCCTAGGGTGGGGCCCGGAAGTCTGAATTTTTAACACATAGTCCAGACGATTCTGACGCAGGCGCTGTGTGGCCCATGCTTTGAGAAATGTTGCAGGCTCCTTGCCTATGAGCATATAGTCCTTCCAGATGACAGAAGGAAGCATCCTGTTCTCATACACGTAGCTTGAAACTATGTTTTCCAAAGTGGGATGTACAAACCCCAAGCAACTGGGTAAAACAATCCACTGGGGTAGGAAAAGGATATTAGAATTATCTTTTCATCTAAAAAAACCAGCTTTATCAATGTTAAATAAAAGATTGACACTTGCCATTTAAAAAGAGAGAATCAAAAAGGAGATAACAATAACAAAAATTCTGGAAGCCAAAAGAAAGATAATTAAGTGGTAAATAATTTAACAGACCAGAAATGTCGAAACTTAAGCTAGAAGAAGTAAACTTGCTCTGTATTGCAGAACTGCAGAAAGGCTCAGAAATTTGAGCCTTCGGGTACGTTTAAGAAGTAGGGCTAAAACAAGTTGACTATTCTTTTTCTTTTGTTTTTTTTTTTTGAGGAAGATAAGCCCTGAGCTAACATCTGCTGCCAATCTTCCTCTTTTTGCTGAGGAAGATGCCCTGAGCTAACATCTGTGCCCATCTTCCTCTATTTTGTATGTGGGACTCCACCACAACATGGCTTGATAAGCGGTGCATGGGTTCATGCCCGGGATCCAAACTGGCAAACCCAGGGCAGCCTAAGCAGAGTGCACAAAGTAAACCACTGCATCACCAGGCCGGCCCCAAAGTTGACTATTTCTATAAAAAGCAGTTAAACCCAGAGAGCCCCTCCCAACACCAAGCACTCAGGCAGCTGTACTTCTGCCGTCTGAACAGAAGATGGGAGCTTCGGAGGGGCTCATCCAGAGGACTGTGGAGTCAGAGGACCAGGCAGAGTGGAGGCTGAGGGTACCTGACTGAAAAGAGGGGAACTGAATGAAAACCGACAGACTGAAAGTGCACTCTTAGCCCCCTTCTCCACTAGACTGCTCAAATTGGCAGATTCTATCTGGAGAAACTGATTAGCTCCAGAGAAAAGACACACACTGACAATTAGGGACCTCCCAAAAAGGACACGCCTAGTCAAAACACTTGCCGATGAAACCCCTCCGTCAATAAGACACACCTGTGCCCAGGAGCTCTTCAGTCAAGTCTCAGCTCTTCACTTTTAAACACCGATGGAAGGCCAACTCATCTTGGAGAAAAGCCCAAAACATGAAAGACCAGAAACAACAACAACACAAATACTCAGAGAAAACAGAGCAAGTGCGGGGAGCAGAGGCAATGGACTCATTGGGTTGAAGGTAAAGATAAGGAAATCTCCCCACAAGAAAAGCAGAAGTTCATTCAGAAAAACCAACACATAAGAGGAGGAGTTCCCTAAAGTCAGAACTGAAAAAGTAGAGAAAAATGATATCAAAGAAAAAGTTCAACAAAATTTCTCAAAAGAGAAGGATGAGACTTTTCAGACTGAAAAGTCATGCTGTGTATCCAGCACATCTTGAAAAGAACTTCTGAGCCCTGGGAACAAAGAGATGATTCTAAATGATTTCAGAGAGGAAAAATTAAAAGCAAGTCACCTACAAAGGATGAGGAATCATTATGGTATCTGACTTCTCAAGAGCAACACTGGAAACAAGACGCAAGGGAGCATTAATATTTAGAGGAAAGAAGGATTTCCCACAATCTCAAAACATTTACCCCTATGGTCTCCTTCTCAGAAAGCCGCTGGAATATGTGCACAATAGAGTAAACAAAGACAGAGGAAGAGTAGGGAACTAGGAGTGAGGGATCCAACAGGAGAGAGGGAAAGATAATCCCCAGGTGGATGGTGAAGGGAGGTCCGAGGGCAGACAGAGGTCACAGAGAACAATCAATTCAAACCGGACTGAGGAGACAGATCTTTTTCATTGTTTCATGCATTTTATTCTCTTTTCCATCATTTTCTTCACCATTGTAATCTCATGCCATTAGTGATAGTATATAGACAGCCAAGCAAAAAACAAATAAGATATCATTATTAACAGCTAAGAAAAAAATAAAGATTTCTTATAAAGGAGATGCTATCCTGGATAATATAAGAATCAACACAGCTTAATACCACTTCTCTGACAATGAATCAAGAGATAATTGGGAAAATCAAACTTATCCACCACAACGCTGACCCTAAAAATTTGTGTCCGGAGCAGACATTTTTCACTTTCCAATTACTTTGCATCTTGTGTCCACAAATTTTTCTTAATACCTTTTCAACCCATGGACGTATATGTTGAGCCCATTCCACAGCAGCAGGTGCTGTGTGGTTACTGAAACCACACCAAGTAATGTTAAAGCCATCTGATTCAAGTTTCCAAGGCACGGGTCACAGTTCTGGTATTCTAGAGTTTAGCAAAGAATTATATCACTTTGGCCCTCATCTCAAACTTCTTAATCACTTAACTTCCTAAAATAAATGAGTGGATATCCTTTTGATTTTGTCCTTACGACTGAAATGCAGCTGTTTCCCCCGGCTCCATTCTGAGCCCAGAAAGGACTTCCATGCTTTAACTGCCCCATTTTACCACCTGTAACTCTTCCTCCACTGCCCTCATTGCCCCCATATTACAGTCCTTTACACTCCACTGAGGTTTCATACTTCTTAGGAATAATCTAAAAACACCTATTAGTCCCAGACATTCCTAAGATTTTATCATAAAAGAAAACATTATTTGCTTCTTCTATAACTGTCATCTTTTTATTCCTATAACTGACTTGGTATTTAATCTATAAATAGAGCATTATCCTGTGATTATCAAAAGGGTTTTCAAAATTTAAATTTTATCTACAAAATAATTAGCTAGCCTTATTTTTTTCCCTACAGAAAGTGCTGTTGACACCCAAGACCAGTTCTGTTGCCTCCTCTCCTTTACCTCATTCTTTTTTTTTTTTTTAAATTGGCACCTGAGCTAACAACTGTGGCCAATCTTTTTTTTTTTTTTTTTTTTCCCGGCTTTATCTCCCAAATCCCTGCCGGCACATAGTTGTATATTTTAGTTGCAAGTTCTTCTAGTTGTGGCATGTGGGACACCGCCTCAACGTGGCCTGATGAGCGGCGCCATGTCTGCGCCCAGGATCTGAACCAGCGAAACCCTGGGCCACCGCAGCGGAGCACGTGAACTTAACCACTTGGCCACAGGGCTGGCCCCCTACCTCATTCTTAAAAGTGATATTTAGACACATATTTATAAAAACATTTATTACTGAATCATGTCCTATCCGAGTTTTATAAATTGTGAAGGTTCTTTAAATTCTACAAGTTGTAAGAAGAAAAAATAATAAGCTGAAGAATTCCTTGATCATCCAGTTTTAAGTAAACTGCTCTCTAGAGTCAAAAAGCAAAACAGCAGTGACCTCTTTATTTACACTCAACCTTTCATCTAAGAACATGTAATCTGAAAGGGTGACTATTACCCGAATTTTACCACCGAGGCACAGAATTACAGAGATTGAACTGAAGTGAACTCAAGAGGTTATCTAATCCAGCTTCCATCTCCAGGAATGACTGCATTTTAACAATCCAAGAGATATTTCCATTTTCTCTATTTTTCAAAATCTCCAGGGAAGATGCTACAACTTGCCTTAGCAATTTGCTCGGTGTGTGTAATATCCTTTGTTTTACTCATAATCCAAATCTGCAGATAAGAAGGAAATAAAATCTGACTTCCCAGCTCCTCAGTAATGCTCTTTGTTACACAAAAAGAAGTAAATGAGGAAATAGATATTTTGATAAAAATTTCCAATATCTAGTCAACTATTCACCTGTTTCAAGCAATATTTTTTTGAAAATAGTCTGGCATAACAAAATGACTTACATTTATCTTTATTTCATAATAAATGTTTCCCATTAATAAGAAAAATAATTTCTAACTATTAGATGTGTATTTATGAGTCCTAAAGATAAAAATGGCAAATATTTACTAGGAACCTTCAAGTGCCAAGCATTGTATTCCCAACATAACATCACATGGAACCTCATGTTTGTCATTCCCATTTTTTAGGGGAAGAAATTGAGGCTCAGAGAAGCTAAGCTGTCCGATGTCTTACAGACAGTGATGACAAAGCCAGGATTAAAACCTGGACAGTTTGACTATGTTTTACTGTCTCTCTAGTACATATTGAATAAATTTTAGTTATTATTATTATTAGATTGCTTTAAGATTGGCTGAAAAATCCTCATCTTTAAAAACTTCTTTTTTTAATTTCCATTAGTTTCTCCATATTTTTTTAATATCAAAGATGATCTGGGAAGTACAAGCACCTTCTAAAAAATGCATTTATATGACAAGTAATACTTTAAAATTTGTTTTTTAAAGTTTGCTTGATTGTTACATGATTTTTCTTAGGCTCATCCAGATTTGCTTTTAAAAATGTACATGGATCCTTTTAAAGTGAATCTCAGTTATTTCAGACTTTACTTATTCTTTTGAGGAGCAAGGGTGCTTCTAGGTCTTACTGCTATTCAAAATGAAAAGGGGCAGATTTGAGGTTTGAAACTAGGTTAGACTGGCTTCAATCTAAATATCTTATAAAATATTGTAACAACCAGAATGTTTCCCTAAGTGTAAATGACTTTTACCTAGGTAAATGGGCAACTATGTTAGCCAAATAATTTCCTGAAATATTGCTGCTTTACTAAGGTCATTTTTGTTGTTAGTACAATGAGCATACTTCTAAATAGCTGAATTTTTGCCTTCTATATGATGCCTTCCTGATATTTCAGTTTATTAGTTGACATTGAGAGCTAGAAGGAAAAAACAACACACTTCAAAATCCATAAAAACTTTGAAATTTCATTTATACTTCAATATTTAATACACAATTACCTTCCTCATTGTTTCCTTCTCCACTGTAATCTCATGCCCATCTTGCCCCATCCCATTCTTAAAGAACAGAATTCGGACTGAGGTCTTCTCAGTAAGTTTCTTCATTCTAATGGAAAGAACAGGCTTGGTTTTCTGTCTTTTGACATCAGTAGGAAGCATCACCCCATTCATTGTCCAAGTTACTTTCTTCATTAACAACAGATGGTCTAGAAGAGAATTTTTTTAAGTCAAGTCAATATTTGGCTTCAAAATTAAGAATGGACGCATCCTGCTCCCTCCCTGTTACCTGTATCATACATACTGGCCAGCCTCCACTTAGATGCTGGTTTTCTGAAATGCTACCACCAGCTTCCCACTAACCGTGACATAAGCTGTAGCAAGCTGTCTGCTCTGATAGCCTGCATAAATCATCATTTCTGAAGGGAACAGATGTTCAGGTATGAAAGAGTAATACCACAGTTTAGTCCTAATTAAAACTCACCTTAGTGTGCCTCTATCCCTGATCAGAGCACTGGGCTTAAAGGGCCCATCGAAAGAGCCCAAGGTCCTTTGCTCACTACAAACAACATGGGTCCTAACTCTCGTGTTCTTTAGGGTCGGAAAACCCTATTTAAAAAAGCATGATTTATTATCCATGTTGCTTTAAAGATGACAACCTCCAAAAAGTAACCTTATACATAATTCTTCTCCTGAGACTGGAACGAAGGTGCCTTCTAGGACATCTTTGGTGAGACGTTCAAACTACTTCACTAAAAATGAAAACCAGCTTTTCATTAACAGTTTACTTTAACCTATACATTTTCAAAGATGTGTGCAGGAAGTTGTGTTTCAAAATTCCCGCTAATATTAATGGGAATGCAACTAAATTACTCTGTCTGACTTTGAACATGTAAGGGTAGGAACAGGGGTTAACACACCGCATACTAAGTGGCTGTCAGCATTCTTCTCTTTCCAAGGGGTTCCATTTCATAAATAAATAATTTGCACCTCAGTTATTTATTTTATTTCTGCATTGAATTTATTTTAAATTATATTTTCTTTTCATATAAATTACAAAAATACAAGGATCCCTCCCTCATCTTCTCTTTATTCGTCCTAATGAGAGAAATAAAATTTTATTTGCACGTAACTGAAAATAGTGGCATTTATTTGTCTGCCCAAATTTCCAAATAACCCTTCTCTACCAGCACTTACCTTGAAAGAAGCATGGGCTGTTTGACCTAGAAATGGTACTTTACATAAAATCTGCTAGTATCGATAAGAAACCTGAGCCAGTGGTTGTAAATGGCCTTCAAGCCCCAGAGTGGCTAGATTAAACGCCCAGAAAAGCAAACCTTCCCTTCTCTTTCTCTCTCATGTACCCACTCACACACATACATGCGCACACACATGCAGTGGGCAAAAATATGAGCGAAACTTGCAGAATAAATTAAAACTAGAAGATTATAGATATGATTAAGTCTCCAAGAAAAGAAAACTATTTTTACAGAAATTAGTTACTGTATTTTGTCACTTTATAAATCTGAAATTGATAGGAATTAGAATCAGAAAATCAGCTACAAGTTAACAAGTTCATGTAAACCTCCAAGAATTGAAAATAAGTACTCAAATAAATAGATGTACACACATGTTCATAGCAGCACAATTCACAAAAGCCAAAAGGTAGAAATCAAATGCCCAGCAACGTATAAACGGATAAAGCAATCGTGGAATATCCAGGCAGTGGAATCTTACTCAGCACTAAAAGGAATGAAGGACTGACACATGCTGCTGTGTGGACGAACCTCAAAACATTATGCTGAGTGAAAGAAGCCAGACATAAAAGGCGACATGTTGTTTAATTCCATTTATATGAAATATCCAGGATACGCAAATCCACAGAAACAGAATGAAGACTGGTGGCCGCCAGGGGCTGGGTGGAGGGGTGATGGGGAAAACTGAATGGGGAGGGGTATATTCCAAAATGATGGAAATGTTTTGGAACCAGATAGAAGCAAATGGTGGTTGCACAACATTGAGAATATGCTAAATGGTACTGAATTGTTTACTTTAGAATGATTAATTTTATGTTATGTGAATTTCACCACTATAAATATAAAACGGAGCAAGAAGAGGAGGAGGAGAAGCAAGAAGACACATGGTAAGTATCTCTCCGAAAATAAAAAAAAATCTTTTGCTGGGAAAATAAGTTAGTAAATTCTTATAGTTTGAAAGCAGTCTACCCGCCATCTGGACGCCCTCTGGCTCAGACGCTCTGCTTAGTGGAAAGGGTATAAACCTTCAAACTAGGTTTGAATCTGAGCTCCATTACTTGGTGACCCTAGACGAGTTATGCCTCCCCGCCCGTCTGGCTTCTCATCTACAGAGTGTGTAGTGGGCGCCACTCCACCACCTGATGAGGCCTCCACGTCTCACGTGGAAACGTACCTAACACAGTGAAGTCACTCCCCGAATGCTGGCTTCTCCCCCCATCCCTGAAGTCCTGTGCTCATTAGGGAGCCCTAGAGCCGAGCTCAGAGTCCAACCAGAGAAACGGAATCCGTGTGGGTGTCTGAGCAGAGGCTTGACTGCAGGGTGTTGGTTATTAAGTGACGGGAAAGACTGAAAAGCAGCTGAAGAAGAGTGAGACGAGCCAGAGATCAGCCACAGCGAGAAGCCAGCCTGCCACGGCTGGCGGGAAGCGTTGCAGGGCCCAGGTTTAGAGACTCTCACCAAGAAAGGCTACAGCCCGAGTGAGTGCCTCCAAGTTCCGTGGGGTCGCGAGCCCCAGTTTGGCCTTAGCTTTCTCTTCTCTATGCAGAATGCCTTAAAGCCCACTACACATAATGCTTACGATTAGCCAGACACTGTTTTACATGATTTATAGGTATTAACTCATTTAGTCCTCTCAACACTTTAAGAGGTAGACAATATCATGATCCTCATTTACAGGTGAGGAAACTGAGGCACAGAGAGATTAAATAACCTGCCCAAGATCCTGCAGCTTGTAGGTGGTGGTTCTGGGATATGAATTTGGTTCTAGAAACTGTGCTCCTCATCACTATAGTGTTGTGTCTCTGCCGTACACTTTCTGCCATGACCTCAAGTTCAATGTGTCTGAAGCAAAATTTCCCAACTTTCTGCGCAGGCTGACGCATCCTCCCCATTCCTCCTTTCTGTCAGTGTCCCCCTTCTTTCACAGCCACCCACTATCTCAGGGAAAGTTCAAACCCGTACCTCCTATTCACCTCTCTCCCACCAATTGCTTATTCACTCAATGAAATTTATTGGGTGTCCACTCATCAAGGCTCCTGGTGGCTGACACCTCACAGCAGACCCTTCTGCCAAGAGCTGCCGTTGGCTAAAAGGAACCAGTCACCTAGTCAGGAAATGTCTGTGAGGTGAAGATCTCTTCCCTCCTTCCTGGTGGCCGGCCCGTGGCCACTGACTGACGGCGGGACATGAGGCCAATCTCCTCGCCCTGGAGGGGCAGCTCTGGTGTGCCTCCCACTCCAGACGGGCTAGACTTCCCCTGAACACAGCACCTGGCCAGCGTCTTCCTGTGCGCGGTGCTGCTTCCCTCACTCCTTCAGGGCCTCACCTGAGAGTGTTCCCTCACTCAGTCCCTTGCAGCCCCATCTCAGGCTCTGCTTCCGGACAGAGAAGGGGAACCTAGGCTTCAGCCACTCTCCCTTGAAAGCACCATTCCTCTCCATTCCCAGCTGGACCCTCCATCCTCTCCTCCGGCTGCGAGAGCTCCCAGACTGCACTGGATCCTCCTCCCCTGCAGCTGACATCCCAGCCCCCAGTCACAGCCATGGTTCCTAAGACATCACAGCTGAAGGGAACGTCATGGGAGCTGCCATTCGAAGGTTTCCACTAGTCAGTCAGTCAATTAGTCAGCCAACAAATACTTATTGAGCCCATTCTATGTGCCAGACCCTGTGCAAGGAATATGAAAAAGACACAGTCCCTTCCCTTAAATGTATGTCTACCAGAAGGGTCTGCCGACAATCTGGACCCTACCCAAACTTCCTGATTTTATCTCACCGTAGATTAAAGCATTATTCTACATAAGTCAATCTTCTTCATCCCTCGAGCACACAAGTTCATTTTTAACCCCATCCTTCACCCATTCACTCAAGTCCTTCTCAAGATCCAATTTAAGATCTTCCCTCATTGGTCCACCCCAAGATGACCTGCCATCTCTCTAAATCCTTAGAGCACTGGCAGCCTGTACCACCCACCAATACATTCATTCACTCAATAATATTTGAGGATCTACCACGTGACAGGCACTGTGGCAGGTGCGAAGGAAAGAGCGTACACTTTCTGGAATTATTATGTAAATGTTTTATTAGTGTATATCCTATTTCTGCTCTCATACTTAAGCCCTTAGAAGGTAGGTATTTCTTCTTTGCTCCAGGGTATAGTCAAGTTCACTACACATGGAATAGTTACTAGATGTTAACTAGTAAATGCTAACCCATGCATTTAAATGTTCAATTGATAGAAATTCAATTTTACGTAACTTTCCATAACATACCAATGATGCAAAATAAACTTTATTGCCTGAGTGTATGTACCTACCATCTTTATTCCTTAACTCTCCCCAGTGTGAACTTAAGTATGATGGACATACCACCTGGATGGTCATGGATGACGATAGCGACAAAGAATTTCTTCAGGAAAAGAAAAAAACCTGCCAAGAACTTCTTAGCAAACGAAGGTCTGTAAGGAGTGGAGCCGACTGGAACGAGCTCGGAGCACACTTAAGGTAGCTTCTTACAGACTCCTCAAGACTCAGTCAGGGTCATCTCTCCAAGGTCTTTTCCAGCTTGGACACCCTGCTTTGTGCTCTTTGTGAAGATGTCTGCCGCTGACCTTACCCCCCTGCGCCATCATTGTGTGCTCACTTGGCTGAACACACAGCACTCACTCTGTGCGTGGAGTATGTGGTCAATAAGTGATGAATGAATTAAGGACATATTCATAATTCCATGACCTGAGAACATCTAAAGACTTTACCTACTTGAAAAAATAGGCAGTCTAAAATAAAAAAAGATCACATTTCTGAAGTTCCAAATAGGTTTTCTGAAAGAATTCTGAATGGATCTAGAAAAACCATGTAAGGTAGATTTGAAAATATCATTTGCAACTTAAATTAGTTTTTTAAAGGTACCCTCACTTTCCAGAATTTTGTTAATATTGATAAACATGGAAAGACTACTGGAAATATTTACACTCAAGATTTTTAAACCAGCCTGTCAGGGAGCCTAACGAATGACACTAATGGGACTAAGGTATTCCTAATTACTAGAGAGGCACCAGAGCCGAAGGTCAAGAGCATGGGCGCCAGAGCCACACTCCCCAGATCTGCATCTTCACTTTGCCTCTTACTGACTCTGCAACCTTGGAAAACCAGCCAATCTCATTAGCCTTCATTTTCTTATCTGAAAAATGGGAACAGTCAGAGCAATTCCCTCACCTGCTGTGTGGATGACAGGGATTTCCAGAGACAGGACACTTACTGCAAACATGCTACAGTACATGCTGGTGGTGTTATTACCGCCTCGTCATTTTCCTCAAGAACTTAGCGCACAGACAGCAGTGTGTTAAGGGCTTTATGTACACTAACTCGTTTATCCTCACAACCTGAGGAAGTGGGTGCTATTCTCATCTCCACTTTACAGATGAGAAAAGCGAGACCTGGAGAAATTAAGCAGCGACATCTGTCTCATACATCCGTTAAGTGGGTCAGAGGTCAGACCCAGCTGGATGCCCCCAGAGCTGCTATCTTACCCATGACAAGTGCCGAGAAAGCAACAAAAGAAGCCCCCTAATTTAAAATGACTGGATTTCCCAAGCTCCTTAATACTTTCCCACAGTCCCACTTCAGCACCATCTAAAGAGCAGCTGCCCTTAGTGCCTATATTTTGGTCAGAATGTCCTTATGAAAACTACCGCGACTGTTTACAAACCTTTGTGTCTACTGTCAGTCAGAACAGTCTGACGCAGTCGAGCAAGGTTTCTCAACCTCGGCAAGTACTGACATGTCTCAGTTGTGCGGCCAGCCTGTGCGTTGGGGAGTGTTTAGCAGCATCCCTGGCCCTACCCGCTAGATACCAGTAGCACCTTCCCAGGTGGGAAAACCAAAAATGTCTCCAGACATTGCCAGATGTTCCCCAGGAGTCAGAGTTACCCCCAGGTGAGAACCACTGCAGTAGGGGAGTTTGAGAGGACGTCCCTCCACAGAGGCGCAGGGGAGGGTAAATAAGCTGTTGGCACACACCATGCTCTTTTCTGACTCCAATCCCTGATCATGCCATTCCCTCCCTCTTTACTAGATTGTCTCCCTTCTTTCTCAATTCAGTACCACCTCTTCCAGGAAGCTTTCTTTGATCTATCCCTCTTCAGGCTCCACAGCTTCACCTTTGTGCCTCTCATTTTATTGAACTTCTCTTTTTTGTATGTATGTCTCTGTTAGACTCTGAGCATTTCAAAGGCATGGAATGTGTTTTCATCTATGTGTCTCCAGTATCTGGTACATTATAAACAAGTGTGCTTCTTGGACATTTAACAAAACAATAAAAGTTGAGCACACATTTTCAACGTAAGCATTTGTTCCCTGCTGCATAGGCAGCACCTGAAATAGCATGTGTCACATAGTAGATGCTCAATAAATATTGGTAGAATATTTGACAAACGTGTCAGAGCACAGCATGACTATTATTTCATTAGGTACATATTAACTTATATTTTCTCTGTATTTTAGAAAAGATTCCTTTTTTACATTCATGATTATTTAGCTTTTTCATAACCATGTACCTCTTTGAATTTACTCAGAAACCAGAATATGTATCATGGAGGACAGCTCAGAGTAGGAAGAAGCAAAAAAGTCATAAGCTTAGAGCACTACTGTCCATTGGCTTCAGAACTGTAAAACCATAGGTTGAAAGAAACTTTAAAAATTATTGACTCTAGGGGCTGGCCCCGTGGCCGAGTGGTTAAGTTCGCGTGCTCCGCTGCAGGCGGCCCAGTGTTCCGTTGGTTCGAATCCTGGGCGCGGACATGACACTGCTCATCAAACCACGCTGAGGCGGCGTCCCACATACCACAACTAGAGGGACCCACAACGAAGAATATACAACTATGTACCGGGGGGGCTTTGGGGAGAAAAAGGAAAAAATAAAATCTTTAAAAAAAAAAAAATTATTGACTCTAACCACCCATTTCATTTACTCAAGTATTCATTCAACAAGCATGGCTTGAGTGCCTACCACATGTTCCCGACTAGAGACGCTGCAAAGAAGGGACCTCAAAGAGTTCTCAGTCTGTTTGGGAAGACGAGGAAGGAAAACAATACATAACGTGGTGGGTGCTAGGTCAGAGGTGTGCACAGGGCATTGGGGGAGTGTGGAGGAGGGACACCCGCCAAGTTTGTGGTGGCCGAGAAAGCCTCCCCAGAGGAAGGACCTGCGGTAGGACTTGCAGGATACATGGAGTGCACAGAAGAGGGGGAGCATACTCCAGGTGGAGGAAACGATGCAGGTGAAGGCCCAGAGTCATGCAACAACATGGCAGACCACTGGAAGGGGACAGAACATAGAGCAGCCGGAGACAGAGCAAGGAGGGTGGGAAAGAGCCAGAGCAGGGCCTTGTGGACAGCACGAAGACCCACACCTCCCAAAGCAGGCCATCTCGTCTTTTCAACAGGAGGGACTACTGGAAAAACCTTCCTGAGATTAAGTAGAAATCCATTTCCCCATGAAACAGAGCCACTGAGGCAAGTAAGGAAAGGGACACCATGTCTCAAAGAGTGGGCTCGAGCCTCCCACACAAGACCCATGGGAGAACCAGGGATCCCTCACAGTCAGCAACACCAGGTGACTCTTCTGTATGTCATAGCTCTAGAGACATAAGTCTTCCTATGAAGAATGTGGTTGAGGGCTGACAGCCAGGGTGAGCATTATACACCGAGAGGTGAGAAGAAAAGCAAAATCTGATTCTTCCAAGCCAGCACAGAGAACCTGAGGATGCTTAGCATTCTTCCTGAGGAGGAAGAGGACTAACCTCAGAGATGGGAGTGGGCGGAATAAGGGGTAATCAAAAGGGAAGGGGAATGTAGGGTATGTGGGGCAGGGAGCCAGGCTGAGTATTAAAACAAGAAACTTAGGGCTGTCTAAATCCACTTTGATCTTCTATGAAAACACACTAGCCATAGCTCACAGCTGCTGTCTACACTCTGTCTTCCCTTGACTTTCTCATCTCAAAACCCCACATCCCAGGGCTGAGGCTATCTGGCTCCTTTGTCAGAATTAGAAAACAGCCCCCTCCTTGGGGGAAATGGAAAAGGGTGATTCTAGCCCCACAGCCCCGGAGCTGTGAACAATAGTGAGCGGGGGCCCCAAACCTTCCCAAAGGTCACACCATCTCCTCTTTCTTATGTCCTTAGTTTCAACAATAGTTAGTAAGCACCTACTGCATGTAGGGTACTGTGAGATATATAAAGTGAAGTGTTAAATGAAGAAGAGAGCCCCCCCACCAAATATATATATATATATTGAGGGGAGAGAATGGGTAAGAAAGGGCATTCCTGAGAGCACGGATAGGTTCCTGGGAGAATCATTTATCCCAGCACTCCACTTCGGACCATTGTCTGGTCTCAGACAAATATTAGCATAACCATCAGCCTCTCTGCACTGTAATTATTCTTGGGCTGGCTTACTCTGGCCCCCTGCCAAACGGGAACACTCACAGATCTGCATATGAATTTGGGGTAGGGGATTTTTCATAGACTCCTCCTAAATGTCCACTCAGTGTTTGCAGCCAAGCAGGCTGCTCTGCTGAGGTCTTTCCCTCCACTCTCACTGCCACCTCCTTGGGACATGGATGGTTTACCAAGGCATCTATTTCATTCAGTCCTTCACTCCACCATTGAGCAACACGTACTGAGCATCTAATAAGCTCCAGGCCCTGTGCCGGAAAATGATGGTGAACAAGGCAGCCATGGTTTCTGCCCCAAGTGAACTTGGTCTAGAGGGGACAATAGACATTCATTTCACCAGTAATTACAAATCTGAAAATTACAAAAATGGACATTAAGAATGCAGTGGGAGCTTTCCCAGAGAGTAGGACCAAATACTATGTCCACCTGTGCGTGAATCTCAACAGTAGAAACCTTGGAGTCCCCTTTGGAGAGTTCTTGAATCTCTACCTTGTTGACAGTACTCTCAGCAAAGTCTCTGTCCCTACACACCCAACTTCCAAAGAGGAGTCCTAATCTCTCCTTGTCACTTCATCCTTCCTTTAAATTTGCTACCCACACCTAGTGGGTTCCAAAGCAGTCAGGACCAGCCCTGGCCCAGTCCTCCTCTCCTCAGGCACTTCTCTCTAGAAAGTTTAGAGCCCACTGGGGGAGGATAGAGTCGGGGGCTGCATTGTAGTGAAGTTCTAAAGCTTAACTAATCTTGGAAAACACTTCCCCCAAAGGCCACACCCCAGATGCTCTGGGACTGCCAAGTGCTCTTGACTACTCATATACTTAGCCTCCTGCAGCACTCAGAGAAATGCCCCAACCACAGGTTACATTTGATGTTGAAGAATCCACATCCTGTTTTATTTTCATAGTTTTGTTTATAACCAAACATGAAAAAGATCAAGTACTCTCCAGCCTGCTTCTGCGCTAGAAGTTCCATCTACAACATCATTACATTTCTTTAGTCTATTTCAAAAAAGCCAGTGCCTGCCATAAAATTAAGTAAATCTGGTGCTCCCCTCATTGTGATTTTCCATTTTGCATGTACCAAGGCAACACTGCCTTCTTCTGTCACCAGAATAAAAGTGGCAAACTTGAACTTCAAACCCACGAGCTTATTAAAAATCTTATTTGTAAAAATTCATTCTCTCGTAGTTGAGCAATAAACTTGAAAACACGCAGATGCACTGTCAAGTAGGTTAGATAATGACATTAAATATGAACGAGCACATCATTTCATGGGTGCAAGATAAGTCTATAAAATATAAATGCTCTGACAGTAAGAAAACATACTGCTATATTCAATTATATCATCTGCTCAAAATACAATTGCTTCTATGTTTGGTAAATAGATTAAATCCAGGCCACATTCCTGTGTTCACCTGAGTTTCTGGTCACTCCCTTTTCTCTAAATACTTGCATTCTTTGTTTCTGCATGTTCTTAAGTGTCATCATTTATTGCTATAGGCGTGATGGCTATATTTAACTAATAATGACAGTGGTTGTCATTAGATTTTAACTCAGTAACACTAGTCTGACATATCATTTGAAGTATGTCTTCAATTTAAATCTGATTAAAATCACAAACATTCCATCTATTGTGCCAATCAAAATGTCACCCTTTCCCTCAACTTTTCTATGAACTTTCCTGAGATGAGTTACGGCAGCTTAAAGTTAAGGCTAGCCTTGGGTCATAAACATATTTTTAAATATGACTCTTGGAATAGAGCAGAGCAAGGCCACTTGGGGTTCCTTTTATAAAAGGACTTGATTGTGACTTACACCTCAGAAAAAAATTTCAAGGCGAAAAGCACAATATAGCGAGAGTTCAAAGGCTCTCATTCAGTTTCCCATATCTTGCAGTACACACAAGTGCTTGGCAGGCATTTTAATTTGGTTGTATGTATTTTAAGCTCTCCAACCCAGCAAATACTTTGGTATTGTGACAGCCTGTATGAAAAGCTGGTGGAAATCCAAGGCTGCAGACACCTCTTATACATGCCAGGCTTCCACATGCGTCATCTTATTTACTCCTCATAGCAACGCTAGGAGGTAGACTATTAGGCTCCATTTGTGGATGAGGAAACTGAGGTTCAGAAAGGTTGAGTGACTTGCCCAGGTTCACACTACAGTTTGCTTCCCTTGCGGTGATGACAGTAGAGACGAATGTGTCTACTTTTTCTTTCTACTTTCTACAACATATGTCTGAAAGCTGCGAAAACAAACGGTTGGAAAGGCAAACCCCTCTGACCCAGTACCTGCAGAATGTACAGGGAACAAGCAGGGTAGGCAGACAACCGCCTAAAAGATTTGACGTAAAGGTCTCTGAGAATGCCTGCTTCACTTTCAAAACTCCTTCCTCTTGTTCCCAGACTTCATCTGCTTTTATGATACCACCCTTCGTATTTCCTGTGTAACACTTCCTCTGTCAGTAACGCCTTATTTAGCTCTTTAGACATTTATTGTCTGTCGCTCCTCCCATCTCGCTAGAACCTAAGCTTCAGGAGACCACTGTCCTGTCCACACCATCTCCTTATGGCCTGGAGCCAACATGGAACATCGTGGGGACCCAAAAAATCTTAGTTGAGGAAATGAGTGAATGAATGGATGGTCTCTCTTCCACTATTCCTCTGCCTCCTCAGACAGGGAGCCATAATTTTTCATTACCTCTCACACACTCTCTCACCTCTGGTCCGGGAGATTCTCTCTGTCCACCTTTACCCATGTAGTAAACAACTCGAGGTGAGAAAGACAATATTTACAACCCTTCTGAGTTCATATCCCAGTGAGATTAAAATTTATCACATTTATTTGCAGCTGTGACAGAAACACCTTATCCAAACACTTACAGTCAGATGTGACCCCATAAATAGAAATTTTTGGATTTCGAAATAGTGAATATGGTGCATATACCCTCATGGTGCGTGTATCATACATCATGTAACATGACCAGCAAGGTCTAGGGTAGCAGCCCATAATCAAACACATTAATTATTTTTCAACAAAACAATGGATGAGTTATACTACATAAGGTTCTGCTACCAAATGAGTTATGAAAAAATTGTAACTGTCTGCAATTTTGGATTTTGGAACTACATATAAGAGATCACGGACCTGTGGCACTGACTCAGGGGTTGTAAGGAGTGATATAATACACTGAAAACACGGAGCTGAGAGAATGACATGTAGAAAGCATTCAAATTATCAGGACAGTTACAGGCTTGCAGGCATCTTTAGCAAACAAGTGTAGCCTCTGTGTACATACATAATTGAACAATTCATGAATATGTCAAGCATTTAGATGTTTCTCAATGATCTGGTATTGACAGTACAAGGAGATGATGCCATATGCATGCTTTAGATTTTCCTGTTGGCTAAGGACATTTTCTGGGGGGTCCATCTCGTGTAATTGTCTTCAGATCCATAACTATTTACACAGCAAGGATACTCTGCAAGCTTATTTACAGGCTTAAAACTTTTGGAATAAGGAAATACATAAAATATACACCTATAGTTTTACCCTCACTTGTAGAAATAGATAAAAGAATCATGTGCTCAGAAGAAAGTGAGTTTTTTTCTCTACATATGTCATTCTCTTACTTTTGAGTATAAGCACCTAAGTGAGAGAGAAGACGGACTTACAAATATTCTTGCCTAATACGCATACCATTCAAACCGCATGACAACAGGGAGATTGGAAGAGCCCATCCTAACTCCTGCTATAGCTGCCAGAATTAAGCAATGGTCACCCTAGAGGTGAGCATCCTGAGGCCCAGGATTAGATTCAGCAGAACCAAAGCACCCACTGGTGTAGACAGCTCTGTAGCATTGTCTTGAGATCCCGCAGCAAGCATAGTAAAGTGTTATATGATGGGGGTAGGGGGTCACTTCTTCCAACTGGTGTTTTTAACACAACCATTTAAAAATCAACTAATTCAGGAGACAAAGAATGGAAAAGAATATAATGCATGAATCCAAGTTCATTAAACTAATGCATTTTTTGAAAAACAAAATATGACAGAACATTTCATTATTGATGCAGATATGAAGAAAAGTGTTATGCTGCTATTTAGAATGTGCCTTGTGTGTCGTGGAATTGAAATATTTCCAAATCATCAATAATTAAAATGATGAGAATCCACCATTTCACTGACATTTACTTCTACATGAAAAGATGGCCTATTTTAAACATGCTCACACATATTCTTGTCAATCACAAGCTGTCACAGCAAATTACTTCATTTTGTAGATCACATGGCAGTTAGCAGAAAATCTTCAGGTTTAAATTTAGATCTTAGGTGTAGTATCAAGAACTCTTCATGGATTTTTTTCTGTGACTACATCTTCACAATACAGCATATAAAAGATGTAAAATCTTATTCATAATACTTGGTTTCACTTCTGGTTAACAAAACTCTGGACTGAAATGCATCATTGTAAATGACAACTCTGAAAGCCAAACAATAGAATAGGATATATGGGAAAGAAGGGAAATAAAAAATTTTAAGGCAATCAGAACTCCGTATGGAATGGATCTTGAACCTAATGAGTCAGGTCCAAACAGTTTCTTCCCTCATCGTTAAGACATTTAAGCAGCTGCAGGGCGTGAACCATTTCTTGTGCTAGGTCTGCATTGCCTACAGCTTCCAGCAGTTATAAAGGAGCTGAGCTCTTACAAACCTCATGAATGTGATGTAAGAATTTTTACTCTGCCACTATTAAGCAGAAGATTCAGGAAACTGTGAATAAAACCTAAATTGCGTGCCCATGAATCTGAAAACTTTTTAAAAATGCCTTTTCAAATAATTCATTAACTACATCTTCACAATTCTAGCAGAATCATTAATAAATTTCAGAATCTTCAAATGCCAGAATTATAAGACGTAGTAAGGTTAATTTTTTCATAACTCATTTGATAGCAGGACATTATTTAGTATAACTAATCCATTGTTTTGTTGAAAAATAATTAATGTATTTGATTATGGGCTGCTACCCCAGACCTTGCTGGGCTTGTTACACAGTGATGATACACGCACCATGAGGGTATATGCACCATATTCACTTTTTTGAAATCCAAAAATTTCTATTTATGGAATCACATCTGACCTTCATCAACAGTCTTTATAAAAAATATTTCTGTTTTCCCCATATACAATTGATCTTTCTGCTTAAGCATTCAACTTCACAATGTAAGAATTATTCTAACATTGCATTTCAACAGGGAATGCTTCATGTCACTCTTGACCTTGGCATGACCTCTATATGAAAGCTTTGTGTTTTGAGATATGTGATGAATAGCTCTCTGGCTTTCTACTAAATCCAGTGCCACTGGTTGTCAACAGTGACGCTCAAAAGGGGTAGTAAAGTCATTAAGAATCAGCGATGTCCTGCAGGTCTTCTACCACCTTACTAAATCTGGAAATAGCTCTAAGGCAATTTTCACTATCTACACTGCTTTTCCAAAGAATAAGAAAACAATGAAGTATGGAAATATATTTTCCAAAATACACATAGACTTATTTGGCCTTCCTGTGCCAGAAATAAAGCAAACGTTCCTTTGGGGACCCACTGGGTTTACACTGTTGAAAACTGTTCTCAGTTTGAAGGACTGATGTATAATTTATTGACCCAGTTTAAGCTCCTCAAAGACCAGCACTTCTGTCCCTCTGTCAAGACTACACACATAAGAGATACTTAATAAATATTTGTTGGTTTAAATTTGGATTGAACTGAACTGAACTGGGTTTGAAATCAGAGATGAAAGAATAACAATAAAAAAGAAATCAGACTGAGCCCCTTTTCTCACGTGTCTCTGGTCTGGCCCAGTACCTGGCACAGAGTAGGCTCTCAACGAATGTTTGCTGAATGAATGAAAATCAGTGTATGGAAATAATGACCAGTTCCTGACTCTAACGCCTGTTGGTTGGTTATATATAAAATATTCATGCTCATTTAGAAAGATACAACAGTAACACCCAATTTACCTTCTTACCTTTAGAATGTTCAATTTTCCACCTTCTGAGAATGCCTTCTTACTCTAAATTTATCTACCATCTGCAGAGGTTCTCATACATGTTTTATTTTTATGGTACACTCACGACAAGAAGTTGGCAAAGTATTGGTTAACTATAAAACACATGCAAAAAAGGTAATTTTAACCTGATTTCAAAAATTATATGTGAATATGTGGGTGATACATAGATATATATGAAATCTCCCGATACTCCTCTCAAATTGTCTAAATCAAGTTAAAGATTACCATATGTATACACATACAGAGACTATTTATTTACATTTATATTCTAACGTTCTGAAAGAAGCCAAACAGTCTTCAGGCTTACAGGCTCATCTGTGAGCTTAACTTAGACAAGAGGCTTTTTCTCCATTTCACTTATCCTAAGCCTTTTTAATGGACATGTGATATGCTAGTCTGTGTCCAAGCTCACCTACAATTTCTTTTCTCAAAAGACAAGGCACATCTGCCACCTGCTCTATTCCGTGTCCCAGCAACAACTGTCGAGCAGCATAAAGATTGATTATCAGTCAAAAACCATTGCACAACACCAGATTTTGGTGGGTTAAGCTTGCTGATCCAGCAAGAGATGGTGTGAAATTTTCAGGAGTGTGTGCCAACATTTTGGCGCTAAAAGAACAGCAGTGCATGTCACAGTGAAATACAGCCAAAGATATGCAGACAAAGCAGAGAAGTTTTTGTTCCGGGCTTGGCTTCAAAAAGGATAAAAGAGAAAACAAAAAGTAGGAGGAAATTAGTTTGTACATTTAAAAATCATCCACCAAGCTTAGTCATGTGTGTAACACTGTTATTTTGGGCATACATGTCCAGGAGATTTTCTAGGGAGCTTTTAGCTATAAATAATTTTTATATAGCTCCTCTACAATACCATTATCATATGAAAGGCAAGTATTTCTTATTAATAAAAATAATCAAGGATCTTAAGGAACGACTTATTACATATATATCTGAATATAAAAAGTCACAGAAATATTTACCCACAAAGGTTCATGCTTTTATATAAACTGATAATTCAATGAATACAAAACAGATCATGCAAGGAATATAAAATATTTTAAAGCAAGATTTGAAACCTCTTTGGGTCTACACCATTGTATAGGTAATTTTTTACTGAGTATGGTAGCAACAAGTTTCTTTACAAGGACAAAATTACCTAAACTTTGTATGGAATTCAAGAAAACATTTCTTTCCTGATGATCAAGTATTATCAAAGAGAGAGAAATCCTAGTACCATTTTATATAATAACGTTGACAGAGGAAGAGTTTTCATCACCTCATCTGTAATGAACTCCAGAATTACTTTTCCTGTACGTATGAACTACTACCTAGACTCGCCTGTGGTTCACCAGCTTCATAGCAGCTGCAAAAGAAAATACTCCTAATAAGGTACAAAAGCCCCAGGGAGCCCAGCAGCTAGGCACACTGAGCCTGGATGGCAGAGTTCTTCTGTCACTTAGATGTGGTCACCACATACAGCACTTGCTAACAGACTTCGGGTGTCACAGGCTTGGCATAATATTCTTAGATAGTGGTACGTTCATTTTCTCTTAAAATGTATTCTTTCCCACTAAAGAAAGAAAATGTTTGTTTTTTTATTTTAAAAAATCTCCACATTTCTGAAATGTTAGAAGCAATAGACTTTTAAAAAAAGACTTTACCTGCAAAAATATCTAACATATATATATTTATATTTCGTATACATAATTAGTATGCTGTATATATGAAAATATATACATACATTTCAAGTTAAAAAAATATGTTCATTACTGGCCACATTTTCATACTTATGTCAATGCCATCTGAAAAAACCCTAAAGTGTAAATGAATAAATGATACTTGAAACTTTGAACTATTTTCTGAGAGAACAAGCCTAATAAGTTATGTCTGTTGAGTGTCACAGAAACTAAACAGTAAATTCAATAATCTCTGATTTAATTTATTATATTTTCACCATTTAACCTCCTGCAGGCTCCCTAATGTCTATTCAGATCTATATTAAATTAAGCACCAATGCTAATGAAGGGCAATAAACGTAGCTGTCAGTGGATTTTTCTTTCATTAAGCACATTATCCTCTTACTGAGCTGTAAATGTGTAAACATTAGTTTTGTTAAACCATGCAAAAAAGACAGGATGAAAATTATTTTTCAGTTGCACCCCTTAAGCAATTTACTGTGTGTGGGGGGAGGGTATTTTTTTTCTTTTTTACCTTTAATTTTTTTGAATGGATCTAAAAACGGCTCTCCCGTTGAAACATACACATCGGCTTCATGGGGAATGTCTTCAGGTCTGAGGGCTTCAGAGCCGTCTGCCAAGAACACTCGTCTTGCGGCCATGTTCAGATGCAGCTTCTCCGTGCACATCTCCAGCAACTGGAAAAACCAAGAGGGAAGAGAAGGGATTTACAACAAAGAAAGTAACACATTTCCACGAAACAAAAGGTGCTAACGATCAAAATAGAAAACCACTGTCACTTGCCAACCTAAGCAACTCAAGTAACTCCACCAATAGAGTTATTTTCTAGCAGCTGAAAACAGGTAAATAAAAGGTAAATCACCGCACTGAGAAAATCTAATGATTGTCTGATTTTAGTCCTTAAATGTTCTGTCAATTTAATAACTCTACAAGATAAAAGCCATTGTATCTGTTTGATCAAATATACGACTTATATATTGATAGGAAAGGAATGAAATGCCTGTGAGATTTATGTATATATAAGCAATTTACAGATTCAGACTACTAAAAAGAACATGTTAACACAATAAATGTCATCTTTCTCATTTTTTATATTATAAAGAGAATAAGCACTGAAAACTTGAACACCAGTTACCAAGGTGATGGTTGGTGCAGTAACTTTGGCACAGACTGCTCTAGATCCATTTCTGTAAGCTGTTACTCTAATCACTCTGGGTGGAGGTTTGTGTCTTTGACATAATCTATGGCAATTCTGGGCCGGCTGAAATTTTAAAGAGAACTCTGCAACTCTGAAGAAAAACACACACAAAAATTGGTTCATGTTAGTTAGCAAAAACATTTAAATAAATATTATCCTGGATATATTTTACAGATATAAGCCCTAACGATTGTTCCTAAGTATTCCTCAAAAACCGCTTTTTATAGGATAAGATTGTCCATATCTACTTAAATATTTTTAAAAAATTAATACGGGATAAGTTTGCCAAAACTGTTCATGTAAAACACATATCTCAGAATAAATCATTTTCATCATTTCACTTATAAAACATCACAACACAATTTTTTAAATTATATATACATATATATATAAATGCTATGTTCTGATAGAAAGCAAAAAATAGCAATATGGTCTTAACACCATGAAAGAGTAAATGGCTAAGATTTTCCCTGAAATTTTCATGTTTATCAAAGTTCTTTGATTTTTAAAAAAGATTTGAAATTCAACTAGATTATAACTCAATTTTTTATTTAAAGTTAATGATAATTCCTTTCATTTAAAATTGTTTGGGGGCAGCACGAGAAGACTTCTCAGATTTGTCTTCAGTCAAAACCAGTTTCGTGCCTTATGATTTTCTCTGCAAAGGTACATGGTAAATGACTAATGTGATAATTTCTTACCTGGGAGCTCTGACCGACCCTCCTCATCTCAAGGCCACAGGAGCAAAGCAAACACGTTAAAGTAAAAATTTTAGGTGAACTAAAATCACAATATATCCACCTAGTCAAACATATGAAAATAATGGGATATCAGTTTCTTTTGTTTTTACCAACATTTTCTTCTATGCACAAACTCTCAGGTCAACGGTTTAGATAACAATCTTGATATGAAAACATATACATAAAATGGTTTTATAATAAGTTCATTTCAATTTGATTTTGTTTAGAAATATTGGTTAAATATCAAAAGTACATATTTCTGTTTTTAAACACATATCCAGTACGCAAAGGTATTTCAGGGTCTAGCCGTCTCTGCTTCATTTTTCTCAGAGTTTCAGATTATCCCAGTTGAAGTGTAGCTCATGTTTTCCATGTAATTAACAACATTCTACTCAGGTGCTTTCAAAGAAAACAAATAAACCAAAAACAGAAATAAAACCCCAGAGATGTGTTACAGTTGAATTGAATCTTTGTAAATTCTGCTCAAAGGAATGGGCTTCAACCGCTGGTTGGAAAGAACAGAGAGGAGCTCTGATTACCTCAGTTGACCCGCCGGAGCACTGGCAGGTCTGTTTCTCTTAGATGCTGACATGAAACAAGAATTGTCTCTACTGTTTGATTTGCAGCTATGTGGGTCCGTCACTTCATCATGGCTGTGCCCTGACGCTGTTTGATGTGTGGAGCAATCTTGGCAGCCTGACCCTTCTGATACTGCCGCTGGATGCACACGTCTGTTGGGGCCAAACTGAGGCTGCAAATAATCTTCAGTACTTTTCATAACTGCTTTTGCCTGGGATGACATACACCCCCTGAAAGAAGCGATGCATGAAAGAATACAGTGAACTGTTTTGCAATCACTTATCAATAACTGCCACATAATAATGAGTTGTGTGCTATGTGCTAGACAAAATACTACACACTCAGCCATTATTTTATTTAATCCTTACAACATCCCTGGGAAGTGGGTACTAGGTTTATCCCCATTTTACAGATTTAAGAAATTGTGGCTCAGAGAGGCTAATTAGCTTGCCCAAGCTCACATAATCGGTAAATTGACAGGGTGGGAAATGTAACCCAAGCCTGTCCTAAAATAAAACCCACGCTAACAACCATGAAGCTTAATTGCTTTACTTACTGAAAGAAGAAAGCTTGTGTAATGCTTGAAACAATGTAAGTAAAATTTTTAAGTTTTTAGATTCATTTATCAAACACTAGCATTCTGCTAAGTATTAGGAAACAGAAAAGTTAAAGAGATTAAAGTATTAACTTTAAATGCAAAAAGAATTCCTTGGAGCGGAGCTCAGTGTGGGCTGGAATAAAGCTGGTGAAGGCTTCACAGCAGACCGGGGGCGAGGGTGAGTAACCACACAGTTTGCTCAGGACTGTCCTGGCTTTGGCGCTGAGCCACACATTCCGAGAACCCCCTCAGTCTCAGGCAAACTGGGACAGTTGGTCACCCTACCTGGAACTAAAGCTACAGGAGTAGTATTGCGATTGTCAACAAAAATATCTGGAACACAAGGATTTAGTTAGGAATGCTTTATATCACAAACCAGGGAGACGCAGCACAGCCTTTGGAACAAATCAAAAGTATGCTCCGGGGAGGGCAGACCTTACAGAGGCAAAAACCCTGTAGACCACAGGCGTTGTTTGGAGAGCCCTCAGATTCTTTGGTTCCCTTGTAGACACCGGTGTTCTAAAATCAGCTCTATCAGCCTTCTGGCCGTCCCTCAGGAAGGAACACTCAGTTTCAGGTACAAGCTGCATGTTTTCTGAGAACAGAGTACTGACTGCACCTCAGACCTGGCACAGCTGCTAGACTCCAGGTCCCAGTTAGCCACAAAGTGTCCATTTTGGCGTTCTCTTTTAGGGGTCGTCTGTCTTTTGTTTTAATTCCATAAGATGAACTATGATGTTTGAACAGGGGACGGACGATCTGTAAAGACCATGTTAGGAAGACAGACTGCGTACAGAGTTTGCTGGTATAATAAAACGAAAGGCTCATCATATTTGAGAATATTGAGCTGTGTGACGATCAGGCTTAGAGGACAGTCAGCTTCCAAATCGGCCTCTTTCCAGTTTCCCAGTCCTCAATAGCTCTTATCCATCCATGATATAACCTCCTCACCCACCCAACTGAAAAATAAAGTAGGCTTAGTGAGGAAAGCTCAGCACAGACAGGCCCTCCTCCAAATTTTTCTCATCCACAAATGTCATTGTAGTCGCAATTATTTCTTCTGGCCTGCCCTCTACATGTTCACAAATGTGCAAAATGGTTGATTACTTCCTCTGAAAGAATGAAAGGTAGTCACAGGGAGAATGGATGTGTAACCGAGAGTTGACACAGTCACTGGTGCTAAAACACTGAGATCCAAGCAGGCGTATTTTGTTTTTGTTGTTGTTGTCATCACATGTTTCTACCCAAGTCTGCCCTGGCCTGCGCACAGCACCCAGGAGAGGAGTGGCCTCCCCTACCCTCTGAGGATCCACCCAGCTTCAAAACTGTGGCAAACAGCATCTATCATTGGGCTTTAGCTCCGGCAGAGGTAGGAACTCCCTTCAGACCACCTGAACTTCTCAGATTATTTTTTTAATTGAGGTCATATTGGCTTATGACAGTGTATAAATTTCAGGTGTACACTATTGTATTTCAGTTTCTGTATAGACTGCATCGTGGTTACTACCAATAATCTAGTTTGTACCCATCACCACACACACGTGCCCCTTTACCCCTTTCACCTACCCTCCACCCGCTTCCCCTCGGTAACCACTGATCTCTTCTCCTTATCTATATGTTTGTTTATCTTCCACATATGAGTGAAATCATATGGTATTTGTCTCTCTGACTTATTTCACTTAGCATTATACCCTCAAGGTACATCCATGTTATCACAAAAGTTACAATTTTATCTTTTTTATGGCTGAGTCATATTCCACACCACATCTTCTTTATCCATTCATCCATCGATGGGCACTTAGGTTGCTTCGACATCTTGGCTACTTGAATAATGCTGCAATGAACATAGGGGTGCACAAATCTCTTTGAATTGTTGATTTCATGTTCTTTGAATAAGTACCTAGTAGTGGGATAGCTGCATTATATGGTATTTCTATTTTTAATTTTTTGAGAACTCTCCATACTGTTTTCCACACTGGCTGTACCAGTTTGCATTCCCACCAGCAGTGTATGAGGGTTCCTTTTCTCCATATCCTCTCCAACACTTATTATCTCTTCTCTTGTTAATTATAGCCATCCTCAGGGGTGTGAGGTGATATTTCATTGTAGTTTTGATTTGAATTTCCCTAATAATTAGCGATGTTGAACATCTTCTCATGTGCCTGTTGGGCATCTGTATATCTTTTTTGGAAAAATGTCTGTTCATATCCTCTGCCTGTTTTTTTTGATCAGGTTGTTTTTTTGTTGTTGTTGTTGTTGAGTTGTATGAGTTCTTTATATATTTTGGAAATTAGCCCCTAGTCAGATATATGATTTGCAAATATTTTCTCCCAGTTTGTGGGTTGTCTTTTTAATTTGTTGATGGTTTCCTTTGCCGTGTAGAATCTTTTTAGTCTGATGTAGTTCCACTTATATTTCTTTTGTTTCCGTTGCCTGAGTAGACATGGTATTTGAAAAGATTCTGCTAAGACCAATGTCAAAGAGTGTACTGCCTATATATTCTTCTAAGAGTTTTATGGTTTCAGGTCTTACATTCAAGTCTTTATTTTGAGTTAATTTTTGTGTATGGTGTAAAATAATAGTCTACTTTCATTCTTTTGCATGTGGCTGTCCAGTTTGCCCACCATTTATTATACTACAAAACTCCAGTAATCAAAACAGCATGGCACTGGCAGAAAAACAGACATGCAGATCGATGGAACAGAATTGAGAGCCCAGAAATAAAACCACACATCTACGGACAGCTCATATTTTACAGAGGAGCCAAGAACACACAATGGAGAAAGGAAAGTCTCTTCAATAAATGGTCTTCAACAAGCTGCTCAGATTTTGACAGCAGTGGTGAGTGGTGGCATGTGGCAGGGGTCACGTCACAGCAGCAGCGTTTTCATAGCAACAGCAAAGGAGCCCAAATGGTCACCAGGCTCTTCAAGCTGGGGAAGAGCAGCACGTGGCCAGGAGGGAAGACCTGCAGGTCACATAGACACTCTCCAGGGCCCACACACAGTTTCGTGGAAAGCGAATTCTCATGTAAAAAAAGAAAAGGAATTCTCTACTTAAGTGCAGAATGGAGTGTCTTTTTAATGAATGCACTTTGTTTACTGTCAAATATTTCTACAAATATACTAATGATTTTATGTAATAATTCATTATCCCACCACCACGAAGCAAAAGGTTATTATTTTTCTATATTCCAAAGTTTTGGCCATATCATACCTTTAACTCAATACTTTGCCTTTTTTACTTAACACTGTTTTACAACCATTTTTCAGGTTGTTGTAGTCTTTACAGATTTTACTGGAATGTAATATTTTATCAAGTATATTTTGCCTTCCTCCACCTAGTCATATAGGGGTTATCTATTGTTTTTGTCTGCTGGCATACCTTCCTCTTGTCTTCTGGTAACAGCACTAACATTCTTTTGGGGAACTCTCCATCCTCACCTCTCCCAACTCCATATGATTATGGTAGAGTTAGGACAACAAATTATACAAAATTTACCTGGTAAATGGTAAAAAGAATTAAATTAAACTATATGGTTCTACCATATATTTATTTATTATCTGCTTTTCTGTAGTCACTTATGTCTATAAGGGGAGAATGGGTAGTTTTCATGTTAAAAAGTCACTATTGGCCCACCATTAGTAGTCTTCAGCTTTGATTTATTTTATCAACACTGATGACAGGTTTACACTAGTTCTTACACACTATTGCATTCTTCTCTCTTATAACAATTGATGTGTTTGCTAGTTGTTGGGTGTATGAGAGGATGATCACAGAGCTTGCAAAACTACCTTGTCCCACATGGGAATTAAACCTACACACTTGGCTTGTTAAATTAATGCTGGGAATGTGGGTGTTACGATCATTCAGCTTTCGAGGAACAGACAGGCATTTGGGTTTCAGGTGATGAAGCTTATTACCCGGAAAGTTGTGAAAGGAAATAAAACCACTCCAGCAGGGCAGAAAGAGATTTAGAAGTCCATTCACTGCCCTCCAGGATATACTACTGACTTAACAATGACTCTAGTAGACTGCCACGTTTTTTGACTCGGCAACCTCATCTCTCCTGTGTCTACCTGCTTCTTCTTCCTACATCATTATTGCCCAACCCACCTCTGTCCTCCCTCTCTCTCCCTCATGGTTTCTGCTAACTTCCCTGTGTGTCTACCCATTTCTATACCACACTACCTTCTGTAGACTCTGTCTGTACAACATACTCTCAATTCCCCCCAAAGTTTAATTCCATCACTACCCAGTATAGGGCACCCCTGTTGGGTAGAACTCGAAAGCTAGGCAAGCTCATAAGCCTCTGGCAAGCCAATAAATAGGGAAGTACTCACCAGTTGTCCAAAAAACTATGGGTAGGACAGCAGGATAATAAGGTACAGAGCAGTTAGAGTAAGACAGGCTCTCAAATGCCTCCCTGAAGAGGAAAACACAACTGGCAGGTGGCTTGTATGACCTAGCTAGCAGACTGTGACAAGCAGAGACACTTATATTGACTCATTGAAAAGTACTCACTAAAATACAGTGCATAATTGAAATACTACCAAATGCATTTAAATTTAACAACTACTCAAAGGCTGTTCTGATTCTTCTGATTATTTTAATATTAGTCATTCACTTCTAATCATGGAGAAACACAAGAATGTCATATTGAGACTGTAAGCCCAATCTCTGGACCATCTGGCCCAATGGTGTGTTGTCAACGTTGGCCCAAAGGGATGCGGTTTGCATGGTAGGGTTGTCCTCCTTGATGCCAACCATCAGGGTGAGCAAATAACTGCCAGCGCGATAATCCCATCATAATAATACAGGACTTTATTCCCCCTCAAAATCTTCCCCATTTATTTTCTGAAAGTCCCCAAAGTGGTGAATTATGAATTCCTAAAAGTGCCTCTGAAGTCCCTATAAAAATCTGTTGGTGAGAGTCACAGCTATTTTGTGTCACCACCTCACTGCTTCCACTGCCAATCACAAGAACAAAGAGGTCCATATGAAGGTGCTGCCTCGTAGTGTTCCCAGATTCCAGCACTTAGGCCGCCAGAACAGTGCAGAGGTGGGGAGAGCCCTATTCTGTACTAAGTCATCTGGACCCTGAAGCAGCTCAGGTTGTAGGCAAAGTTCCAAGGAGTCTTCCTTGACCAGCTCCACAGCTTTTAGCCCTTACCTGCTCAATTACAGGAATTCTAACCCAGTCCACAGGCCAGACAAGGAATAAATGATATATCATAACCTCCATATTGATAATAGTAACGATATTAATAGCTAATGCCTACATAGCACTTATTGTGACAGTCACTGTTCTAAGCCCTTTACTTATATTTGCATTTAATCTTCCCAATAGCCCTCTATTATTTTCCCACTTTTACCGATGAGTAAACTTAGGGCTTAAGTAACTTGCCAAAGGTCACAGAGCAGGCTGGTGTCAGAGACAGGATTCAAATCCAGGTAGTCTGGCTCCACAATTTCTGTACTTAACCATCATCCTATAATATTATTCCTATTAACCCTCAAACTTCCTTACTTTCCTTTAGTTAGAAAATTGAAGTTCCTATTCAAGAGTTCAGGAAAACAGCTACAACAAGGGAAACTGAAATCTAGAACAGGAGGGCAATGGGGGGCAGGCAAAGAAGTAGTTGTATTAGCGGCAGTCAACCAGTAGTCCTCTTTAGCTAACGTAGCTCTAATTCCAGACTGTATTTGTCACCATAAATGTAGTCTCCTTATTTTTCTTTCTTTCTCTTGTTTCTCTCAACTTTTTTTCTTTGAAAGATACTTTATTCCACTTCTGCAAAATCTCTTAGAAATCCCACGACATTCAGATTTATTAAATGAACTTCCCTCCTCTCCAGATTTATATGTATCTTTGCATAGCTCTCTTCCTCCTAAAAACATTTTTTGCCTTCTGAGAATTTAGCTTGTTTATATTTAACACATATTCCCAGAGTTATCTCCTTCACCAAGACAGTCTTTGTCTTTTAATGGAGAATTTAGCCTTTAATCTTACAACCTGTTTTCTGTCCTTCCTATCTTTTCTAGGTTCCCTTTCATTCTTTTCTTGTTTTCTCTTGAATTAAACAACAATTTTTATTATTTCATTTTCCCTTCTATTAGGTTGTATGCCATATATTGTTTAACCTTATTTTTAGGGAAACACTAGATATTATAATATGAATCTTTTTCTTATTAGACTTTAATATAAATACTAATTTCTTATTTTCCAGACAATGCAAGAAACTTAGAATACATCAAATCCACTCATTCTGCTTCCTTCGGCTGGTAACCAGTACTTTTTTATTCCATTTTTCAAGGATGAGGGCACTTGTCTTTCAGGGCTCCTGGTTTTATGCAGGGAACGCAGCTCTAAAACTCTGCCTTGAATGAGCGTGCAGCTTTGCATCCTGTGCTTCTTATGAATTACTAATTATATAAATCTTACACCATATTTTCTTTTAAATCTAGATTTTGTTATAGTTGTCTTTTACAAAATTCAATGTGTTGTATGGTAGTTTTGTTGGACTTGTCCTTCCCGACTGATACTGAGTTTAGTTTAGTGCTATGGTCACTTCTATTTACTTGCTCATCTGTAGTCTCCATGAAGGCTGTAGGAATTCCACGTGGATTCCTGAACCAACTGTTTTAGGAGTGAGGCTTTCTACCACATTCTGGGTTGTTGTTTTTTTTAGGAAGATTAGCCTTGAGCCAACATTTGCCACCAATCCTCTTGTTTTTGCTGAGGAAGACTGGCTCTGAGCTAACATCTGTGCCCATCTTCCCCTACTTTACATGTGGGACGCCTGCCACAGCGTGGCTTGACCAGAGGTGCATAGGTCCATACCTGGGATCCAAACCTGCGAACCCCGGGTCACCAATGTGGAGCATGCCAACTTAACCACTGAGCCACCGGCTTGGCCCTGGGCTAATTTTACAACAGATTTTCTTTTTAACATTTCTACGTCGGTCTTATTATTTTCTCCTGGAAGTCTATGATATGTCTCTACTGTAAATCTTTCATTCTATCTGTAAATAAGTCATATATATACAGACTTCAAATAGTCCTTCTTCAGTAAGATTTCTATGCTACCCTCATATATAGGAATGTACTTCTTTCTGTGCACAGACATCTGCCATGGTAGATTTCACAGCTGAAATCACTCTATCTCAGTGATTATTTCCCACCATCTAAAATGCTAGACCTCAATTTCTGTTAAATATTCTAATTCATCATTGTATTATTTACTCTTTTGCCACTGGTATAAAAGCATTTTTTCAGCCTGAAAACTAAAATCCACTGTATTAGGTTGACACAAGACCATCAATCACATTACATTAGAAATACACCTTCTTAAAAAATATCTGTCTATCACGTTTTTATTTACCCATATTAGTTTTCTATTACTGTAGACAAATTACCACAAATTTAGTGGCTTAAAACAACACCTACTCATTATCGCAGTTTCCATGGGTTAGAAGTCTGGGCAAAGCTCAGCTGGGGCTGCAGTCTCATCTGATGCTCTGGATCTTCTTCCAAGCTCATACAGGTTTTGCCAGAATTTAGTTCCTTATCGAGGCAGAACTCACAATGACTATCATCTTCTTTGAGGCCAGCAGGAAATCACCTCTCTGACTTTCTGTCTCTGACCTCTAAACTCTCACTTAAGAATTGATCTGATTAGGTCATATCCACCCAGGGTAATCTCTCATTTGATTAACTCAAAAACAGCTGATTATGTGCCTTAACTACACCTGCAAAAATTTCCTTTGCCATATAACGCAACCTCATCATCTGCATTATTCACACTGTCATATTCACAATCCCCCCACACTCCAGAGGAGGGAATTGCACCAGGCATATAGACCAGGCAGTGGGAATCTTGGGGCCACATTAAATTCCTGCCTACAACACTAGCTATAGAATGACCTAGTTTTGATTATCCATTTTTTACAACAAATTTAAATCCAGATATTTTATTTTATGGAAAATTCAAATTAACTACTTAAGATTAAATTTTGCCATCAATCAACACTTAGGATATTTAAAAGAAAGTGCCACAGATTCTGATGGCAAAACCAAAGAGGAACTAAAAAAAATGCCCTCAGAAGTGGCATTATTATTAGACTAAATTACTTCCTAAAGTAGATATTTTAAGGGTGGGGAGGGAGAAGGCGTTCACTTGGATGTAAATGTTCTGGTACATTTCTTTCAAAAAATATCAACTACATTACTGCTGAGTTAGTTTATTGTCAGCTATTGAAAAAAAAGATTATTTCTTTTAGCAATTTGAATCATTCATTCATTCATTCATTCATTAAAAAATGTCAAAGAACAAATGTGGTATGTGTGTCTATATATAAATAAACTATGCAAAAGATTTAAGGATTTTATGTGTGCTTAGAGGAAGATGAAGGATAACATGTCAAAAATTAACCTTAAAGTAGTATGGATAAAAACTATCTGTTTATTAAAAACTATAAAACTTAAAGTAAATGAATCTCTAAACAATTTCTCCATATGATACAATGGATATGATAAGGCTGGAAGGCACAGTAAGAGATTAACTAAGCTTTTATCCTTTTCTCAAATGGTACCACACCTTATCTATGAATCAGCTTTCTATTATAATCAAAAAGATTATCAGGGAGAGATCTTACACATTGTGGAATTTATAACCCCCTTGATATCCCAGGCTAGTATTTAATTATGCTTTACTCTCTGTCGTTTTCATTAAATCTAAGTTACAAATTTTGCTTCACAAAGCAACAACTAAGTAAAGACATGAGGCCTGAAAGTAGAAAAAAAAAAAGGCTTAAAGAGGAGTATAGAAAAAGCAGATAAATAGACCATGATACGATTTAAGGGTATGACTCGTTTTGACAAGAGCAATTTTTCTTCTCATTTCCTTTGCTTTAATAGCATCAGTGAATCTTAGTGGTTCTTTATAGTAATTTGAGGAAAACTCATAATAAAGTCATACTTGTCGATCTCCAATGTAAGGACTTGTACCAGCTGGCGCTGCTCATTGCCCCCTGGAACGTCCCTCAGCTATAATCCCACCAAATTGCCTTTGGCAGTTCTTACCTGCAGGCATTTTTGCCAGTGGTGTTCACTTAACAGATCTCTACCCATTTCTGTACATCTTTCGATAAGTATTTAATAAATGTTAATCTGAACTCAGTGCTTACGTTTTCTAGAAACTTCTTCTATAATAACAATAATTACCTAGTGGAAGAGAGAAACATTAAACAAGTAGTCACGCGTACTATAAATTTACAATTACTGACGGTGATGAGTACACAGTGGGAGGAGTCAAACTTCCCACTGGGAGGAGTCAAACTCAAGGATCTAGCCAATATCCTGAGGATGGCACAGGGAAAGATACAAAGAACCACTCTCTCTGACAACACTGCTGAGCCGCTGAATTTAACCCTAGAACTGCTCTGCCTCTGAAGTGCTCATTATGTGAAACAATGACTGTTCCTCATTTTTAAAGTCACTTACAGTTGAATTTTCTGTTACTTTCTGCGAATAGTAGCCTAACTTATACAATCAGCTTTCTGATCACATTTGCTTTACTTTCAGTTTTATTCAAAAATCTTTACTAATTTTGAATTAACTTTATAATGGGCTAAAATATAAATTAATATGGTATTTTCTAAAAATTCTACTTTTACTTAATTGGGAAACTTTCACCAGAAATTTTAGCATAAGCATAAAATGATGTGGGGATTTTTATTTCGCCCCTTTTAGAAACACAAAGCACTCTTGGGGAGTTTAGATTTCTTCTTTTTTTTTTTCTTCCTCTTCTTCTCCCCAAAATGCCCCCAGTACATAGTTGTATATTCTAGCTGAGTGCCTCTGGTAGTGCTATGTGGGACAATGCCCCAGCATGACCTGATGAGCGGTGCCATGTTCACGCCCAGGATCCGAACTGGTGAAACCCCGGGCCACCGAAGTGGAGCACACGAACTTAACCACTCGGCCATGGGGCCGGGCCCTTGGTTCCGATTTCTATGGCAGGAATCTGCATGTGGCTAACAATTCTATTTCTAAGTAGGAAGTGTGGCTACTTTGACAGATCATGGCTTGACAACAAACAAGCAAGTCTAAGTTATCACACAGTGTGGATGTGAATCCAACAGCAGGATAATGACAGTTGCCAAGGATTTGTACCTGCTGTCTCTTCATACCAGTGTTGCCTGTCAAAATGTCTCTTTTTCTTACACAGAAGCCATAGAATTTTTAAGGCTAGCAATTACTTACAATATACAATGAAGTACATCAAATCTAACAACCACTCTTTAGCCCCTCATTATTTGGTAGTCTCTTTGTTACATGTAGTCAACCATTTTCATCTAAATTATTTATTTATACTGTATATTTGACAAGCATATATTCCTCGCTTTATATTCTTATGGCATTTAAACCTTCCTGAAGAGTTATGGCTTTTTTTTAAATATTGTCATTTGTAAAACTTATCTTTATCCCATTACCATTTTAATGGTAATTAAACTCTCTAATTGGAATAAATACAAATAAGAAAATGTAAATGTAAAGGAAAATGACCCTAAGTACATTCAATAATAAATCACCAGCTTAAAATACTGGAATGCAACCAACGAAAGAAATAACCCCACATATGTTTGGTGAATGTAAATTTGCATAAAACCTCTGGAGTGCACAAAGCACAAAGATTTCATTAAACTTCATCCTACCCTTTTCCTCAACTTGATGAAACGAATAACTTCTAAAGATATAAATAACTTTCTACAATTGCTAGGTAAAATGTGATTTAAACATCATAAAAAGTGAAGAATAAAAGTGATAATAATAAAAGTGAACAATCTCTCCCAAATTTTATTTCCCATACCAAAAGAAAATATAATTCTAGTTTGGCGTAGAAATATTGGTAAGAGCATCCCAACTGTAGAGCAATTTCAGGTTATTTTATAACATATAATATGTCAAATTTATTTGCAACTCAATGACTGAATACTAACCAATTTATTATGTTCAAACTGCATACATACCCTACAGGAGATAGACACTGTTTGTTAAACTGAACTTATTTGCTTTTGTAGAAGGAAATTCTAAACAAGAAGAGCAATTTCTAAAGTTTGTGAAGGACCCATCTTCAGGGTATGGGATCAGGGGCATAAGTCACTCCACCCAAAGGAAAGAAAAGAATACTTCTGCTTGTGCAAAAGTAAAAAGGAATAAAAATAAGATACATCTTAAATTTAAAACTGGGAGAGGTTATACACATGACATACAACTTTTCCAGAGGAAATTTACATTTTCAAAAATAAACAATATTGTCTTTTACCATTTTAAAGGAAATAATATGTTAATGTTTAGATCTGTAGAGATTTTTTTAAAAGCTTGAAGGAAAAGTCTGAAAAAAGTAATGAACTAGGGAAAGCGTGATTTGTTTTGGGCATTGGAGGCAGAAACCAGAGGCGGTGGTGCGCTGCTTCATCAGCACGGCCACCTCTCCCTCACTCCCTTCTGCCCCGTTCTACGGCGGGACAGACAGCCCATCCTGGGAACGACAGTTACCAAACTTAAACTGTCCCTAGAAAAGGCAATACAACCAAATGTTTACATTTCAAGAAGAGTACAAGACTCATTCCAATTACAAATATCCAAGATAACTAGAATGACGTAAAAAAGTAAGTGAACAGATTAGGTGCTGTTAGTCTCCTTGAAAGCAAGACTTGTCTGCGAAAAAGCAACCCATACAATCAATAACAAAAAACTGCTGGTAATTCTCTTCTGAAACTGACTTAAGTCCTCATTTAATGTGCTAAAAATAATCTTCCCCCTAGAGGAACTTAAAGAGTTGGTAATATACTCAGCTGCAAGCAGGATAAAAAATACTGTAACTTTCTATTAAAAAAATCATGATATTACATCCTTAGATGATCAGTTAAAAATCATCAAAACAAAACATTTTATATGTGTGACAGAAAGAGATACTAATTGTTTACAACATTCTCTTAATGTTAAAAATGCAATTTTACTTTGGAAATCTTCCACTTGACATTTGGAGATGCCTTCTATAAATATGGCAGAACTGCCCTTAGATACCTGTTAACAGTAAATAATTGACTCTGCCATCCATGTCTGAAAGGCGGATGCCCTGTTCCAGGTCACCTGGGAATACATCAGACTACAGCTGGGTAGGAAAAGTTTCTCATGGTGCTGCTTTCCTGGAAGTAGCCACAGAAATGAGGCTAGACTTTTCCAGTCATCTGACCTCCAAATGGTAAGTCACACAACGGGAGAGTCAAACCTTCTTTGGCACAATCTGTTGATCTCATTTTCACTGTTGGTGATAGTTTTCTTACTATGGGAAGGATCCTGGCACAGCAGTTTTCACTCTGCTACAAACAAATGTTGCGTAGAGTGACAGAGGGAAAAACATGGGAAGAACACAAGAAAAGGCGGATGGATAATGTAAATATAGTAAGGGGGAAATTAATAGCATCAGATAATAACACGAGAATAAAGTGACTGATCACTGTTTGGTTGCAATGAATGGATTTAATGTATGTGGGCATATTTTGTAAAATGTACAATGTGTTAATTAGTAAAGAAAAGTATAAGTCATATAAGTAAAGGAACAACAAATTCACAATATTTTAACAATTATTTCTCACAAAAAGATCACAATGACGGTAGAAGAAAGGGGGCAAAGAAAACAAGAATGAGACAAGAGAAGTTTTAACCTCAATCAGCAGGAAAATGTCTTTCCTCATAGAGAAAATTGCCTCTCTCTGATAATCGCATTAATACCAACGGATCTTAGTTAACCATTAGCCTTTATGAACTTGACCCCTTTCAGGTTGAAACTCATCATTTTCTTTTTCATGAAAGTAAAAGACCTCTGGGCATTGTCTTTGACTTTCCATTCAATTGCCAAGAAGAGGGTTACTTCATTTTCTAGGTACATCATAATCAAAGTTGATGGTAACAGGCAACAGTGACAGAAAGGAAGTCAGGATTCAGACAAAGAAATAGAAGAAGCTCATTGAAACAAACTATAAAAAAACAGGCGGTAGGAAGGTGTCACATGAAAAGAAAGACTGACATATAAAAAAAGGACAAGTAAAGCCAGATAAAAAGACTCCGAATCAAAGAAATAAAATGAGAAAAGAGTAGAAAGAAATGGAATAAAAGAAATTACAGTTAGCTCTAACAGAAAAAAATAAAGAATCTAAAAATGCACGGAAGACAGTTGGAATAAAAAGTGAATGTAGTTACCAGTTTGAAAAGGAAAATCGGCAAAAATAAATTCTAAAAGAAACAAAAAATGTGCAAATACACGTTATACTAGCATTGGCATTTGTATAAAGGAATAGTTAAAAACCCTGTTCAGAAATTTTTGTCCACTGTCATACTGGGAAGAACACAATCATGAGTAGCTTATGTCTCTACAATATACCTATCAAGTAATGATTTCCTAAAAAATTATCTAGCCATTTAGGTAGTTCATGAGGTAAATGATCTCAGACATTGCTAAGATGCACTTGTAGCTCAGAGAAATAAGGCAAAACAAAGATCAGCTGAAAGTCTAGCTTTTACTTTCATCTAAACTTAGTGACACACACACAAAACAATCAAACTGCTCTAAGATATAAATACGATCTCGCATTTCTATAAGGAGATTAAAATGACCCCTAAATTATGAATATTTTCTTCACTGTTCTTATAGTACACATTTTCTATTTAACATAAAGACTATGGCATCACATTTAGCCAGCCAATAGTTTATCGATACCTGATAGACACTGTTTTGTTCTTTCATTTTCTAATAGAGAAAAAACACAGGAAAAATACCTCTGTCCCCTCTGCTTTGTTTTTCAGAGAAGTACAGTGGATATAGCAGTTAAGAGTTCTGGTTGTATAGTTAGACCCTTTTGGGTTCAAACCATACCTTCTCTACTTACCAGCTGTGTGATCTTGGTCAAGTTAATTAACCTCTACAAGTCTTTATTTCCTCATAGGTAAAGTAGAGATGTTTAAAATACTATCTGCCTTGCATTCCTCCCAGTGTTGTTTTGAGAACTAAGTAGATATAATGTAGCTTAAGTGCTTAGCATGGGGACTGGCACAGAGAAAATACTATCTGCCCTGCCGTTACTGCCATTATCCTTATGCTACTTGTCCAAGTCACACTCCAGGGATAATTTATGTTTACTGCATCATGCATCACTTTTCTTCCCATAGATAGAAAAAACTGAAGTGCTCTAATCCTGGCAACAACTTTCATAGCCCATCACATCTCCACGTTATCACTGACATCATCTCCACCAAATACTGAGCACTGACACACATAACTTTCTAGAAGCACTTTTATCTCCTTCAGAATTCAGTTTAAGCTGCTGAAATAATATTCTTACCTTGGTAAGTCACTCGAAATACACTTGTCAATTGGGATCACGGTGTCCCCACGGAAGGCACCTTCAGGACTGCTGGGCTGTCATCCCTCCACGGCTTCAGTCAAGGGTGATAAAGAAGACGGAGAAACTGCTGCTCTGTGATCTTCTGTTTCTGTGTTTGCCATTGTCAGCTAAGAATAAGGAACAATGTTATTCTATTTAAAATGCAGAATCCTCCTGAGTTACAAATTGAGGCTGGGCATTGCTCACGATTTACTTCTCGTCATGTTCCAGACCACGCAGCAGTCAGTAGACGTGAAATCTCACTAGAAATGGACAGAGATAAGAGCCTAAAGGAAGACAGAACCATGAATCTAAGTCTTTGATTGGTATAATCCTATTTAAGAAAGAAAAAAATGATAATTTGTTGCAAAGTATTTTAATTTTTGCTGTTTACTAGAAAATGGCTTATATACAAGCAAACTTAATGTGAGGACTATGTTCTTAAAAAGTGCAGCTGTGTTTTTTGTTTTTGCTTTTGTTTTGTCTGCCTTTCATTCTTTCCTTTTTGGGAAGCTACCTTCCCCAATTCTGACGGTACTGTTGATTACATGGCCTTGCTTTCCAGGCAGAAAAGTGAGTGTGTCCAAGGCTAGCCAATCCAAGTGCCCCCTTCCCCACGCACAGCGACTGGTAAATCAGAGTCCAGTGAAGAAGAGACAGTAGTGCTCCATTCTCTGGGATTGCCAGCCTTAAGAACAGGGTAAATCTCCACCACTGAGAATAAAGCCAAAACAGAGGAAAGCAAGGGCAGGAGATGGAGAGAGAAAAAGTGAGAGATTCCTGATGACAGCATTTGAATCCCTGAAACCAGCTATTAAAACAACCACATCTCCTGAGTTTCCTGGGTATGTGAGCCAACGGATTCCCTTTTTTGCTTAAACTTGTTTGAGTTGGGATTCTCCCATCTGCAACCTGGAAATCTTGAGTAATGCACACAGAAAACCTAAATTTTCTTAACACCAAAATAACATGTCCACAAGAAATAATGTCAATGAGCATTATAGGGTCCTTTCCAGGGTGTAATCACCCACTCAGGATGCTGATAAAAATGGCTATGAAGGCTCGTCTCTGATGTGTCCCACTACGGAGGAGTCCTACACCAAGGGGGAGTCCCAAGGTAACATGATATATCACTACTATGGGAAAGATATTACTTATAGGGTAATAAAAAATACTACTTTCACCTTTTTACGCTATTCTGAAATAGAAGCATTCATTCACCCACAGATTATCTACTGAGCACCTACTTGGCAATGTTCTAGGCACTTAGAATTCTTCAGTGAATAAAGCAGGAAAAAAGTGTGCTCTGGTGGAGCTTACAAACTAGTGGGGGGAGATGATAAACAATAAACATAATAAATAAGTAAATTGTAAGATGTTAGAAGGTGAAAAAAGCTATGGAGAAAAATTGATAAGGGAAGTTAGGTTAGAAGTATGGAGATGGAGGGAACTGCAATTTTCAATAGGTTTGTCAGCATAGGCCTCACTGAGGTGGTAACATCTGGGCAAAGATCGGAAAGAGGCAAGGGAGTGAGCCATGCAGTATCCAGGGAGGAGCGAGAAGGCCCTAAGGTGGGGTGCACCTGGCAGGAGTGAGGAACAGCAAGAGCAGATGAACAGATGGACAAGAGGGGATGTAGCTGGGATGGGGTTAGAAAGGCAACGGGGGGGGGGGGGGGGTGGAGATAACAGGGCCTTGCAGGACCCTGTTAGGACTTTGAGGGAATTAGAGAGCCCAGGGAATGTTTGGAGCAGGGGAGTAATATGATTTTTTTTAAAAGATAATTTTGGCTGGTTTGTTAAAAATGCATCAAATTCATCAAAATCACTGCATTTCAATATTCTAATCTGTCCATATATTAATATCTCCTAATACTTACAGAAACTCTTTGTAGCAGAGACTGCCAACTGTCTGCCAATACCCATCCCTTCCCTTTTCTACAATACTAGAATCTCTGATTTTTAACTGAGGCATAGGGCTGCCCAACACAAAGATTGTTTTCCAGTCTTCCTTGCAGCTAGGAAGGGCCATATGAATAAGTCTGTCCAATGAAATATTAACGGAAATGACCAAAGCAAGAGAGTTCACTCTTCGTTTTCCTCCTTTCTGCTACCTAGAACGAAGACGTGATGGCTGACAGTGGCTTGGTCCTCTTTAACTTTGATATGATGGTAGGTATGAAAGCCATGCCCCAAGGAGGACAAAGAAGTTTAAATCTCTGACAACACGGAGTACCATACCAACCCTGGATTACCTACTTCCAGAATTTTACCCAAGAAATAAACTTCTGGCTTGTTCAAAACAATGTTCATTTGGGTCTTTGTTACTTGCAGTTGAACCTAATCCTGAAACTCCTGACACTCCTTGAACTAAGTTACTTTCAAGAACCTATAACATATGGTATTGGCTTAGAGCAGGGAAATGGGAAGAACAGTACAATGGCTTGGAAATCTAAATTTAATTGAGAGTCCCATAATTTGGGGTTTGGGGCCTTTTGGATTCAACAAGCCTTCACAATTGCATGAGCCATTTCCTTAAGTAAATCTCTCTCTCTCTCTATATATATGTTGACATCTATATATACAATATACATACATACATATCTATCTATATACATACATTTCTTTCTCTCTATATACACATATACACACACACACATCCTGTTGGTTCTATTTCTCTGGAGGACCCTAAAACCCCTCTTTCAAAGACCACGCCAGCCTGCAAGGATGAGCTGGAATCAGCCAGAAAGACTTTTCTGAAGCATGGACGAGTAGAGTCAGTCCACCGATGGATGCAGTGGGATCAGTAGTGGTGATCTGGATCAGCAAGACGCTGTGGCAACCGCAGCAATACCCACAGCACCAGCAGCACCAACAGACAAGTGACCACACCCAGGGCTCTTCTTCATTTGGGAAAGGGCATCTGGAGGACTTCTATTTTGAACTACAGTTAACTGCTAAGGTTCTTAGATAATCTACAGAGACAGGAAGCTCAAAGAGTATGATACTAGCCTTGCTGGTAATTAAGCATATGGAAGAATAAAAGAATGATGACCTAACTTACACTCGCAAGTATTATGGAAGAGTACATACCTGTTTTACATAAGAGAAAGATAATGTTTTTCTCTGCCACTTTATAGCCATATGACCTTGAGTATTATAAGTTTTCAGTCCTCTCCTCTGCAAAACCAGGTTATCCACAAGGTTAGGAGGAGTAAATAAAATGGTGAATGTGAAAGTGTTTGGCACACTGTTCGGCATGTGGTAGACATTCAGTAAATGTTAGGAGAATCTGAATCTACTTTAAAAGAGAAGAGGTATTTCTCTCTACATAGTTTAACACGAGAAGGCACTTTCCTCTGCCCAGGTTTCCTCTGATATTCCAACCAGAGGCCAAAAGGATGCTGGCCTTCACACTCCTCCTCTAAGCTCCTCACAGCGGGACGCTGAGGTTCTCTTCCAAGGCTCCATAACAACCACGGTCTGTTCAGTTCTTTCACAGGCTGAGTATCATCTAATCGAGGAATGCTTACAAGTGAAATCAAGCTGTGTATTGCACAGCAAAATTATATGATTAGAGAGTAAATCACCTTGCAGAACAAAATCCCTTGACGGTCCTGGTGTGTTTATTATAAAATTCAATTATTAAAAAAATAAAATTGGCACTGAATTATTCAAAAATCTCTCTTGAAATATATCAGTAGTATTACTTTTTACTTAGGCATGATTACAATCCTAATCTTCATCAAAAGAGGTAATCATTTTAGTGATGGGTCTACTTTTTTTCCTCCATGTAAAATACTTTCAGGATGCTTTTAGGTGGAATGCGTTAGGTAAGTATGAAATCATTAGCATTATTAAATGCAATATTTCTTCTGTAATGTTACTATAAAAACAGTGTCATCGTCACTAAAAGTAGAACATATTAACAGGTTAAGTAGAATATTCAGAATACAATAGGTTTGCAGACAACATTCCTGCACATTACTAATTAAATGAGAACTAATTGTTAATTAGAAATCAAAGAAATAAAAATGTGTTAATTTTAGTTTGACACTAAATACTATGGTATTTTAGCAGAGTACAGATAAAGGCCCTGCCTTATGCTTTATTAACACACATAGTTTAACTGACACACTGAAAAATCACACTTTTTCTTTACTTCCCATCTCTTAGTAATTTTACATGAACATAAGGATTCCCCTCATACCCACCCCTTGACCTGCTCTCCTTCCTCTTTAAAAAGGCACTGGAGTTCAAGTGGAGATGAGCCTAGACTCTGGAGCCAGAGTGTCCAGCTGTACATCCCTGCTGCCCACTTCAGACAAGTTACATAACCTCTTTGTGCTTCAGTTTCTTCATCTGTAAAATGGGCTTAAGAATAGTAGCTACGTCATAGAGTCGACGCACTTGGCACATAGCAGGTACCATGTGGATAGTTTTAAGCAAATCAATTTTCAGATCCTTGCTGTTCATCTACATGCTTTCCTAAAACGTGTTTGCCCAAGAAGCTGCCTGTCTCAACTACAGTGTGTCCTTGTAGAGTCTCCATTCTCTCATTTTACAAAAGCAGGGCATTTCTCCTATGCCCATTCCAGGGCCTCAAACCAAGGGACAACTCCACAATTCCTTTAACGACAAAACTATAAGTGCCCCCCACCAAGCTGTATCATTAATATATACATTTCCAATAAATCTTACTTTTTATATTTAATAAGTATAAAAAATGGTAATATAGACATGCTGTTTTGAATAATTGTGTACTAAACATAATTATAATAATGAACACTCAATCCTGAGGAAAGTTTTCAACACTTACAACCTTATGGTCACAGGACATTTAAAAAATGTGTTGTTGTTATATGATAGAGTGGCCTATAAAAGGTTTTCAAGCATTAAAAGATAAAATTCTATGGAAGAAATGGAGTGGAAATACAAGTTTAAGGAGCAAAAGAAAGGATGGAAAATTTCCAGCTGCTGGAGAAGAGCTTGTTAATGGTTTTAATGTTTATAAATTCCTACAGCATTCAGGTCAGGGGCAAGAAATACACCACAAACCTGTGACATCTTGTCACGCAGGTAACCAAGGAAGCTATCAGACGTAGGTGGGACATGTCAACTTGAAGAGAATCCCACTGGCCACAGACAGACCACTCTGACCATAAAAATAATGTAAAAGATTGAAACATTGAACTAATAAATACACACAAGTACCTATAATACTAAAATAAAAATTTAAAATTTCTTTATCTCATCATTCCCCTTTGGAGATTGCCAGGCACCAACTTATTGTTCTGAAAAATGACAAATGTACTTTCCTGCTTCCCTGAATAGGCTATAATTCAGGATAACCAAATAGATGATTAGAGAAAATTCTTCCTCAGAGAACAATCATAGCTAATACATGTAGATGGAATAAAAGAACTAGAAAATCACCGTTGTGTAAACCCTAATGAAATAAGGGATCCAAAAAGAATGTTTGTCCAGGTAACGTCTGTCATTCTTAGATGAACGAGTGATGGGAGAGCTATAAGAGACGTATCTGGCTGATACCACTTACACCACTGATCCATGTTGATGTCACTAAAATAGGACAACCAGAAATTGTTTTCCGTATGTGATTCCACACAGATTATAATCCCAGGACATAGAATGCTGTGAAGCATTGCTGCCACAAACATTCAATGTAATCAAGTCTCTACATCTAACTTCTAGTTTATGAGAAGTATGGGAGGTAGAGAAATGTTAAATGACATGGCATGAAAATAGGGAGGAGGGAGAAAGGTTACAAATGAAAGGAGACTTAAGAATCATTGGTGGCAAGTCAACCAAATGCAATGCATAAACCTTATTTAGACCCTGATTTGAACAAACCAACTTTAATAAGACATCCATTTTTGAGGCAACTGGTGACATCTGAACACAAACTAGGTATTATTGATATTAAGGAAATTATTTTATTGGGAATGAATAAATGGTATTGTAATGATAAATATTATCTGTTAGATATACAAATCAAAGTATTTGTAAGTAAAACATGATGGGAATTTGCTTTAAAATATTCCCAAAAGAAAAGTGGAAAGGAGTATAGACAAGAATACCAGGAAGCTGAAGGTTATTGAACTTGGGTGAAGAGCACCTGGGAGTTCGTTTCACTATTTTTCCTTTTCCGTGTGTTTGAAAATGTTCATAACAAAATGTTTTTTAAAAATCATATGGAATTTCTATTTTATTAGATTCATTTAAAAGACTGATATAACAATTTTATTTTAAAATGTCAACGTTCATAGTATACCAGAAATTACATCTTTTTTGAGCCAGCCCTGATGGCCCAGTGGTTAAAGTTCGATGTGCTCCATTTCAGCAGCCCAGGATCGGTTCCCAGGAACAGAACCACACCACTCGTGTGTCAGCAGCCGTGCTGTGGTGGCAGCTCACATAGAAGAGCTAGAAGGACTTACAACTAGATTATACAACTAGGCACTGGGGCTTTGGGGAGAAGAAAAAGGGGGGGAAGATTGGCGACAGACGTTATCTCCAGGTGAACTTTCCCAGCAAAATTACATCTTTCCCAACTACGTAAGCTAAAAATGAGAAATTTTAAATGTCAACTTAAAAGTGTGCCAGAAAATATATTTTTCAAAATTTTATTAGGGAGTACATGAGCAAAAACATTTGAAGGTCCGTGTTCTAGACAAGAAGTAGCTCCGATTTCAGCTTTGAGTAAGGAGGAAACTCAGGTAGGACACGCTGACACGGACACCCTCCTACTCCTCTCCCAGGTAAAGTGGGATTTGCTCAGTTTTCCTGGGTTTGCCGAGGAAGGCCCCATTCCAGGGGTGATTCAGGTTCTCATAATTCCTTCATTGTAGACCAAGTGCTTAAGATTGCCATAGAATCACTGTAATTTAACACTCCTTTCACAGCTTGTTCTGGTTCCTAAACCAGAGAGTGATGATCAGATGCATTAGTTCAAAATCCTAGATGGCGAGGGTGCGTTACTGCAGTTTAAAGCAAATAGTACTGTCAAATGGAAAATGACCTCGATGTGACCGTAGCCGCTGAGTACACACCAGGCAAGCTGATGCAGGGGGCTCACAGACCAAATGAAAGTGCTCCATTCCCACAGTTTACTAACAAGTTAAAAACATACAACAGTAAACAATAAAGTAAGCTAACCAACTTAGGATAGGGTGCGAGTGGCAGGACCATGCTATCTGAGTCCTGGGTCATGATAGTCACATGCTCTGCTCACATCAGCCTTTCCTGTGAGGGTGTGTTATGAGGACCAGAGTTGACCTTTGAGCCAGCGGCACAGACAGAAGGTATCAGGGATCAATAGCACATACTTGCTAATGGCAGAGACAAAGAGGCAGGTGTACCTGGCCAAAGATGTAGGTTGTCAGTTAACTTGGTGAAGAGCTATGGGTTTTATTTCATTTCTTAGGCACAGCACTGTGGGCCAAAATGGGACCATACTGGATGTCATCAGTAGCTGGCCAATTTAGGGATGACACAGCTGTCAGCCCAGAAGTCCAAGAGCATGACTTAGTCTTTTTATCTTTCTATTGAATAAGTAAGCATTTGTCCATTCCATCATATATTCCATTTATCCCATTTGTCTTGGTATGTTTTATAGGTTACTAACTCACTTTCTATGTATATTTAGTATATCTTCTGAATTCTGCCTTTCTCGAACCACTTGCTTACTCGTATCTATACTTAATACATCTTATGAATTTCACCTGTATCTCATAAGCTACTAGCTTACTTACTCCTATGCTCAACATTTCTTATGAGTTTCATCATTCCATTTGTTTTCTTATCTTGTATGGCAGAACTGAATATTCAAACTCACATTACATGATGACTTCCAGTGAGTTGGAGATATAGGGAGCAAAGGAAAGCATGCATGTGGGAGATAGGCACAAGTGAAGACAAGAAACATGGGATTGTCACCATCTTAAAAGGCTTCATGTGCAATTATACCAAGGTTGCAGGATACAAGGTTAATACACAAAAGTCAATTACGAACAAGTGGAATTTGACATTAAAAACACAATACCACTTACATTAGCCCCCTCCAAAAAAAGAAACACTGAGATATAAATCTAACAAAATATGTAGAAGATCTACATGAGGAAAACAAAATTCTGATGAACAAAATCAAGGACGAACTAAATAAATGGAGAGATGTTCCATGTTCATGATAGGAAGACTCAGTATTGTCAAGATGTCAGTTCTTCCCAACTTGATCTGGAATGCAGTCCCAATCAAAATCCCAGCAAGTTATTTTGTAGATATCGACAAATGTATTCTAAAGTTATACGGAGGAGCAAGAGACCCAGAATAGCCAACACAATACTGAAAGAAGAAAACAAAGTTAGGAGACTGACACTACCAGACTTCAAGACTTACTACAAAGCTAAGGTAATCAAGACAGCGTGGGGCCAGCCCTGGTGGCCTAGTGGTTAAGTTCAGCCTGCTCTGCTTCGGCAGCCTGGGTTTGGTTCCTGGGTGTGGACCTGTACCACTCATCTGTCAGTGGCCATGCTGTGGCAGTGGCCCACATACAGAAAGAGCAAGATTGGCAGCAAATGTTAGCTCAGGGCAGATCTTCAGCAAAGAAAAAAACATACATTGTCTTTGGGCTGGCCCCACGGCCTAGTGGTTAAGTTCAGCACACGCTGCTTCAGCAGCCTGGGTTTGGTTCCAGGAGTGTACCTATGCCACTTATTGGCGGCCATGCTGTGGCAGTGATCCACATACAAAATAGAGGAAGATTGGCACAGATGTTAGCTCAGGGTAACTCTTCCTCAAGCAAAAAGAGGAGGATTGGCAATGGATGTTAGCTCAGGGCGAATCTTCCTCAGTAAAAAGAAAAAAAATATGACAATGTGGTATTGGCAAAAGAATAGACAAATAGATCAACGGAACAGAACAGAGAGCCCAGAAATAGATCCACATAAATACAGTCAACTGGTCTTTGACAAAGGAGCAAAGGCAAAACAATGGTGCAAAGGCAGTCTCTGCAACAAATGGTGCTGGAACAACTGGACCTCCACGTGCAAAAAACGAATCTAGACACAGACCTCACACCCTTCCCAAAAATTAACTCAAAATGTTAAACATAAAACTATAAAATCCCTAGAAGATAACAGAGGAGAAAACCTAGAAGACCTTGGGTATAGCAATGACTTTTCAGATACAACACCAAAGGCATGTTCCATGAAAGAAATAACTGATAAGCCGGACTTTATTAAAATTAAAACCTTCTGCTCTGTGAAAGACAATGTCAAGAGAATGAGAAGATAAGCTGCAGAGTGGGAGAACAGATTTGCAAAAGACACATCTATTAAAGGTCTGTTATCCAAAATATACAAAGAACTCTTAGGACTCAATAATAATGATAAAAAAGACCCAATGAAAAAATAGGCCAAAGACTTTAACAGACACCTCACAAAAGAAGATGGCAAATAAGCATATGAAAAGATTTTCCACATCATATGTCAATGGGGAAATGCAAATTAAAACAACAACAAGATACCATTATACGTCTATTAGAATGGCCAAAATCTGGAACACTAACACCAAATGCTGATGAAGATATGGAGCAACAGGAATTCACTGCTGGTGGAAATGCAAAATGGTGCAGCCACTTTGGAAGACAGTTTGGTGGTTTCTTACAAAACTAAACATACTTTTACTATGTGATCCAGCAACCGTACCTCTTGGTATTAACACAAAGGAGGTGAAAACTTATGTCCACACAAAAACCTGCATGTGGATGTTTACAGTAGCTTCATTCATAATAAAGTTGCCAAAAGTTGGAAGCAACCAAGATGTCCCTCAGTAGGTGAGTGGATAAACAAACTATGGTACATACAGAATATCATTCAGCGCTAAAATGAAATGAGCTATCAAGCCCTAAAAAGACATGTAGGGTCCTTAAATGCACATTACTAAGTAAAAGAAGCTAATCTGAAAAGGCTGCACACCGTGTGATTCCAACCACATGACGTTCTGGAAAAGGCAAAACTACAGAGACAGTAAGAAGGTCAGTGGTTTCCAGGGGTTGGGGGTGTGGGAGAGAGGGACGCATAAGCAGAGCACAGAGAAATTTTAGGGCAGTGGAAATACCCTGTATGATACCGTAACGACAGACACACGTTGTTATACATTTGCCCAAACTCACAGATTGTACATCAGCACGAGTGAACGCTAATGTAAACTATGGACTCTCAGTGATAATTACGTGCCAATGTGGGTTAATCAGTTCTAACAACTGTACCACTCTGGTGGGGTATGTTACAACGGGGGAGGATATGCCAGTGTGGGGGCAAGAGTTATATGGGATATCTCTCTACCTTCCTCTCAATTTTTCTGTGAACCTGAAACTGCTCTAAAAAAATAAAGTCTTCATAATAATTTTTTAAAAAGGCTTCAGGTCATTGTTCTCCAGTTTCCAGCACAGATAACTAGTAAGTATTTGAAAATCTTCAGGTAGAGTTCTCGGCAATTCTGCTAAGTCAGAGTGTTTATCAGTCCCTTGAGGCCGACTGCAGCATTCCTGCAGTGGAATACTGTTTCCTGCCATCTGACCTGGCCTCAAGATTTAACTGCCATTAACCTCCCCCGGTGCTGAAACAACATCGTCTCCACACGAGAGTATTAGCCCTTAGGCCCTGTGGTTGCAGCTGCAGGTGCATTAAGACACTGTCGAGGTAGACAATGGCCCTTAGTTCAGGAGATCATGTAAGGTGCTGCTACACTCAAGCTTATCAGGAGACACCAGGGAATTTGTCCTCTCAGACGGCTCATTGTGTAAGGGCCCATCGCCCACCGAGCTGGTCCAGAAGGCTGACCGTTCAAGTCAGTGAAGGAAGACTTTTGATTTCCTCATTAAATCTACCTTTTTGGTGTTGTATAAACATGTAAATTATATATTAATGACCTAGATTGCTAATTATTCTTTTTAAAGTTAATTTTGTGACAATAAAAATATAGCTTACTGTAGAAGTCTATTCTTCCATAATATAGTAGTTGTATTCCTGAGGAAATTTGTGTCATCAAAACTCATTTTATAAAAATAATAGCCCGACTGCATTAAAAAAAAAGCAAGGAGGTTAAGCACTGGCATTCCAGGCTCACGAATCACTTATTTTTCCTGTTGGAATTCCACTGAGAAAGGTTTTTGCTGTTTGTCTTGTTCCAAGAGCTGTAATTCTCCCAGCATACAAACTAAATGTCCCAAGATAGACCCCGCATCTGGCCCTGCCTTCCTCCCGCTACAGAACCGTAGTTAGCAGAGCAGGTCCTGTGTATTCTCGCCACTTCACTATCCTAGTATTTGACAAATCAAGTTTACTTAAACATAAACAAGGCATCTTTGTGGTCCTCCAGATGCCTTCTCCCTAAAACCACTTTGCTAATTCCTGATCCTATCGTCTATCCATTCAATCATTAGTATTGACTGAATACCCACTATTTCCAGACCTTAAAAAAAGGCAGTAAACTCAATGCTGAACAAGACAATATTGTTCCTCCACTAGCTGAATTTTCACTATAATGAATGTAAACACAATTTTAATTAACTTGTCTTATTAAAAACAATTTGAATGGTGATAACTGGGGTTATTACAGAAATGCTCATATTAAGATTAGAAAGAAAAGTATAAAAAAAATAAATCCCTTACAATCTCCTACCCTTGGAGTAAGCTACCATTAAAATTTTTGAATATTTGTTTTCAGATTTTCATTTATGACTTTATAGGGATACAGTCTTTGCTTTAAACAAAAGTGTGGCCACATTAAATACACAGTTTAAATACAGCTGTGTTCACTTAATGAGAATATCCCTGCGTTACTAAACATTTGTTGAGAACACAATTTTTTTACTACCTGTTAATATCTTAGCTACTTGTTCTAAACACTTCTAAATGCCTCCCATTGTAAATAAAGCTGTGGTTCCTGCACACACAGCTCTGACGAAACCACTGAATAGTTCCTTAAGAAGCTGTAGAAGTTCCATTCCCGGATCAAAGTCTATGAGCAACTTTACAGCTGTGTATGTGTGTTTCCAAATTGAACTGCTTTTTAGAAATGTGCCAACTTCTAAAACTCCAGAAACATTACCTGGAAGCTCATTTCAACAGCACTCACTACAAGAATAAAATATTATTTCTCAACCTTGCCAATTTTAGAAAAATTTTCTAAGTGGTAGAGAACATTTAATTTTTAAAATTGTCATTATTTAAATTTTTCATCATAATACTCAAGGAGGATATCAAAGGATAATCAGTGAAATTTTATGGATTATAAATTATTTAAAGTCTACTTACAAAACCATCTAATTAAAAGAAGAAATTCCCAAAATGTAGAATATATGTTAAATTTCCAGATATTTTAAGATAACTGAGTTCAAAATATCTAATTAGCCCCATGCCCCCTTTCCCATACACTTATGAGAACATATCCAATTATCTTGAAAAAGGCAATTAAAATTACTATTAATAATCTTAATACTAGGACATGTTATAATTCATTTGATAATTACATTTCCCACAAAGATACTGTCAACATAAACTGTGAAACTGCAGATCCATCCTGTTTACAAGAATCAGAGACAATATGCTCACTATTCTGTTGTACTTAAACGTTGTATTGCAGTTTCTCTTAACAGGTAATACGTGACATGAAACATGACTGATTTTATGCTTCATAATTTCCATTCTGATGTTTAACATTAAGAAATTATATTTATGGATCACACATGTCAGAAAACAGTTTAAATAATTAAACTAAGAAAAATAATAGCAACCATGCCTTTCATTTTAAATACAAAATATAAATCTTTTGCTCATAGATATTTAAGAAGCATCTGCAATCAGAAGGGCAAACTATTTACATTTTCTTATTTATGTAGCTAGCATTAAGTATTTTGTCTAAGTGTTCATGCTTTATATTTTCAGAAATTTGTTATGACTCAAAATATTAAGTGATAAGAATAAGAAAAATGAAGAGACTACCTTTCAAGATTGACTCAGGAGTTTTAAAAACTATTTCTGTTCTTTATTCTGATTTTTATAACAAGGAAAAGAAAAATGTAATTATTTTGATTTTAAAAACACACTACATGAAAAGGTATCATTTAAGTTAGGCTGAAGTTTGCCTTATTTATTGTTATTTTTCTTCAAAAATATGCATTAGAATAAATATTTTTCTAAACGCCAAAGTAAATACATCGTTCTGGCATATTTCTTCTTTTGAAAAGGTGCTCTGAATCCTAGACAACATAAATACCAGGCAGTGTGGTGGTTACCATAGTAACAAGTAAATAGGAGCATAAAATATGTGCAATTTTTCAAATGTATACACTTTTTTCACGAACATGCATATTTTATACGTAAGATTATTCAACCCTTGCTTTAGCTCCCCTTTTAGAAAGAAAAACACTTAATTCCTTAGAAATAAAAGGTTATCACATAGCAATGGAGCAGGCTCAAGAAAGTTTGAAATGTTATAGGGGAAATCTTAAGATTTTTATGTCAATTTTCTGAAATGAAGAAAGGAAAAAAACTCCTTTGATTCTATATTACTTTGAAGGTCAGTTCTTTGGGTAAGGGTAAAAAGCACATAAACTTCTTTGGCTCCCAAGCTTGAAACTCTCTTTAATTCTGCATCAGTTTGTAGTGCGCCAGCATTAAATGCAGCCCATGACAGTGGAAACCCGAAAGCTCTGCTGATCACAAAGAAACACAAGAAGTTCAATGCTACCCCAGGAGCTGCTACTGGAATAAATGATCCAAAAATCTTTATACCAATGTGTTAAATTGGAGTTCAAAGAATTCTTTTCTTTCTCCTCTCCTGAAAAAGAGAACCTTTCTGTTCACAGGTACCCTAGAAGACACAGACTGTGCACTGACAAAGTGTTCTGAGTTTTACACTTGCAGCTTGATAGAATTTAACATGCATTTGACAGTCTGGAGAGGGAAGCAGTTCCATAGCCATGCTGGGAGTCTGAAAACTACACTGGCAAGCCAATCAAAGCAGAAAAGGAAAGCAGCTCAGTGATGACTGGGAAACAAACCCTTCAAATCTGATTACATAAATTTGGACTTCCAATTTGTTTCAATAACAACTACTATGTAACATTCTCCTGGACTGAGAATTTAAAAGTTTTAAAAGATCACCATCTAGACAGTGTGCCAAATGTGAGCGGACAAAACAGCGCTGTAGGTCTCCCCTTGCGCTCCCCCCTTGATAAAGAAACCTTGCGCTGTATTTGCTAAGGACGGACAGAACTAGCCTGCCATTGGTACATCCTCCTCACCCCCTTGCATGATCCTATTTACTTTACAGAAGAGAAATCAGTAATTTTTCCTGGGGAAGTCAGTCAATTTAAACTTTAAGGAGACAAAAAATTACTTAAAATAGTAGTCAAATATTTATGACTATCAAAATAGAACAGGTCACATGGATGATGTGATTACTGCAAAAAGAGAAAAGAATATCATCTTTTTATTCCTCTTCTCTCCCAATCCTTTTAAGTATTTCCCTCCGCTTTCACCATCTTAAAGTGATGGAAAAACGTCCCTGGAGAGTGGAAAAGGGAAAACATACCCAGATTTAAAACAAGGGGAAAATGATTTTTGTAATTAGGCAGCTTAGTTTAACCTGGGAACATACAATAACAAATTAAAACAATCAATCAGTAACACCTGAAGCATATAAAATACTGGAAAACAACCAACATAGTATTTTGAAAAGCCAAATATGCCAGATGAAGTTAGTATCTTTTTCTGATAGAATGACAGGTCATACTATCAAGTAAGACGTGAACAGTGTAACCTACTTCAGTATTGCACGCCTTTTTATTCCGTTCCTCAAGCCAAAACAGGAAAAACTGGTTTAGGAAGAAAAGAATTTGAAAACTGGCTTTGGTGGTAAACCCAGGGCTGTTAACCCAACTCCTCTCTCTTGAGGACCGGCTTCAGAACTGAGTCAACGCCCCTGCTAACGACTAGTAGGGAATCGCGGCCTACTTCACGCTGTAGCTCCGTCACATGAGACCCCTGAGATCTCCAAAACCTAAAAAATTTATTTCCTTAGTTTTCTTTCCAACTCGGTGACCTTTCTTTTCCCTAAGGATCTCAAATGACTTGTTGCTTTAACTAAGTCGTGCTGCACTGGGACAGGATATAAACCCACTTCAGGCAGAAATTTTGAGAGCGAAAGAGGGAACGCTTGGTGAATGAATGAAAAGGATCGTCTATGACTAGAGAAAGCGAGAAGTAACAAAGTGGTGTTTAAATATAAGCGCTCACAGAAACACTCGAAATTGAAGTGTATGAAGAATAGCTTTATCTGCTTAGAGAAGGGAGATGATGTAAGAAGCCTCTGTCATGAGACTGTGGGCTGAGCACAGGGTGTCAGAAGCTCAGCTGGGGAGGAAAGAGGCCCCACCAGGAAGGGAAGTCCAATGTTTGGTCTGATCAGGCAATCCAGACAAGAGCCAACATTGTGTTGAACTGAGCTGCCTAGTGGACGTGGAGAATTTTCCCAACCTCTGTTACTATTTAAAATAATAAATTACGTGTCTTAGAAAAAAATTTGGTCACTGAATTGTTGGTTTACTGTGGAAACCATCAATCATGGATGCTTCCAAACTGGAGAGGGAAGAGTGCCCATCGGGCGTTATTCATATTAGGGCACCGAGGAGCAAGTCGGGGCACGGAACTGCCACCAACCTCTCCCTCCTGCTCCCAACACAAGGCAGTTGCATCCTTTTCTTTCACTCTTACCTAGGACATTCCAGAAGGTTTTGTGGAGATATCTACATTATGAAAGAATTTCGCCAGATACAACTCCCTTCATTTTATAACTAAAAAACAGTAAGAACAAAGGAAAAATACTTAAATTTACCAAGACAAGACTACAATCAATAATTTACTTATTTTAATAACTGAAGAAAATAAAACTAAAGAAAATAGTTTTGTAGCTCAGGAGACATGAAGGCAGGGCATTGTAATGGAAAGATAATGGAACTGGGCCAAGAAGTTCTGAAGTTCTGATCTTAGGTTTTGGGCCAGACCTGGAGTAAATCCTAAACTTCCTGGGGTTTGTTTTCTCTGCCTAAAAATAGATGTGGAGGAATGGTAGAATGACGTAACTCTAAAGTTCCTCTATCTCTAAAATTTTAGCCATTTAGTAGAAGAGTTTTCACACATGGGAGCTAAGGTGGTGTAACAGAAAATACAAAAGATGTGGAGCCAGCTGACTTGAGTCTGAATTTTGCCTCTGTCCCTTCCCAGTCTTATTTCCTTATGTGTAACAACAGCATCTGCCTTACCTACTTTATAGTATTGTTATATAGATCAAATGAGAAAACACATAATGTGTGAAAGTGCTTGTTAAGTATAAACATTAGTCTTCTTTTTTTCTTCTTTTTTTGCTGAGGAAGATTTGCCCCGAGCTAACATCCATGCCAATCTTCCTCTATTTTGTATGTGGGTCACTGCCACAGCATGGCCACCAAAGAGTGGTATAGATCCACGCCCAGGAACAAAACCTGGACCACCACAGAAGGCACCAAACTTAACCACTAGGCCACAGGGCTGGCCCTGATAAACGTGAATCTTCATTTTTCTATTTAGGTCAGCAGCCTGCACTATCTAAGAAAAAAATTTTAGATGTGATGGAATGTGTTCCAGAGTCTCCTTGTCATCAGAGAAGATGCAGTTATTCACAATTTACGACTTAGGAATGTTGGTTTCCTCAGCTGTTGATTTGCTAACAGTGTCATGGTTGGACAGCCCAGGTTGCTACGAACTAAGGTATGAGTAGCTGTTCTCTGTCATGGGAAAAATATGTAAGATTTCCAAACCATTCCTGTAACAAAAGAATGGGGTAATCTGCCCAAAAGTCAAGTAGCTATGTTGGCTGGTTATGTTAGAAGTGGAAAGAGAAGAAAAGGAGAATTGGTGGGGCCATAGAAAGGATCAACTTAAAGTCTAGAGCAAGACTAAAATAAAGGACACCAGTAGAAAGGAGTGGAGGGCACTGGGAGTCACCATCCTGATTCTGTAGAGTGTGCCTGCTAGACCTGCTCTACAGATGGAGGAGGTCCCCGTGAAACAAATCCTGACAGGTCATCAGACATAAAGAAGAATATATTGGGAAAGCTTAGCCAGTAAAAATATTAAGTTGGACTACTAAAGGCTAGGGTCTTGATCCTTTTCACTGATAATCTGCCATTATCACTATGGCATCTGACTTTTCCCTGAGTAAATATGTAATGAATTTCAGATGGCTCTCCTCAACTTTCCAGAACATCAGAATTCATTTGTGGGGACCTGGCACTTTTACTTTTAATATATATAAAATAAGGAGAGTGATTTCTAAGAAGCATGAAAAAAATATGCTTTTATTGATTTATAATCACATTATCATATAGCGTATGACATTCATAAATAAAGATGGATCTAGGATGCCTTGCCTCTCCAGGAGATGGTGTGCCACAGAGCCAAGCACAGAAAAAGGCCCAAAAGCTGGACTGAAGCAAGACATGGTCTTATTAGTGCTATGAAATTCAACTCAATTCATTAAGTATGTATTGATCACCAACTAATATCTACAATTAGAGACATATCAAAATATAAATTAATTTACTTCAGTGAAATTGATCCAAATCCATTTCTTACCATTTCAAATGCTTTAAGTTTGTCAGTTCTCCCTATACTGAAGACTGTTATCTAGTTTCTGGACCACCTTTGCTCCAAGTCCAAGGCTGGGAAGCAAGTAACAGCAGGACTTGAGTCCTGATCAAAGGCTTAGCCTCACCTATCTGAGGCAAGAAAGTGCAGAAGCAGGATACAGTGGGGACTAAGACCAAAAGAACTGTTACAGAGGACCCAGAAAAAAATCTCCCTTTACATCTGGTTACATTTTCTTATCTTACTTCTTCTTTTGCAGGATTACCAGTCTTTAACCCAAGACTAAGATTTTTTTCTAAGCATATTTTTCTCTGTATTGATATATCTGAATATTATTTATATGTACATCAACAAAATTCACTCTTATTTTCCAAATTAGATTTTTAAAATTCTGAACTTAAATATGTATATGTACAACGTACTATGGAATAATTTTTCCTTTTCTTGTACTGAAATAAAAAAACTTACTTAAGTCACCCCAATATAGATAGAAACTAAAAATAATTCATTTAATATTCATAGAGACTAACATTGCAGATCAGGATTTACACTACAAAGATTTAAAAAATCATAGTCTTTCAAATTAATATATCTGACTGTCTTTCTCTAATGCTCCTGTTCACCTGCAGCACCTCAGACAAGGTAATAATTTATGATAATCATATGAAAATATACAATTAATATTCATCACCTCTCATTCCTCATCACTTTAGATGATCAGTAATGCAGAGTGAAAATGCTGTCAGGTTTCTAATTGCTTTGTAATGGGCCTGAAACAGGGAAATCATTAAAGGCAAACAATCTGTCATTTGTCTGTTACATTAACTATCTATCACACAAAAAACTCATTAAATAAATTGCTAATGAGCTACGGAAGACTATACTCATGGTGCTTCTATGGTAGGTTAAAAAGTAATACCATGAATTGATTAAAATATTTTTAAAATATGATATTTTTGTAGAAATTCATCAGGAAACATCTATTCTTCAGTTTATTTTTTAAGCTGCGTGGTTTCATTATTTTGGCATCTAATCCATCATTGCAGAAATCCCCTTAGCATATAAGACTTGTTTTTCACCAGTCTCTAAACAATTAAACTGAAAGGTTGCAAAAAGAAGCTGAAATGCTAAATGTGTTTATGACTAGTAAACTGACAAAAATCATAAAAAATAGTATTATACTAACCCTGATGCTAAGTGAAGAATATATTTTAAAATTTGATTTTTACCCTCATATTTCCATGGATTTGAATTGTTGACTTTGCAACGCTTCATTCATCTTACATAATGCTATCATTATACAAAAATTATATTCAACTATTGAAATTGAGCATAACAACATTAAACTCTGCATAATAACATTAACTATTTTGAAATTTTTGAAGATTTAACTAACACTAAAATGTTTCATAATATTATTTCAAATAATTTTGGAGGGGAAAAAAATCATTTCTTTAAATGACTAGATCAAATTTTACATGTCCTTATCAATGCTACCTTTCTATATCAGGTGCTTAGTATTAAAGGAACCTACGATAATGACACTAATTTTGCTTTAAAAACAAAGAGTGTTTATAAACAAACACTCAGAAATGTTTTGTTGATCATACAGTCCAGCTGCATTTTATTTTAGAAAAAAAATCTGAGAGTAACAAAGATAGTGTTATTGATTATGTTTTCCATTCTGCTAAGGATGAATTAAATCATGAATTTATTTCTTAAAACATAAGAATCTTAGTAATAAAGTCAAACTTCCTACAAAATGCAGACCAATTTACCCCTATTGGAATACACACCAGTTTACAAACCTAACGCAATAGCGTGTTTAGCCAGGTGCCACGGTCGATACACACGAGCGAATTCTAGGTAACTTCAAAAGGTTTCCTAACACTCTGGAAACATCTTCATTATACTCTCTAATTGACTTAAACAGACTTCATAGCAACTGTTTAACACATTTTAACCCACAAATTAACACTCCTTGATCATTCAGATTAACCTTTCTTCTGAGTCAATTACATGACAAAAGAAAAAATAAACTTAAAAAAAATTCAGGTTTAAAAACTAAAATGTAAAGGAGAATGCTTTTTTAAAAAAATAGCATATAAATGCATATCACCACAGGGTTGGAAGAGATCGTTGAAAGGTTTCAAATTTCGAGGTAACTGGAAAGCTCACAGAAAAGCCAGAGGTGGGCACAAGAACAAAGAGAAAGGGGTAAAGAAGTGAATGGGGGAATAAGAAGTTGGAATTTATTATGGCTACCAAGGAGAAACAGAAGATGGATTCTATACAGTATCTTTAATAGGTTCACGGAAAGATTAAAACATCAGATATGAGGAAGCTAGGAAGACAGGAACGATAAGATAAAGGAACAGATAAGATAAAGACCACAAAGGGGTCTGAAGCAAGCGTGAAAGAACAGGACACAACTGGAGTTAAACAAACAAACCAGAAAAACACAGCAACAGGTGTGCTGACAGCACCAAGTATTTACCTCGGTCTCTCCTGCTCAGTGCACGGCCCTGCTCACACTCTGTGAGGGGTCACTGATGGTTACCACTGAAAAGACAAAAGAGAACAGAGTGATGACAACCAGTGAGGGAAAAAATGCAAACATGAAAAACCGTTTCTAAAAGATGAGGTAGGATTGTTCATTAGAGCTGATTCTCGATATTGTCTAAAGTTTTATGATAATCTGCCGAAAACAAAGAAAAACAGAAGTTTCTCCAATTCGAGGCATTCATCTCACTCCTCTGTCAAAGTGTTATTTAAAACTTAACTCTTCCCCACATCTTCCTGGAGTAGCCCCACTTTGACTCAAGGATCTCAGTCATTCCAGCAATCTGCCTTATTCTACTTGTGCGACTATGAGGCATTAACTGTCACAGCACCTGTATTCCCTCTGGCACAGCACTTCCCAGTTATTTCAGGCACCTGTGTAATTGTCTGTCCACCCAGATAAACTCTAAGCTTTCTAGAGGGCTCCAGCCAACCGTCTTGTGTCTCTTGCAACAAAGTGTGGGACACAGTAAACACCCAATAAATATGTGATGATTGAATGAATAAGTGAGTGAAAGCTATACACGTACCACATCATTGTGCATTTTTTAAAGCTCATCACTACTAATTCCTGGTACATTTTCTACCTTCCCAGTAGACTCTAAGTTGCTCTAGGGCTACCATCTAATTCCAGAGCATAACCATAACATTCAGTGGTCCTTAAAAACAAATACAGCTTAGTTCACTGACATGAAAACCTAAAAATAAAATACACAAGATCAAGGAAATTAAACAAGAGTTGGCAGTGAAACCAGGAGAAAGAACCAAGTAAATATAATCCTAGTATTAAGAAATAATTAGCAGAAGTACACTGTGTATATTGTGAATACTATCCATCAATAGGAAGCACAATTTACCAATACGACTCAAATTAAGAATTTGTTAATGTGTGGTGGACATTGAGTAGAATGTGATTTTTTGCTGTCACAACCACCAAGGGTCTTTAGACCCCTGCTATATCTATATCTAACTCTAGATATAGCACTCGATCAATCATGCTGAAGTCAATTATTTAATGCATGCCTACCTCGCTTATGTTAGATGCTGAGGACAAAGGAATTAAGAGATTTTTGCCCATGCTTTTAATTTATCCTGCAAACTAAACTATAGTTCAACAAACGTTTGAATTTGGTTTCATTTTTTCAACTCAATAGTTTGTGGCTTTCATTTGCTCCGTTTGGAAATTCCTAAAGTACTGCTATAAATTCTTAATGTTCAAATATGTCAAAACTGAGCAACAAATATTTCACATTAATAATAATAGCTAATCTTTACTGAGTACTTACTACTTTCAGGCAGTATTATCTCATTTAATCCTCACAACAAACCTATGAGAGCGATACTATAATTATTTCTATTTTACAGGGGAAGAAACCATGGCACAGAGATTGATTAACTTAAACTGTTCACATACCCATCAAGAGGCAGAGCCGGATTCAAACCTATGCAATCTGACTCCATAGTTTATATTTCTGCTATATTAGCTTTATATGAAATGGATAAGTTACCACCTTAAAATAAGATAGTGAGAAACAATCCTATTGTAGATACACATCATTAGAATTCCAGAGAATCTAGCAAGATAGCTCGTGCTCAGTTTCTCTGACAGGTGTTCCTGCCCTCATGGCTCCTATAATTCAGTTAGGGAATCAGAACATGCATTTAAAGTGTGCAGCAATACCCTGTGGGACAGGATACGTGCAAATGAGGAGTACAGACAGGACTCATTACGAAAGTTGAGAGGAGGAAGTAGTTTCTAAGGACCGGCCATCATAAAAGGCTTGATGGACGAGATGGGTCTTAAAGGAGGGATAAAGCTGATAGGTGGAAGCAAAGGACTAGGGTGTTATAAGCCAGGGGAACCATCTGAACAAAATTAGGGATGAAGTACCAAGAAAAGATCCAACTGTTCAAATGTTTCATGTATGGAGGTAATAGGTGATGAGGCTGGAAAACTAAGGTCCGTATTGGGGAGGTAACTGGATGCCAGGTTAAGGAGTTAGGACTTTCCTCTAGAACTGCCCTGTTCAATACCATAGTCACTAGTGAGATGTGGCTAGTGAGCACTTGAAATGTGGCTAGTCCAAATTGAGATGAGCTGTACAAGTAAAATACACACCAGATTTTGAAGACTTAGTATGAAAAAGAATGTAAACTCTCTCTTTAATAATTTTTATATTGATTACATTTTGAAATGATCATACTCTGGATACATTCGGTTAAATAAAATACATCATTTCACCTATTTCTATTTACTTTCCTAATGTGGCTACTGGGAAATTTAAAATCACATATGTGGCTTGCATTTATGGCTTACATTTTATTTCTATTGGACAGTACTGCTCTAGAAACTGAAAAAAAGGAAGATTAATGAGGAGTTCATATAAAATATGTTTTAAGAAGTCTATTCTGGCATACATAGACAAATTCAGATTATAAGACAACTAATCTAGATTTTCAACAAGTCAATGTCAGGAAGAGAAAAAAAACAAGGTAGTATTGGAGAAGTGGGACTGCTCTAGCTAAAAAGATGTTTAAGAGACAGAAGAACCAAAGGCAATGTGTAGACTTTGGACCCTGATCAAGCAAACTAACCATACAAAGACATTTCTGAGACAACTACGGAAATGTAAATAAGGACTAGATATTGGATGACATCAATGAATGATTGATCATTTCAGCGGAATAATGACATTAGGGAGATAAAAGAAAAAGTTGCAAACTTAAGTATGCTTTAGGGACGCAAACTAAAGTATGTCAAAATGCAATGAGAGAAACTTAGGGTTTGCTGGGGGAAAAAAATCAGTGTATCTCTTACTTTCCAATCCCAAATAAATAAATACAAATATAAAACTGTGAATTGGGAAAATTGAGTTACTGTGATTAGACTTTTCAGAATTTGGTCAAAAAACGACTAAAAGAGAGAACACAATGAATGCCCTGATTCAATCATAAATCAAAATAAAGTGCTGTCGGCATAAAAACTGAAGGACGTGAGACTATCCACACAGGGAAGGCCTAGGCGGCGGGAGGGGAGTGGGCGGCGGGGCATCACTCTGACCGCACCATGTAGGACAACCCTGACCTCCGCCCCTTGAGGGATTTCCTTAGGGCCGCACACAGGGTATTTCAGAACCAGGACTCCAACCAGAGGCTCTGACTTAGTCTAGGGCTCTTGGTGTCCGCTTTTCAACGCGACAGAATCCTCTGGAGAACCTAATCTATGCTTTTTGCTTTAGATTTTTTCACTTTCCCGTGTCAGTTATTCTAAAGTTCATTCCATCCTTAAATAATCCACCAGATTAGAATACTTCATTTAACGTGCTCAGGCTTATCTCAGCTGTTTCTCAAAGTGAGATTTGATAGAAGATAAACAAGAACATGGAAAACAAATCTGAGCAGCGACCCCGTGAAAACCACCCTAAGCTCTCGGAGCGCAGCGTCCCCCACGCCGCTCGGGGAGCAGTAGCGAGCGAGGGAGGCCCGGGAAAGGCTTTACGTCCAAGCCGGCTGCTACGGTCCCAAAGAAGTCGCTAGGCTGAACAGCCTTTCTAGGAAAGACGCGAGAACGGAGGAGACCCCCGGCCGGCACAGGCGGCACTGCGGGGACGCGCGGCCGGGGACCGGGGACCCGCGAACGCGCCGCGCCCCCACTTACTGCTCGGCGCCCTCGCGGGCGGCGCCGGTTTCCATAGCGACCGCGTCCGGCGCGGGGCGGTGCTTCCGCTCGGTGCCTCGGCCACTGCGGCTCGGCTAGAAACGGGGCCACGTCCGCGCTCCGGCTTCCGGCGGAAGGAGACGCCGGCCCGAGTGGGCGGCGGGCGACCGGGGCGCAGGGTGGGCCGGCGCTCGGCTGACCTCTCTGGCCTTGGGCTGCGACAGACTCGAGCCTCGCGGACGCCGGGCCTCCTTCGCTGCGATGGCGGCGCGCGCCCCGCCTCCCGACCCGTACGGCGCGCTGGGCGCGGGGCCCTCGGCGGGCGCGGCCGAGCTGCGGCGGCGCTACCGGCGGCTCGTGCGCACGGTGAGTCCGCGCCGCGCGGGTGCTGGGCCGCGCGCCACGTGACGGGCGAACCGGGGCCTCGAGCGCTGAGGGGCTGCGGGGCGCCCTGGGCCGGGGTCCGCGTCCCGGCGGTGGAGCGGAGACCTGGCCGTCGCTGCCGGCATGAGCGCCTTGGCCGCCTCGGGGGCGGGACGGCGGCGTCCAGGTGAGGGGCTCGCAGGTGCGCTGCGGGGGGCGGGGCCGTCCAGGTGAGGGGCTCGCAGGTGCGCCGCCGGGGGCGGGGCGGCGGCGTCCAGGTGAGGGGCTCGCAGGTGCGTCGCCGGGGGACGGGGGTCGTCCAGCTGAGGGGCTCGCAGGTGCGCTGCGGGCGGCGGGGGGCGGCGTCCAGTTGAGGGGCTCGCAGGTGCGCCGCAGGGGCCGGGGCGTTGGCGTCCAGGTGAGGGCCTCGCGGGTGTGCTGAGAGGAGGGCGGGGCGGCGTCATCCAGGTGCGGGGCTCGCAGGTGCGCCGCGTGGCACCAGTGAGCCGCCCAGGAGCCCCCAGCGCCCGCTGGCTGTTGAGCGCTGCAGTGGGACCATCCAAGGAGAGATAGGCTACAAAGGTGACAGGCACATTGGACCTCGGAAACGTCGTGCAAAACAAGGATACAGGGTAATCTAGAACTTGTTCATGTGGATTACATGTTGATAGTGTGTGCTGGCTAGTTTTGTATATACGGGCTACTTTTCATATTCTCTACATGATATATGCACAAGTATTTGCATATATAATAAAATGTACTATAGAAATTGATTTCATCTGCTTTTTACTATTTTTAACATTGCGTAGGTGGCTTGCATGTATACTTCTCATTATGTTTCAATTGAATAGTGCCAATTTAGGCCGTTGATATGCTGTTTTTCACCAGACTCCATTCTTCTGTGAAATGAGTTGTGGTATTTATCAATATACAGTATCTTTCTGAATTGTTGTATTATTTTTTTTCAACCTATATTGTATGTTTCTTAAGCCAGTGTTGGTGGTCTCCAGTTAATTCAGTTTGCAAAAAGAGTGGAGGACCGTTACTTACATTCATCAGTTGTTTTTCTAGTTTTTATCAAATAGATCTGTGAGATTTTGCTGTAACTGTTAGCGTTTATTGTGAGAGACAGTAGGTATTGCGCTGTCAGGAATGTATTAATATCCCTTCTTTGGATACTACGTTGGACTAAATGGCTTTAAGGTTTCTTTTATCTCAGAATTTTTAAGATTTCCGAGAGTGAAAGCAAGTAGACTTTATTGAAAAATTTCTTAATACCAGGTCATTCTCATACTTCAGTTAAGTGGGACAGGAGGCTGCAGAAGTAGGCTAGGTCTAGATCACACAGGGCCTCGTTGGCCATGTCCGTCTCTGATTTGGCAGTGAGAAGCCATTTGTACTTAGTATAACAAGCATCCGTCAAACCCAAAGTGAATGGACCCTTTGCACATCCTCTAGCAACGTATCAGAGCATTCCAGTTGCTCCACATCCTCACCAGCATTTGGTGGTGTTAGATTTCAGCTGTGGGCTTTCTCAATTTTGCCGCCATTGACATTTTGAGCGGGATAATTCTTTGATATGAGGGGCTGTCCTGTGTGTTGGAGGTTGTTTAGCAGCATTCTAGATGCCACTTACTAACTAAAAATGTCTCCTGGGGGTCAAAATTGCCAACCTCCCCATCCCATTGAGGACCACTGCACAATTTGTGGTGATATCTCATTGTGGTTTTGTGTTTCTCTGATGACTAATGATGTTAAGCACTTTTTAATGTGATTATTAGCCATTTATATAATTTTTGTTGTGTCTTTTTAAAAAATTAAATATATTCTTGATCTGGTGTGTATTTTGTCCTAGTCTATGACTTGGCAGCGCATTTTCTTAATGATGTTTTTTGATGAGCAGTTTTTTGTTTTGACAAAATACAATTTATCACATTTTTGTTTTCTGGTTAGTGCTTTCTGTGTTTTCTCTAAAAAGGTCATGAGAATATTGTACATTTTCTTCTAGAAGCTTTATAGTTTGCTTTTACCATTAGACCTATGATTTTCATGTATGGTGTGAGATGGGAAGTCGTGTTTTTGTCTTTCTTTCTATATGAATATCCAGTTCTTTCTCATTTATTGAAAAGATTTTCCTCTCTCCTTTGGATTGTCTTGGCAATGTGGGTCTGTTTGGGACTGTATTCTCTTTGGTATATTTGTCTATCCTTCTACTAATGCCTCTGTCTTGATTACTGTGGGGTTATAGTTAGTTTCAAAGTTACATAAAGTTCTCTAATTTTTTCTTTCTTTTCAGGTTTATTTTGGTTATTTTAGTTTCTTTGCATATCCATAGAAATTTAGAATCAGCTTGTAAATTTCTATTTAAAAAATCCTGCTTGAATTTGAATTGACTGTGTTGAATATACATCTATCTTAACAATATTGAGTCTTCTAATCCTTGAGTATATCTGTCCATTACTTGTCATCTATAATTTCTCTCAGAAATATTTTAAGATTTTCAGTGTAGTATTACACATCTTTCTTTGAATTTATTTCTAGTTTTTTAATATTTCTGATTCCATTGTAAATCATATGTTTCTAAAAAAGTTCATTTTCCAGTTGCTGATTGATGGTATATAGAACTATAGTTTATTTTTATATACTGATCTTGTATCCCACAATCTCGGTAGATTTGCTTCTAAATTGTCTCATAGCTGTTTTTGTAGAGTCCTTAGAATTTTCTACCAATAAAATTATGCCATTTGCAAATAGAGTTTTAATTCTTTCTAATATGTATGCCTTTTATTTCTTTTTCTTGCCTTAATGCACTAGTTATGTGCTTCTGTTACGATGCTCAATTGAAGTGGTAGGAGTAAATACCCTTGCCTTGTTGCTGGTATTGGGGGGAAACCTTCAGTATTTTACCGTTAAATATAACATTAGCCGTATGTTTTTTAAGATACACTTTATCAGGGTAGGAAAATTCTTCCTAGTCTGCTGAGCATAGTTATCATGAATGGGTATTGAATTTTCTTAGATTTTTTTTTAACATTTATTGAAGTTTGCATGTGTTAATTTTCCTCTTTTAATCTGTGAATTACATTGATTTTTTTTTTTTGAGGAAGATTAGCTCTGAGCTAACTACTGCCAGTCCTCTTTTTTGCTGAGGAACCCTGGCCCTGAGCTAACATCCGTGCCCATCTTCCTCTGCTTTGTATGTGGGACACCTACCACAGCACGGCCTTGTCTGCACCTGGGATCCAAACCGGCGAACCCCGGGTTGCCTAAGTGGAACGTGTGAACTTAACTGCTGCGCCACCGGGCGGCCCCTACATTGACTTTTCTTATGTTAAATCTATTTTGTGTTACTAGGATAATGAATCTCACTTATTCATGGAGTATTGTGCTTTCCTTATGTTGCAGGATTCTCTTTTGTTAAGGATTTTAATGTCTAGATTCATGATGTATTGGTGTAATTTTTTTTCTTATATGTCCATGTCTAAATTTAGTATCACAGTTATGCTGGCCTCATAAAATAATGGGGGAATGATTCCATTTTCTTTCTTCTCTAAAGAGTTTGTGTAAGATTGCTATTTCTTATTTAAATATTTAATAGAATTTACTGGGGAGGTCATCTGGGCGTGAAGTTTTCTTTGTGTAAAATTTCATAATTATGAGTTTAATCATTTTTGGAGATTACAGGACTATTCAAATTTTTTATTTCCTGTTTGTCAATGTAGGTGAATTGTATTTTTCAAGAGTTTTAAAATTTCATTTAACAAGTCCGATTTATTCTCATAATGTTCATACTATCTCCTTATTATCCTTTTATTGCTGTAAGATGTGTAGTTATGTTTTTCTTTTCATTCTTTATGTTGGCAGTTTGTGTTTTCTGTTTATTTTTTCCTGATCAGTCTTGCTAAAGGTTTATCCATTTTATTAATCTTTGCCAAGAACCAGCTTTTTAGTTTGTGGATTTTTTTGTTTGTCCACTTTCTCTTCACTTGATTTCTGCTTTTAATTTTATTATATTCTTCTGCTTACCGCTCTTCTTTTTCTAGCGTATCGTTGTGGAACATACCTGGTGGATTGCACACCTGTCCTCTCTCCTCATGTAGCCATTTAAAGCTATGCATCTCTCTCAGCTCGGAGCACTGCATTAGCTGCATCCTGTGCTTTCAGTTCAAAATATTTTTAAATTTCTCTGTAATAGTTTTCTTTGACCTGTGGGTTACTAAAAAGTACATTAATTTCTAAATATTGGAGACTGTTCAGATATCTTTCTATTATTGATTTCTGATTTAATCCTGTTGTGAGTGGAGAATGTACTTGGAATGATTTCATTCCTTTGAAATTTGTTAAAATTGTTTTTATGGCCCAGCATATAGTCTACCTTGGTGAATGTTCCCATGCACTTGAAAAATTTGTGTTCTGAGGTTATGGAGTATAGTGTTCTATATATGTCTATTAGGTCATGTTGATTGGGTGGCTCAAATATTCTATATCCTTAATGATTTTTTAATCTATTTTTTAAATCAGTTTCTGAGAGAAGGACATTAACATTTTCAACCGTGATTGTGGATTTGTGTTTTTCTCTTTAATTCTCTTAATTTTTGTTTCATTTGTTTGGGATCTTTTGTATTAGGTGCGTATATATTTAAGATGGTCATGTCTTCGTGAGTTTGAACCTCTGATCGTTATAAAATTCCCCTCTCTATTTCTCATGGTACTCTTCTTGAGGTCTATTTTGATATTTAACAGCCATGCCAGCTTCCTTATACTTAGTGTCTGTAGGATTTATCTTTTCCCATCCGTTCACTTTCAGTCTCTCTTTTATGTTTTGAGTGTGTTTTCTTGTATATGGCAAGTAATTGAGGCCTTAAAGACATTTCAGTCTGTCAGTGTCTGCCTTTTATTGGGGACGTTTAGTCCATTTACATTTTTCCCCAGCTGTATTGAGCTATAACTGACATAGAACATTCTGTAAGTTTAAGATGTACAACGTGATGATTTGATACATGTATACATTGTGAATTGGTCACCACAATAAGGTTAATTAACACATCTATCACTTCACGAGGTTACCTCTGTGTGTGTGTCACATTTCCCCTTTCTGATGTCACTGTGTTGTTTCCCTTCCATCTTGCGTTTCTTGCCTTCATTTCAGGAAGGTGTTTTTTATCTCCACTGGACAGAGAACTGTAGATTGACAGGAGTTTTTTCATTTACAAGCAGCCATAATTCAGATCCTTGTTCTCTCTTTTTTTTCTTCTCCCCAAAGCCCCCAGTACATAGTTGTATATCCCAGCTGTAGGTCCTCCTGGTTGTGCTATGTGGGACCCCTCCTTAGCACGGCTTGATGAGAGGTGCCATGTCCGCGCCGAGATGGGAACCTGTGAAACACTGGGCCGCCAAAGTGGAGCACATGAGGTGAACCACTCAGCCACGGGCCCAGCCCCCTCGTTCTCTTTTTAATGTGTTGTTTTTCTTTGGTTGCTTTCAAGATCTCATCTTTTGATTTTAGTAGTTTCTCTGTCTTGTGCCTAATGTGTACTTTTCTTTGTATTTTTCCCACCTAGAGTTAACTGAGCTTCCTGGATCTGTTGGTTGATGTCTTTCTTTCGTCAGCTTTGGAATATTTTCAGCCATTATGTCTTTACATCTTTTTCTGCTCCATCCCTCTCTTCTTTGGGATTCTAATAACATACAGGGAGATTGTACCACAGCTATCTGATGCTCTGTCCTTTTTCCCCAGTCTTTTTTTCTCTCTGCATTTCAGTTTGCGTAATTTTTATGAACCTATCTTCAACTTCACTGGTTTTATTTTTGCTCTGCTGTGTCCATCTACTGATAAACTCATTAAATTCTTAGTCTCTATTATCTAAGTTTCATAGCTAACATTTCTCCTGGCTCTCTTTTATGTAGTGTTCATCTCTCTTCCATCTTTTCACACAGATTGTGTGCCGTTTCCACTAGATCCTCTAATGTACTTGTCATAATTATTTTAAATGCCCTGTCTGATCATTCTAACATCTGGGCCATGTCTGAGTCTCGTTCTCTATCCTTTCTTGATGACGGACCACATTTTCTTGCTTCTTTGCGTGTCTTACTGTTTTTTATTGAATGTGAAAAATTGTAATGGAAAGTAGAGCCTGGGGTCAGTGGCATGTGTACTCCCAGCAGTGGGCGTCCTCTGAGAGGCAGCTTGTGGGCCGTCTGCGTCGGCCCAGTCCGAAACTGAGCTGAGCTTTCTTGGTGGTGGTTTCTCTGGTGATTCCTCGGAAGATGTGAACAGGATCGCAGCCTGCCCTCCAGCAGAGCCCGCGCCCTGACTGCGGCAGGAGCCGCCTGGGCTCTCCTCGCTGTCCTCTGGCTGCAGCAGGCCCCCACGTGTTAGGAGTGGTGTCTCTCAGCCTCTTCCAGCTCCTGGCCCTCCCTTCGCTGGGATGACTGCCGCCTGGACTCCTTGGAGGGTTTCTCCAGTTCTCCAGGCCTGCCCTTCGACCTCAGTAGGCCTCTTGTGCCTGCTGTGCCTCACGGGCTGAGTCTTGGCTCTCCTGCCCCGTCTCTGTTCTTTCTTGTGAGTACCTGGTACAGCCTGGGAGAGAACTGGTGGGTGGGTACAGACTGTTTCTATGTTTGGGGTGCCTGGGGATTCTAAGTTGTCATGCCAGTTTCGGCGTGGCTTTTAAAATTTATTGAAAGTTCACTTTTTCTTATCTGTGTCTGTGATGGCTTCCTGCTCCTGCTCTTGTGCCAGAGATGAAGACAGTGATGGGTTTCCTCTCTGCTGGGGAGGTCTTTTTAGTTTGGATTTGGGTTCATTAGGTTTCTATGAGTCCTCAGCTTGCTATTTAAAAGAACTGTGAGTTTGTAGGATGTCTGGCTTGTTCTCCTGGGTTATTCCTACCAGCATTAAAATGTGTCATTATTTCTCCCATCTTTGAAAAAGTACCCTTTCTCTCTACCCATTTCTGTCACCTCTTGCCCCAACTCTTTGTTCTTCTTTGTAGCAAAAACTACTTCAAGAAGTTGTCTCTACTTCGTTTCTTCAGTTCTCTCTTCCCATCTCTCTTAAACCTACTCCCATGAGGCCTCGCTTGCACCACTGTGCTGGACCTGCTCCTGTCAGGATCGCTAATGAAATCTTTTAATGGAAACACGCAGTCCTCCTGTGTTTCTCCTTTGCTCACGCACTCACAGTTCTTCCTACACCGGATTATGGGTTTTCCACACATCAAGTAATTTTCTGCGACACCTACGTGATGTCCTGTAATTCGCTTGGAGTTAGCTTCAGATCCCACAAGTTAGGGGCTCAGTCCCACAAGACTGCCCCCACTTCAGACATCAGTCACAAGTCCCAGGTTGTCACTTGTACTTCTGAGAGACCAGCTATAAATTGGGGTTCCCAGACCCCTTCCTGGGGTTTGATACTTTGCTAGAGTGGCCCAGAGAACTCAGGGAAATAATTATGTTTACCAGTTTATTTTATAATAAAGGATATGATAAAGGATGCAGATGAAGAGATACGTAGGGCAAGGTCTGGAAGGGTCCCAAGCACGAGAGCTTCTGTCCCTGTGGAGTTGGGGTGTGCTACCCTCCTGGCACGTAGGTGTGTGTGTTCACCACCTCAGATGCTCCCTGAACCCCGTGCTGTTGGGATTTTGTGGAGGCTTCATCTTGTGGGCACCATCGATTATTAAGCCCGTTTCCAGCCCCTCTCCCTTCTCTGGAGAATGGGGAGTGGGCCTGAAAGTTCCGAGATTCCAATCACGGCTTAGTCTTTCTGGTGACCACCCCCATCCAGGAGTCCACCAAGAGTGGCCTCATTAGAACAAAAGACACTCCTGTCACACAGTAAATTTTTAAGGGATTTAGAAGACTTGTGCCAGAAACTGGGGACAGAGACCAATATATATATTTTCTGTTATTTCACAATATCCGTGTTGCTAAAACCAGTGGTCAATATTTAGTCTTTATTTTGATTTATTAGTGAAGTGACCATTTATCCTGGTTTTCCCAGAATAGTTCTGGTTTATGCCTATTGACCTGGCACAATTAATAGCTCCCCTTTTCACTTTCTGAAACGTCATAGTTTGAATGATAAATGTATTGTTATTTTTTTGTAGTTGTGTACAGTTGTGTAAGTATCACCTCAGTCAAGACATAGAACGTTTCCATAACCCTGAGAAGTTTCCTTTTGCCTTTTGATCCCCTGATGGCTACGATTTAGCCAGCTGGGCAGATGGCTCTGACGCACATCTGGGTGTGGGGCCACTGCACTGTGTTATGGGGTCTGCAAATGTGAGGACAAAAGTGAGACGAGAAGAAGAACGACCGTTAAAAAGAGGAACGACTGGCCTCACTGTCTGCAGATAAGTTGTGCTGTGTGGCTCCTCGTGGGGAGATGGAGTGTGGAAGAGAGAACTTTCTAGACCAAACCCAGTTTAAAAAAACAAAGTTTCTTCTCCTAACCTGGTTTTTCCTGAGCCCCATGGAGCTAGGGGATTCTGCACAGAGGTGGTGTCCTGGCTGGGTGACTCGCTCCGGGGTGGAGAACGGGCCGCCGTACTGTTGGTGAGCTGTGGGGGAGGCCTTGGGTAGGGAATGGGAAGGCACGATCGCTGGGCATCCTGAGGACGGGCCTCCTCCTCCAGGCAGAAGCCACTTTCACAAGTGATAGCGTTCAGGGGTCAGCCCTTCTAGGGCTGTGTTTGACACAGGTTGTCACCCGCTCTTCTTGGATGTTTTTCCCCACTTGTCTCCTAGGACGCGGTATTTTCCTCCTGCTTCAGCCACCTCTGGGAGGTAGCAGGCGCTCAGTGCGTATTTATTCAGGGAGTGAACTGGGTATTGTCACCTTTGTGCTTCACTTTCTCTGTTGGCAGTTTTATTTTTGTATTTTTAATCTCTAAGGACTCTGCCTTATTTCCTGAATTTGCTTTTTGCATGTGTGGCCTCCTGTTATTGTTTTGGGAGTAGAATATCTTTAAGTTTTCTTCTTGTTTGTTTTTGTTTTTACCCTCCTTCTGTGGTGGAGGCACTTTTCATAAATTTGGTGATCCTTGGTCATCTGTTCCTTTCTAAGAATGAGATGGTACGAGCTTCCTTCCTGGGAGCCTTCGTCAGGTCTGGTCACTCGTGCTGTTGGGTAACCCCAAGTGTGCAGCGTCTGAGCCCGTTTCTGAGAGGGATTCTCACATCTGCCTGGGGTGGTGGGAGCTGGGCTCGTACTGCTCTGCGTGTCAGTTGTTCCTTCCCCTGTTTTCAGTGTGCCATTGCACCCTGCCCTCATCCTGATGTTCCCAGATCCAGAACCTTTTTGGTCTGTCTTTTCACACAGTACACCTGTCGTCTGCTGTGGCAGAAGGGAGTTACGCCAGCTCTGTGATGAGGAGGAGCTGGAGGTCTCATTCGTCCTTCCAGGGTGTCCACCAGGCTTCCTGTAGTCCGGCCCCCAGCCCCGCTCTCAGTGGGTCTCACTGCCTTCTGCGCCCAGCTCATCTGTCTCTACGTGAGTGCGTTCGCTTCTTCTTGTCTCCTGCTTCAGGCTTGGGTTTTATTTGCTCAGATGGACTGAGCTGGTTACTGTTTATTGACCAGTTTTCTATCTCCTCAAATTTTGGTGTCTCACCTGCTTTTTCTCTTCTCTCCTGTTAGATTTGTTCTTATGCATTTATGCCTTTGCCCTTAAAAATTAATTTTTATTGCTTTGCTGCTGTTTTGGTGGAGTTTTGGGAGGGAACAGGGATAAATGTGTGGCTGCATTTGCCGTTAGTAGAAGCCCTGACTGTTCTTGTTCTCCCGTCGGCCCGGATAGACTTCCTCAGCCACGTGCCTCTGCGTTTGCTGCTGCCTCTCCCTGGTTTCCTGTTCCCCCCCTCCCCCCACCTGCGTAACTGTTAACTCATTGTCTCAAAATTATCTTAGTTACAACCCCTGCCTCCCACCGCCCTGCCCTGTCCCCTGTCCTTAGGAGTACCCTCCCCCAGTAAGAGTGCATTTAGTGTTATTTCTCCAGGACAGGAGAGGCATAGCTGTCAGGTAAGGAGAATGAGGGCGGCTGGAGTGTGTTGAAAGGTTTTTTCCTGCTTTTCCTTGTAGAAGATGAGAGAAACTTGAACATGTTTGAATTTTGTGGGAAATAGCCAAGAGAAAGCTTGAGGCTATAGGAGAGAGAGGATAATTGACAGAAGGCAGAGGGGATGGGATCTAAAGCACAGGTAGAAGAGTTAGCTTTCGGTAGGAGCAGGGAGGACCTGGCTCCGTTGTTACAGGTAGGAAGGGAGAAGGGGTGGTGCAGGAGTGGGCTCACTCATCAGTGTGGTGAAGGACGTTGATGAGCTCCCATTTAGTGCTGCGTTTTTTTCCTCTGAAGAAGAAAAGTTATTTATTGAGAGAAGGTGGGAGAGGAAGTGGGGCAGCAAACTATAGGAGAGAGAATTTCAACTGGTGTTATTCTGAGAAGGCTCTCTCCAGCTGGCTGTGTAATATACCTCTAGAGGCTGGGAGTCTCGGCCCAGGCTGGACAGTACAAAGGCAGTGAGCTATAAGGAGGCACCGGAGCCGTCAGCCCAGCGTCTTGGCCTCCTTCAGCCTGGAGTGCAGTGTCTTTAGTCCCTGGACCACAGCTTAGCACAATCGCTTATAGGCATGATGTGGCCGTGTGTTAAATTATGTTCACTGTATTCTCGTTCAGAAGGCATGCAAGTATGTAGTGTAAGTGTAT